>NC_087476.1:93200404-93503737 GCF_036417665.1 Passer domesticus
TGAGTGCAGATGCAATCACCCTCTTTTTGCAAGTAGGCTGGATAAGTTCCTACACAGCATTTGAATGGGTAGGCCCTTAAACATTTCTTTTGTATGGAAAAGGAAAGAATCCAGCAGAAAAAATCCCAAACATCTCATGGAAATGCAAGTCCTCTCCCATCTTAGCAACACCAATTCTCCTCATCAGTGCCACAAGCAATATCTACCTTTGCATTTTCACTTCCCCTATAACCTCAGAAATATCTCATGAATACCACCCGAAGTAAAACTGAAACACAACACAAAAGCTTATCTGCCAGTACATCTGGCAGCTCTGTTGCTCCCAGTACTGGTACCACACAGAGAAGGCAAGAAGGTGAAGAAAAATGGTTGTGCAGGAAAAGCTTCAAGAAAATACCTAGCTTGCCAGTTCCCCTTGCAAACAAAAATTGCTATCAAAGGTGAAACCTGCTTTGTACAACACACAGAAAGAAAATAAACACCATAGAAAGGACATGTGCTGCAGAGTAGCAGGAGCAGAAATTCTCATCAACACTGTGAACTGGCTAAGATCACTAGTGAAAAAGAAAAACAATCTTCTAGGAAAAGCAAAGAAACCTAACAACATGGTAAAAGCTAAAGTGAAGAGAAATTCTTCCTATCAGTGCAACACACTTGAAACTCAAGGGAGCAGCAGAGAAGGGAACCCACACTTGCCCACCATCCACAGAAAATTCTGATCCTGAGAACAAATTTGCCATGTACCACAAACATAATAAATGTCATCTGCACCACGTGATGCTGCCAGAGATACTGACAGTCTCAGCAAGTTTCTGGATTTGATGTATCAGGAACTGAGTTGCCACAGACCCACATGGAAAGGACAAACCTGAAAGGAGGAATTAGAATTGGCACAGGCAACGTGGGTTAAATGTGTACAATGCTAAAAATCAGGCTGACATTTTTGTTTATGTTCCCCTCTCTCCCTGCCCTCGCAAGCTCTCGTTATTAAAGAGTGAAGAACAGTGTTGGATCTCACACAGAGTCAGCACGGCATGACACAGGAAGTCTGCACTAAAGCAATTTTATGGATATATGATTTCAAATGTGATCAAAACTTCCTCCACGACTCCAGCTTTTCTGCTTCAAAGGTTTTCCCAAATTCTGGGGGTTATTGACATATACCTAAGGACTTCTTTTCCTAAATAAATAGAAAATTGAAGTGTTCTGGATCTGTCATAAACAGACATCATAGAATATGGGATATTGCTCTGGATACCCAGGCAGTCTGGAATCAGAGAAGCCCTGCAGCTGAGGCTGGAGCAACAAGAGGGATTTTGCATTCCCATTATCTCCTATGCAGTCAGCTCTTGGCCACAGAAAACCTGCAGTTGTGCTTTAATTGGGGATTTAATCTGGAGAGATTTAACTATATGAAATCTCTGTAGAGGGGGATCTTCCCTGCCACCTCCCACAGGAAATGAGTGTTTGGAGTTATATGTCTCTGGTCATATTAGCAGAACAATTTGGCTATCAGTTGCAAGGATATTTAGGGGACTTATCAGATTGTAAAATACTAAAGTGTGATGACTATACAGCAAGTATAGTGGCCAGTCATCTGTGGCTTGCCAGACAGAAACTTTGAGTCACAAAAGCAGGGGCTGTTAGCCAGTGAGCCCCATGTGTCCATCTCCAGCCCATTAAAGGATCTGCCACAGCAGAGCTGGGCTGCAGCACTGGTGCACCTTCACTTTCAGGGAGGCACACCAGTCAGAAGCTGTTCATCCCGTTCACCGTGTATTAACTTGGTGCTTATGTGACGCAGGAACTTTCATAAATTGTTCAGTGAGGAATTTCGGCAATGGTTTCATATTGCAAGGCTTCTTTTTATATCCCCTGTTGCCTTTTTCAGGCCCTATCCACCCATTCCTTACAACTATTAATAAAGTATCCCTTCCTCCAGCTGTCAAACCAGGCTTTACAGTCTGTTTTTAAGCTATTGTTGCACTTCTGACTATTAAGACTTCACAGCTTATGTTGGTTTTTCCCCCTTAATGCAAAGTGCATTTTTAAAGGAGCTATATCAGCTGACATCTTGTCCTAAAAATAGGCAATGAAAAAGCTAGAACCTAATGAAATGCTTCCAGAACTTTTTTTTTTCAGTTCAACTCAAGTATTTCTCATAAATGCAATTTCTTCAGCAACACAGATTGTACTTCTCTGTATCAGCAGAAAGGAATTTGAGGGGAAAGTTAATTCTAAGCCAAAGGTATCCTGACAAAACCAGTGTTCATGCTGTCCTTTTAGAAGGCATGTCCTCTTGCTACCCCTGCATTGGGTAGATTCACCCACACAATGGACAGAGAAATGGAATACATATGTTATTTATGCTTTATAATACATATCCACTGCAGCTGTTATGCCTATTCCACATATGGTACATTCAGCACCGATCTCACCACTGTCTTACCAGAAGACTGCATCTAAATCTTCAGTAAAATTCTGGGGCAATTAGGAGGTTGATGCCTTGAGAAGCTGAACCTGGACCAGAGACTAGACAGAGGTAAGAGAATGAAGTAGGCATTTATTAAAAGGTCTTATAAGGATACACCTTGGGCAGTACAAGAGCCTGGCCAGGGCTACACCAAAGATGGACCTGAAAGGGTCACAAAATGGACCACTGGTCACAAGGCCTCACACTTTTATAAGTTTTGGTCCATTTGCATATTGGGATTAATTGTCCAATTACAGCTTCAGGTTATAAAGTCCCATCCTCTTTGTTTGCTCCCCTCAGTTCTTCTTTGTTTATACTTTTGGACCTGAAGTTTCTAATGGTTGTCCTTGGTCTCAAGCTGGAAAGGGATTGTTCTGTCTAACTACCCTGTGACACCTAATGTGAAGCTCAGAGCTACATACCTAGGCAGCAGAAAATCTGAGAAATGTGAAAGTTAAAACTTAAGGCATGAAGGTTAGGGAGAGACAGGGTAATGTCACCATTCAGCTTTACTTCCTTAAGCCTGGATCACAGCCAGGTACATATTCCAGTTCCCAGGACAACAGTACCCAAATCTTGTCAGCTTGATTCAGAAAACCAAAGATCAGACACCAACACAATGAAAAATGAACAAGAATTTTGTTCACACCCATTTTTTCTTCTTTTTTCTTTCCATGTCATGTTGACAAACCACACAAACAACTGAGTTTCCCTACTCCAAAATTTCTCTGCTTTGGACCCTCAAAAAATGGAGGTGCTCAAAATAAACAATCACTTTGAATATCTTGGCCTATATCCCAGTAGGGAGTGAATCTAATCACGTACACAGCAACCTTCAAACTACACAAGGATGAAGCACTAGAACAATAAAACTGTAAAATGCATCATGGAAACGAAAAGCAGCATGACACAGCAACTAAGATCATGCAGCTCTCACTTATCTATTTAAACTGTAATTGGTCCTACTTGGTTTGCTAGTGCCTGCCATGAACAAAAACCCCATTAGTTTTCCCTTCCTTGAAAAGCAGCCCAAAGCACAGTTCTTATACCATCAAGTTTAAAATATGCAGGAAGTGCTCCATGCATGTTTTACCTGTGCTGTTTCCTCTTCCTTAATGCATACCTGAAGTAAAGGCATCCCAGATTTCTCTTATTCACTGCTGACTGCTCTTTTTCGTGTTGACTCAGCCTTTCAGAAGAGTTGTTACCTCTGCATTTCTGGTATCATTTTTATTTAATGATAACATAAAGCTGTACAAAAGGTATATACTAGATTAGTATTATTCTTTCATCTAAGAATACTCATTCACAAAACCAAAATGCATGGCGAGAAGTAACAAGAAGCATCAGTTCTTGAACAATAAAACCACTGAAAGAAAAAGTTTTACAAGCCAGCTGTGGTGCACAGACCACAATGTAAAAACTGCTAGATTAAACTATTTTCATTGTCTAGGATGGAAAATGGATGAGACAAAGAAAGAATAAAATTAATCCTTGTACAACCTTATCATAATTAGAGCTGAAAAAAATATGGAAATGTAATCCTATACAAAATATTTTTGTTCAACATTTTTTTCCTAACTTGGGATGATTAAGTAAATATCAGCTGCTTTGTTTTGTTGCGATTTTTTAAAGAATTTTCAATAAGAAATAAAACTTTGGGTTTATTTTGGGAAGACATTTGAATTTTTAGTATTCATGAATTGAAAAATATTGTTTCAATTTGCTGGGCTCTTTCACTATTGCATTTTTCATGAGACCCACAGGAGTAAACGTCTGCATCCTTCATCCTCTTCTGTGGGACAATGGCTGCCATAATGTACCAAGCTCCTCAAAGAAAATCTCATGATTCTGAGTCTTAGTGGCAAATACCAGTTGGCAAGCAAGCTCAGACCAGCAGAAACTGGGAGCAATAGGCATGCAAAAAATAAATTGACTAGAGAAATACACCACAAAAGGGAAACACATAATTTACTCAAAACTAAATAGTCCTATAATGGAAGGCTTCATTTTCTTTTCTAAAAGAAAAAGAGCCCAATGTTAAAAAAATTAATTTATTTCCATAATGTGTTAATTTTTCAGAAGTTGTTTTAGAACATTGTCCTGCTGGCAAATTCCTGCCCTGTCTAGATTTGTCCCTTTTAATCCCTGGTATTTTATAAAACCCTAAAATATAATTCTGTTGTCAAAATTAACCTTGAATACCATGCAAAAAGCAGGTTAGGACACAACTGGTAAAGAAGCTATAGCAATATTTTCTTAAAGTCTGTTCAATAAATTCTCTGTGTTAGGGTTAGTATATAAAGCTTAGACTTCTGAACATTTAGGTATCACAATGCCAATGTAATTCAGGGAGGGAGGCCAGTTTGCAATTTAAAATATACAGAATTGGGCAAAACATTGCCTAACTTCTTTTCCTAGCTCTGCCAATGACCTACTGTAGCCTTGCTGAAGTAATTTTAACTATATTCGAAAGCTCTATTAGGATACCTATCTTCTTCCACAAGATGCACAAGATGTAACTCAAGCCTATGTAATACCAAAGAAATCCAGACAGAAATGTACTAGGAAAAATGGAAACAAATACCAAAAATGTATATTTGATCTGTTCTCTAAGCCTCTGTTTGATTAAATAACATGCCCTTCTCCTTGCAGTTGATTGAGTGGTTCTTGCTTCATACTGTAGGAGTTTTATCATATTGGAATTGGATTCCTCAGAATGATTTATCATTATTTTATTTTTAAAGCTTTTTTTTTTTATTAGAAAGATAAAATAATCTCATGAGAGAAACTTTCAAATCAAGCATTCCTCTTGGCTTTTCTGAGGTATTTTCTTCATCCAGACCAGACTGCTGCAGGCTTCCACATAACACAGGACCTGAGGAGAACAAGAGAGGAAACAGTTTACACTCTCAAAATGCCCACAGTTGTCTCAGACAACTTGGAGGCCTATCAAGGCTCAGGGCCACTGTATTTTATGGTCAGACGAGAATGCAGTTTGAAGTTGGGCAGGAAACAAGTGTCACAAGCCCAAACCACAGATTGCATGCCTGCCTTCACCATCCAACTCACCCAGGGTTGAAATCTGGGAGACACCAGTTGGGAGAGCCCACAACGGCACTTCCAAAGCACAAGCTGTGTTGTCCATGGGCAAAAGGAAGGCAGGATCTCTGAGTGCCAGGATACAAAAGGAGCCTGTATGCATGAGAGCTCTTATCACTGGCAGGCTCTAGGACTCACAAAGTCAGAGCAACCAAGCCCAAAATACATATATATGCAAAACAAGCCACAAACTTTCCACCCTGATGAAAGCACAATGAGGAAAATCTTTCCGACAGATTCACAGCTGGTTTCAATCTACAGCCTAAGCATATCTAATGGGTCTCTTTTATCAGAGGAGCTCTCATAGGGCTCTGGCTGCTACTGAGGGCAGCTTGCCACTGTGCAGACCCCTCAACAAAAGTCTGAGAGGACACTGTGTACTCCCTACACAAACTGAGGCATGGGGTAATAGAGACCATCTGCTCCAAATTCTGGCCCCACTTGCACCTTTATTAATCCATTCCAGCTCCTAAGATCTTACTCCAGCTAGTGTAGCTGCCTGTATGAAAGTATCAGAAAAACGCAAAACATTCCTCTAAAAATCTTACTTTTTGTAACGGTCTCAGAAGTAAATTAAAGGATTCTACCCATATGAACACAACACATGGTCTCAAACCCTCCTAGGTGAAACTCTGGCTTCTCTAGAGACAGAAGAATTTTTTGCTAGGAGAGGCTTAAGAGAAGCTACCACATTCAGTAAAATGCAGGACTTTTACCTTCTACAAACTACTGAAAGAGAAAAAAAGTTCAAAACATCACATCCACTTATGAAAATTTGCAAGCTAGGGACTTGAGAAGTTATTGTGGGCACGTCATGTTGTAAGTAAAAAGTACTTCAAATATATATTACTTTATTTTTCCCCCTGTGGTTTACAGATTTGTCCTGAGACAATGGAAGTTTATAGAGAAGGGAGAGATGTCTGTGATTAAGGCGGCTTTCAGCTCTTCTTCCTACAGATACCCTGTGGATATTGCTGTATTCTCCAGAATCCAAGCTTCCACTTAAAAAACAATGAAGTTTCTAGCCCATCTGGGTTTGCGGAAGCAGAATGTAAACAGATGTACTGTTGTCTTATTTTAGAAGCTATAGCAAGCCAGACTGAAACAATAGCACTAAGAAATGTCAACTGCTCCCATTCATCTCAGTGGGGTGGGGTGTTAACTTTGAAGCCTAATTGTGACCACTTTAAAGTCAGCCTTTTAACCATTTCACTGCTATTACTACATCAGAAACTGCAAAGTAATGAACTTACCCAGCCTCTGTGTTTGTATGCATTACTCCCAGACCTTCCATTCACTTTAAAAGAACACTGCATTACAATCGAGCTAGTTTGAATATTCCTTTACTTAAGAAGTTAGCTGAATTGTTTGCTACTGTCTTTCAAAATTAGGGTTAAAAGAAAGTCAAGGGTGAAAGGTTAGCTTCATTGTTGTTGCTCTCAAAAGTGCAACACGTGGGATTTCATGCTTTTTCTTTGATCAGGGTAGCAGTTCATTTCAATAAACAGACAAACAGCTACATACAAAACTAAAAATAATGACTAAACAACACTGCACCATCAATCAGGAGTAAAAGAATGAAAAAGACATCCTAATGATGTGGTAGCATATACTTGCAAGAATAAAAAAAGGGGAAAGAGGAAAAGGGTCTTCATTTTCAGAAAGTTATACTTGCCGTCACCTTAAATCCAAGGTGTATTAGCCCTGGTTTGAGTACACAGAGAAGCTGCCCTGCTAAAGTTATTTTACATCCCATTTCCAAGAAGCTGTTTCATTCTTCATCAGTGGTCACTCTGAAGCCTGCACGTGAATTTTCCTCTGGGACCACCAGTTGGAGACTAGTAGCTCTACACACACATTTTTGCAGACATCACTTCAGATGCTCTGAGAACTCATGCTGAAAATTATTAGGGCAAGCTAGCCCTCTACTCTAGCTTATGTTTCTGAGCATCCAGAATAGTGCTGATGTGAAGCATCACAGGAGTCATGGCACTGCAGGGCATGATGGAGATGCCTGGCTGGGTTTGGTGGGACTGTTTGCCCCACACCTCCCGTCTCTGCTCAACCAGCCCTCCTGCCCTCCTGCACCGCAGGACATCTCTGAGTGCCTGCCCACTGTGTCTGCCACAGCTCATGGGTGACACAGGATGGCTGCAGAGCAATATATGCACTGAATTAATACTTCTACAGTTACAATCCTGACAATCCTTTTCACCTGTCATTTTCTTCCTAATATAACAGATATTAGGCTGAGAAGTCAACACTAACATCACCACTGCGCCACTTTGGTCATCATTATTACATCCATGCTAGGTACCCTAACCAGGTAATCCTGACATGTCTCAAGATGCCTCCATTGCAGCTACAGACACTGGCTCAGGGGAAGTAAAAGAGGAACGGCAGTACCTCAGCTGCATGACAGAGCAATGGGAATAGCATCACCCAACAAAAGACCTTGAACAAGCAGCTCGGACAAGAGTAACTTCTCTGGGTCATAAGGCAGCAACTGGAAGAAAGTTAAGTGCATAAGACATACTATATTTATTGAAAAATAACTACTTGAGCACACATTCTCACTCCTGAATAAAACTGTCTTTGCTTGGGAAGGTCTTGAATTGATAGGAGTGCCTACATGTGGTAAAGGAATAAGGTTCTTTTGGTAGAAGGGGGAAAATTTTCCTGCCTACACAATGCCTAGGTGTTTGTGCAAACAAAGGCCTAATTCATCCAGTGCAGGTTCTTTTGCCTGCTACAACAGACAATACCCTGACATTGTTATAAGGAAGTTATGAATGCACAATCCTTCCATGTGTAAATTCCCCTGTGTAGCTGGATGTTAGGGTGTTTGAAATTTACCCTGACTGCTAAAATCACCAGATACACACCCCTCCATTGTCAAATATCAGTGTTTCCTAAGTCTTGATCTCTAAACTGCAACATAGGATTTGTAAAATCCTCTTGATATAAAGGTGAAAATACACCTCTGCTTTCACTTAAAAACCTGTGTGCTTCACAGGTTTTTAAAACTGACTTCACACACAAAAGGCCTGCTATGGAAAGACAGACACCTTCATTTTCTATTAACTTCAATCAGCTGCAGCAAGGTGATCAGTTTCTGCAGAAGGTGCTGAATAAGATCATATATAAATTCACAGAATTATCTGAGTGCTGTTGAACATGTTTTCTGCAGATGCTTAGAGGTGCAGAACAAAGGCAGCTGAAAACAGACTTGGTAAGTTTACAATTTTACTTTATCACTGTATTAAATTCCCATTCAACATCCATAAGGCACCACACACTTGTTATAGAAAAAAATAAACAGTCTCATAAAAACTAGACTTGCCAGTCTTTGCTCTGCCATGCGTCCCTCTTCTTTTCAACTGCGAGCAAGTAAAACAACCCCCTGACAGCTGGATGTGTAGAAGTCTGTGCTGGCAGTGTCCTGGTCCAGAGCAACACTGCAGGCTGGAATGCTGACGCTGGCAGGGCTGCCACTGCGTTTACTTAACACTCATTTCTCTCAGTCTGCTTCAGACCAGAAATGCAGGCAATGAAAACCTATCCAGCCTTTGAGAACCTCAGCCATAGCGGTTTAGCAGAGCAGGGTTTGTGCAGGTACATGAAAGAGGCATTCAGAAGACACTCCCATTCAAGGGAGGCAGAAAGAGAGCCCCCAGCTGTCTCTGGTTACCTTTTATTGGCATGAAAAGAAGGAGGCAGGAGGGGCAAGGTTTCAGGACAAATGAAAAACAAGCTTTCTAAGATTCACTGTTCAACCTCAGAACAAAAGCTCAGCAAATTTAAGCTACAGGATCTTAGTTCCATTTCTTTCAGTTTAGTAATTTATTACAGAGAAGAGAATGAAAAACCTGCTTCAAATAGTGGATTAAACATTACCCTGAAACAGAACTAAAGAGAAAAAAAAATTGTGAATTCAGATAGTTTCTTGGGCAAAAACTATACATTATGAATTCAGTTAGTTTCCTAGAGAAATAAAAAGCAAATTGGCAAACACATGAGAAAGTGTACCATGTTAGTAGGTATCCAAGGCTCCTGGGTTAAAAACATTTACATCATGATGAAAGCTGGACAAAACAGCTGTCACAGAAGCATTATTAAGGGTATAATCTGTAAACACTCACCACCCAAATTAAACCAAGATCTGTTGAGATGGACGAGAAATGCCTCATTTTGGAAGGCAGGCCCAATGGCCTTCTAGAGGAAGCCAGCCCAGGGCAGCATGAGAGTGTGGGGCACTGGCAGGAGTGTCACCCCCTGGAGCCACCAGCAGATGGGTGGAGGAATGCTGGCCAGCAAACACCCCCACCCCTCAGCCAACAGGGGCAGACAGCCTGCAAAGCCCTGCACTGTCCCAAATTTGCTGCAAGCCTGAAGAAAACCCAGTTTTGTGTCTTGCATGACATGGCAGACTCTTCCCCAGGCATGGTGGATGCACAGATTAGATCTGCGTTTGCTGTATGGAGCACCTTAGAGAGAAGATGAATGGGCCAAAGCTTCCTTACAGAAGCTTCCCCTTAGAAAACCCAATGCCCTCCATTCACCCACGTGCAGTTTGTACCATGAGCTGTGCTGCATAAGGGCACAGTATGGGGACCCTGCATGGTATGGGATGGCTGCAGGGACCCTTCCTGCAGGCCAAAATACAGCCCTCTATAGCAAAGGTCAGCACACCTGCTCATGAGAGATGAAGAGAGAAGTCTTAGTGCTGCATCCAAGTCCTCCTCATTCCATGGGGACAGCAGAGAGTTCCTCCTTCACAGGAAATGTAAGGTCTGTAGAAAACAGTGGTGAGGACCATGAAAGTATAGATTTTGTGATCAATAAATACGTTCAACAATTAAACAAGCTGTCAGTTGCAAAAAGACAAATAATAACCACAATACCTAATATTTACACAATTCTCTATACAAACCTATTGTTTTTCTGTAGAGTGTACAAATATTACCTAACCAGTCACCTGAGGACACATGGTCAAAGCTTTGGCTTCATGATGAACTGCAGAAGTCTTTTAAAGTGTGACCACACTCTCCAAAGTTTGTTGTGTTGAATCTAGGCAACACACGTTTAGGTACACTTGTGTAAATACCTTGAGATAACTCAGAGCCCTTTATAAATTTAGGTGGCCTTCATGACAACTAAATATAGGTGGGTCAGTGAGACCTGAAAAAATTATACATATGAAGTTAGGAGCAACTTCAGTTGCTCAATTTTTCAAAGACCAGTAATTTACATCTAGGTTATAAGTTTTTGCTAATGTTTCAATTTCATGATGTGTCTCTAAGGCATTATCTACCCAGAAAATAAATTACCTGGTTGAAGCAATGATCTGGCTAGCATGCTAGCTATCGCCTTGATACACAATGAGACAGAAAACCAGGAAGGATTTATCTGGAATTCATTTGGCAGTACTGTAGAATTTTCTGCAAGGGAAAATATGCAGTTGTTTATGCAATTCCTTAATTCTTTGAAGAGGTGAAATGTATAATTTAGAAAAAGTTTTTAGACACACTTAAGAAGAAAAATATTTTACTCATTACAGTAACTTCTTTTTTCTAAATCATTCTTTTAGTCTCTTAACATATCTTGAAACAAACATGGACTGCCAAATATTTTAATCAGAGTACTTCTGATCTGTAATCTCTTTGATACAGATCCTGTCTTAATAAATAATTTCACAGTCTTGAAGAACCATTAGAAGCAAACTACAGCATTTGCAGTTGTAGTATAAAGTTACTTGGCATTCCTATAGGTGATAGGAGAGACTAGAAATAATGGTCAAAATTCAACATTAATATTTAAAAATTAGTGCATAAGGACTTGATTCCTGTCGCTTTTCAAGCCATGCTATTGAAGCGGAACTTAAAACCTGACATAAAATGTTATGAGAGAGTATGATAACGTGCATTCCTAGAGAAACATGACTGAAGGCAACAGGAATCATCCCAGCAACATGAATAGGATTTGGTCAAAGCCTGTGTTAAATGCACTCTGAGGAGGGAGAAAAGAAGCAACAGGATTTTAATCTCTTAGGCTCAACAGCAGGATTAATTATTTTGTCTCAGATCTTTCGCACAACAAATACATTTTGGATGCTACGTTAGAGATAAATAAGTCAGTATTAGTCTTATTTTGCTAAAAAGAACATTTACTGGCAGCATCTTTTCATCTCTTCTCAGATTTTATGTTGGGGGCAAATCTTGGAGACGAGACAGTAAGTACTCTAGCAGGCATCTGCTAAACATAATGCAGTTGTACTCTGTTATTAAAACTGTACTTTTCAAGTGTTTTTCATGGCATTCATTTTCTATGCAACATTCTGTTTCACTAGTATCCCAATATGACCCTAATCAATTTTTCATCCTGGTCATCTTTGCCCACCTGACTCCTCACTTGCAGAGTCCTTTTAGCACTTCACTGGGCAAGTTACACTTCCCTTTCTGTTTTGACTTTGTTTTATTGTATGTTAGTCCCTCGTGGAGAATGGACACTGTGCCTGCACCTGAGCTCCCACCCACATAACCAACATTGGCAGAGTGTTTAGGAGATTCTTCTGGTTCACATTTCTGTTACAGTGCCAAGTTCAGTTCTGTCATGTGCTACTCAGGTCCTCCTGTTTTCTCCTTGACCGCTTGCTCTTCCCTTCTTCTCCTGAACCATCCCACTTTCCAGAGCAAAAAAAAAAAGGAGCTGCTCACACCAGACATGGCCAGAGCCTGCCCAGAGTATGCTCCGAGTGTGGCCCCACACTACCACAGTCTCATCAGCACTAACTTGGAAGTCCTACCCATTTCTGGAGAAAGCCCGCTGTTCACATATCACATTGGCTCAGCAGACAAGTAGCAGTCTCTGAAGGGATTTAGCTGTGTTCAAAATGAAATATTTTTTCCCACTTATACATATGAACAGCTGCACCCCAGTTTTAACATCCCCACTACCCAGGGCAGGAGAACAAACAGAAAGCTTTCCAGGAGCAGTCTTCAACAAAAATAACAAAACTGACTTAAGAGTTTCAAAGCTACACAGAAAGACCCATCCTTTCCAAAATATGGAATAATGAAAAAGAGCAATCCTGGTGACAATATTATTTGCTAGTGAACAGATCCAAGCTTTGTGTGACTTACAACATGTAGTAGTAAATGCAAGAAATTGCAGGATCTCACTTGCAGGAAACACCAACCAAAAAATTCAGTACTAAATATGATTAGAAAACACTAAAGAATTTGAAAGCTTTGCTTCAGATATCATCATCATTAATTACTGATTGGACAGGAAATTCACATGACAAGCTTTTTAGAAAGGTTTTGTAATCTGTTTCCAAATGAACTGTAATAAAATGTTGAGAAAAAGCTTCAAATAATGAAATAAATCAAGTTATCATAAGTCACACTGATTTACATCAGTATTTACCTATCATGAGATGCTTGGTATTTAGATGTTTTAGAAGCTAGATATTTAGAAATGTTTAGAAGTTTTAGTATTTTACTGACTCACTTCTTCAGGGCATTTCTGTCAGAAAGAGACCTTGAAAAGGAAACAATACACATATTTTTGAGGAGCATGCAAAGGTAGTTGCAAGAGAGGCACAGAAATAGAGATTAATGAGCAAGATTAATGAAAATTTGGATATCATCTGCTGTTTATCCAAAGTTGCCTTTGGTTTAGAAACTTGGCTTATGAGAACATGTGCTATCTGTCTAACCAGGCATAACCACCAAACTCTCTACCTTGACTCCTTCTGCTCTTTTCCTCTATTTCAATGCTAGGTTGTACATGAATAGAAAATTATTACTATGTTTTTACAATTCTTGGGACTTCCAGAAATACATCCCAGGTTAGGGAAATCCTTTTCTCTGGACACACTTACTCAGCATCACTACAATCCACTATAAATATACTACTTACACTTTAAGCTGTTGCCACTGCCTCAGAAAGCAGACTGAAATTTTGTACACAACTTTGATTCCTATGAAGCAAACATAAGTTTCACAAAATTTCCCTTCGTACTACTGAGAGAGAGTGGCCTATGAAATTCATACTGCACAAAACCAGAACAAAACACTTTGGAAGAGGAAGCCACTATTTGATGCTGCAGGGGGAAGTAGGCATAATTTAACTTGTTCAAAGCACTTGGACTGAACACCTTATTCTTATCATTTATCCCATGTAACAGAGCTCATCCAATTGATCTTTATTTGGATAAGTAACTTTGATGACCTCCTGGTCATTAAAGTGTTTTTCCCTTCTATCTGTCATCATACAGACTGAAGATTATGAAGTTTTATTAAGTCCTTGGGAAGGGGTTTTCCTAACAAGGTTTTTTTTTAAAAAAAAAAAAAACCAAAGTATTTCATCATTCAAAGAAGGTGCAGACAACTTTCATGAAGATTTTGTCTACTTTCCAGAGTTGAGGCTTTTTAATTTCTGCAAGGTAATACAAGCAAGATCAGTTTCTGGGAAAACACCTGAAAATATTGTGAATAGAATCAGAGAATAATTGAATAACTGAGTTTAAAGGAACCCATCAGGATCATTGAATCCAACTCCTGGCCCTGCACCATACCATGTGCATGACAGCATTGTTCAAACGCTTCTTGAACTCTGTCAGGCTTGGTGCTGTGACCACTTCCTGGGGAGCCTGTTCCAGTGCCCAGCCACTCTCTGGGAGAAAATTTTTTTTCCTGATAGCCAACCTAAACCACTCCTGACACAACTTTGTGCCATTTCCTTGAGTCCTGTAACTGGTCACCACAGAGAAGACATCAGTGTCTGCCCCTCCTCTTCCCCTCATGAGAAGTTGTAACTGCAATGAGGTCTCCCCTCAGTCTTCTCCAGGCTGAATAGACCAAGTGACCTCAGCCACTCCTCATATGGCTTCCCCTCAAGGACTTTCACCATTCTCTTCTCCCTCCTTTGGACACTCTCTAATAGTTTAATGGCTTTTTCTTTTTTTTCATACTGCAGTGACCAGAATTGCCACCAGAACTCAAGGTGAGGCTGCCCCAGCACAGAGCAGAGCAGGACAATCCCCTCCCTTGCCCGGCTGTGATGCTGTGCCTGATGCACCCCAGGACAGGGATGGCCCTCCTGGCTGCCAGGGCCCTGCTGACTCAGATTCAGTGCAAAACATAAGGGAGGTAACATGGAGGAAGTCAGGAGATTGAGCTGCACTCAGGATTGTGCATTACTTTACAGACATTGCTGCGTCTCAGCTAGCAGAGATAGAGGTCTGTATGGTTTCTATCATATTGTTGTCCAAAACAACACTAGGAGATAAAAAGACACAGCTGTGAAGTACACTGGGATGTGGTTTCAGAAAAATAACTCCAGTTTCATATCTCAGTTGGGTCATGCTCACACAACAGGAATGAACATTTTGTAATTGCATCGACCGAACAGGACTTGTACAAACAAGACCTGATTTTGTCTTCCAGTTTCCAATGTTCAACTGCAGCTTTTTCTAAGAATTTCCTATTCCTGGAAATTATGAATTTTTCATGAGTCCTCTGATGAACTGTGAACATATAATAGAAGATTAGGTGATTGAAATTAATTCTTGTGTCCAGTTAATTAGCTTGGTTTCAAACACTGAATTGTAAATATACTGAGAGTATGTGACTCCAAACACTAATTATACTATTTCTAAATTGTTCTAGGACATTTCTATATGTTCATATACCTTGTTTACAAATGTTTCCAGGGTTTTAAGCAGTTTAACTTAATAACCCCAGTAAAGCCTAAGCCTAAAGGTCACACATGTCAGTGTGATCAAAGTCTCTCTGTTCCTAAATGAATATACAATTCAGTGCAATGCAGCTAACACAATTAAATCACTGCTGCCAATTGATAGAGGCAAACAGATCACAGCCTGAGAGAAGGTCTATAGGCAGAAGATCCAACCATTCCTCTCAATGTCATCCCATGCTTCTGACCAGAATTTAAAAAAAAAAAAAAAATCTGAAATCCACCTTTCACCCAAAACAAGAAAAAATAGTCAAAATCACTACAGGAGGATGACATGAATGCAGTAATCCATCTATCATTAAAACACCCACTGACTGTCTAAGCAGAATCTCCCTTTTTTTTCTTGTCCAGAGTGGCATTTTTAATGTAAAGATTTCGGATGGATTTTCTAGGGGGAAAAAACCTCCACAAACCAGAAAGCAAATGTAAAAAAAAACATATTTCAACATTTAAACTAAGCCATCTTGCTGCCTATACTAACAAAAATAGAATAAAATATAATATAAATTATATTTTATCTCAGGTTTTCCTAGGAAACATACACATATATAAATTTCTGGGGGAAAGGAAGGGTGAACAACTGCTGGAAAAAAAATACACTGAGATAAAGGTAAGAAGAGGAAAAGTGAGGATGTATCCCAAAGGCTCTTCTATTTCCTGTTGCCACTACAGGAAAGGACAAGAACTGAGAAGGTTCCTGTCTGCTGCTGGCTGGCTTTGTATATTCCCTGGTGTTTCACTGCTTCAGTCTTGGTCTCAACAAGTTTTTTCACCCTGGTATCTGTATCAGTTATTAGCAGTAAGACCAGAAAGAGACAACTCAGCAGCAGAAAGGCAACTCTTCTCTCTACAGGAAAGAAGTTATGGAATAGAATCAGATTAAAAAAAAAAAAAAAAAAAAAGCCTACCCTCAAGCCAGATTTTCTAAATTTAAACATTTCTGACAGCATCACAGTTCATACAGCTGTGTTGAAAGCATGAGACTATGGAATCTGCCTGTGGCCGTATCTGAGAACTCTCCTGCAAATGGCCCATGTCTGTGTTAGCTGCCTCCTTCAGCTGCTGGAAGTGGGTGCCTGTGTGCAACCTGCCTGTTGGAGTGCCTCTGCAATAACCAGAATTTCCAAAATTACCAGATTGCTCTAAAGACTTGGGGCAGATAAGACCATGGCCCAAATGGGAACATTCCCAGGCACAGCCTAATTTATTGAAGTACTTACACAACAGTAATGTATTTTTAAACTAACGTTCTATACCTTCGTTTTTCAGGAGGCAGTCACAAGTGACCAGAAATCCTGTTACTAGCAAAAGGTGCTCCCCAGGAAAACTGCAGGTGTTCACTCTGCTGAGCTCAGGGATGAGTTGCAGGTTTTTGGGGGGTACCTAAGAAGCAGGTACGCCTCAATAGCATCACAAAAACAGACACCTTAACATGGACTCCCTATATCATCTTATAACTTTGCTTTATGGAACTTTGTGAAACAAGCCTTCAAAATTCTCAGGATCTAACATACAAGCACATGCACTGCAAACAGCCTCTCACCAGCTAAGTTTGCACTGTTACTCCTTAACCTGAAACCTCAGGTTTAAATAACTGTCAGTTGATTTTATCAATGTTTGGTTTATGAGTCATTCAGCCAGTACAATGGGCCGAGGAAGAAAACAACACTTTTACACACATGCCCTAATTTTTCTGCTGCCATGGGAAGCTGGAGAAGCAGAGAGAGGGCACAGGAAGGAATTGTAGCCTGAACAAAAATATATGTCCCAACCCAGATTCTACCTGTTAGGCACACATAAACTCATAAATCAAGTCATGAGCAGAACAGCAGGAAAACAGCTCTGGGACATTATACCAAATGTTTTGGTATAGTTTCAAGTTGCAGCAAGACACTTTCTGCTAAATTGTTTCCTATTTAAATTTGCTCCTTTGCACAAACCACAGATTTCCATACTTTTTTTTTTTCTTTTTCTTTTTTTTTTCCCACCAGTGAGTCTCCAGAAATTTGAAAATAGGGGAGGGAGGGAAAAATCACTTCTCTGGATTTAGTTTTGTACAAAGGTCATGTAAAGAAGGAAATGTCTGCCCTCCCACACACATGTGCTAAGGACAGTTTTGCTAAAATTAGCCTCTGGTGGAAAAAAACACAGAATCAAGTTGTTCTCACGAGCCTTTCTCTTTTCAGCAGAATTCTGCACCATCTCAGAGCCCAGCAGACTCAGCCTTGCCTAGTGCTGAGCACCTCATCTGGCCACTGGCTCCAACAAAAGCAGCAGAGAGCGAGGCACAGTTGCCAGTCTCAGATTGCACAGATATGCCCAGACTGGAATCAGGGAAATCTCTCGTCTGTGCTAGCATACCTGCTTTTCATTTGAGGCAAGTGTCGTTGAAACAAGATTTATATGTTACACTGCACTGATAAAATTGTGTCAGAACCTGGGTTGGTCACTCTTATCTCGACATTAAAATTAAATATTCCTATGAAAACTAGCCTTGACTTTTGTGGCACAAAGTAAATAAAAAACTATTTATTTTGTTTGAAGTAGTGAATTGCAGA
Source organism: Passer domesticus (assembly GCF_036417665.1). Lineage (NCBI taxonomy): Eukaryota > Metazoa > Chordata > Aves > Passeriformes > Passeridae > Passer > Passer domesticus. Next base: position 93,218,300 of record NC_087476.1, read on the forward strand.
TATCAGAATAAAACATAAGGACGGGAGTGGAAAATTTTGCATTATGGCACTAGGTCATTAATTATGTTTTATCTGTTCTACAAAGTAATTTTCCTATTCTCTGTAAATTGTTATAGCTTCTAAACCTGATCACAATTTCAACAGTAATAGACCAAAACCAGTATGCAAATACTAATTTCCTCTCTTATGTTCAGGTCTTGCTTGCAATTGTTCAAGTACGAGTATATTAGATTTATGACTGTTTACCTTATCTGCATCTTTTATTCAGAGGTGTGGACCCTTACCTACACCTTTGTGATGCCTGATTAATGTTCAGGGCTTCAACCTCTTTCTTGTATTCTCCAGCACTTCCTTGCTTCAGCCAAATCAAAACCATAGGCAGCAATTCAATACTCAAATTTTTGCCAAACAAAAAACAGCCCCAGAAAGTTCCCTGGCCTTCCTGTGTGGTCAGCTGGAGCAGGCAGACCCTTCCCAGAGGCACTTATTTTCACCATCACCGCCCCCACCTCTCCACAGTAACACACATGGGATGAATTGTTCTCTAGACATGCCTATTTAGCCTCATTGACTATAGACAGGGGTTAGGTGAGTAAATGCATTTCTCAAAAAAGGCAAGATGAATCTGTTACTGGAACCTAAGCCTCAGGGAAAAGAAAAAAAAAAATTACCGTAAATAAGAACACATGGGTGTCTTTTCCTTTAAAAGCCTTACTCTGTGGATCCCATGGGATTATACACCCACTGGGCATTCTGCAACTGCCCTGGCTTCCAGTATTTCTGGTGCAGGTCTTGGCATTGATTTTTGACCTTTTGGAGCCCTCTTTGTGTTAGGTAACACGGCTCGCTCGCTTTCCCCAAAATGCACAGGAGACTAGAGCAGGAAAGTGAAAGCATTAGCAACATTCCATCATGCAGGGAAAGAGTTAAAGGTACAAGGAGCAGGAAAGCTGTCTTTCTTTAGGAGCTCCTACCGTTTCAGTCACTTATTAAAAAAGGATTTATATTTCTGAAGTAAGGATCTGTACTTCCTCCCTCTGCTGAAGCCTTGTGTTTCTCTGCCAGACTGTGATGAAAAGGGCCCTCCCTTGCCCATTGCCAGCCAACACTGACGTCATCCTGTTATTCTTTTTCACCTTGCACACATGTTGAGGCTTCTCTGTGGAAGTCTTGCTGAGACACACATCTCTTTGTCTCTTGTTCCTCTCTGCTCGGAAGGCTTTTTTTTTTTAATCCCAGATTTATTTTGCACATAGCTCAAGAAGGAATGTTTCTGGGATTTCTGAGAAGGAGGATCCATACAAGTGAATAATGCTGTTCACTAATGGCATCCAACCATCCATTAAAGCCAGAAGTCATTTTTTTGAAGACAGTGTTGTACAGAGCTCTAACTAAGAGGTCTTGCTCACGTCTTGTTTGAAAACTTAGACATTGTACCTAACTACAACTGATCCGAGCAGGAAGGTCAGGAGGATGAGCCCCTTTTGCACCACAGCAGGGTTTGGTAGGTGGCTGTGGAAATGGTCACAGTGTGATTTAGCTGCAAGAGACCCCTCTCCTTCCTGCATTTCTAGAGAAATGCTGCAAAGGCTCAGTGTCTCACAGCACTTCTCCCTACTGGAAGGGAGAGATCCAGAGGCCATCCTTGAGGCTGCATTTAAAGACATGGCTAGAGATTGTCTCAATTTTTTTTCCTGCTGGTGCGCATTCTTGGCTGATCTGTGCACGTCAAGCATACATGGCTGCAAAGGAACTCCTGCAGCCACTTCCCTTTGCCTGGCCAGGTCACTTCCATGCATCCAACTCGGTTCTCCCAGTAAAGAGAGAACCCTTCACAAATGGGCATCACCATCATTTGCCAGAGGAGGTTGAGCTTATAGGCAGCCAGAGAACTACACAGCGAAGACACAGTGAGCACTGCAGACCACTCCCAAGATCACTTCAGATATGACGCAGGTATAGCCACAGGCTTTCCTTGTGGGAAGGAGAGAAAATTGGATAGCTGTATGTTATGTACCTCTGAGGTTTTTAGAATGAAGAGAATAAAGTGAAACAAGATTAAGAGGTGCATTAGGTTGTCTCTGACAGCTTTTTTCTATTTATTGGAAAGAGACTCCCACTGAGCTCCTGGGAGGTTCTGAGCCCCTGAGGACTCCATGAAGAAGCTAAAATTTGTAGCCACAAATGGCACTGTTTTTCTGTGCAAGGTTGAGCTATCAGGGAAGGTATCAGTGCAGCCTGTTGCTACTGATACAGTAAGCAGAAGACAGAAACAGTGGATCTTTTGTTTATCAGCCCTCTACAATGTACAGCCCCTTTGTGAATAATAAGTCACCTTTCTGCAACTCTCATATGGTGCAATGCAACATTTTCAAGTCAGCTCAGCTAAACTGAACCTGCAATCAATTGATATCAGTGGGGTAAAATAGTCCTGATAAGAAAAATGTCTGTACAAGGAAATTCTGAGATGCACGGTGCAATAATAAGTTAAACCAGGGAGGACACATTCTTTCTAATAAATGCAAGTTACTTTTGGCTGGGCTTCACATCTCAGATTTACTGCTCATACTATGGGAATCATTGTATTGCCTTATCACAGGCTCATATGAAGCTGTGCTTACTCATGCTTGCAAAGCATTTAAAGATTAGAGAGAGCAGCGTCTGTAAAACCATAAAGAATACTTTGTTATCATTATTATTTCACCACAGCAATAGGGAAATATGCTTTAAAAATGCTTCAGTTCATTAGTTCATAACTATCTTTTAGCCGCTAAAAGCAAAAACCAGCAAGCTGCAAGGTAGCAGGTTCAGACTTCATTTGTCTCAATATAGGCCTATTTGTTTTCCTCTACCACAGGTGGTGATTACTTTTTACACTTTTTTCATTAAAAAGATAAGAAGTAGATGCAGAGGTGAAGGTAAGAAGTAGATGTAAAGTAAAAGAAATTAAATCTGAGACTCATCCTGAAACATCTGTGTCCTAAAACGTGACCCTCTAGCCCACATCCCAAGTTGCTATCCTTCTCCCTGCATAAGCTTCTGAGGTCTCATTAATGCACCAGGCAAGTCTACACAGCAATGGGCTGTTAGAGATCCTGAGCAGCTTTGAGGAAACTGGCTCATCTACACGGTGCGTTGCAATGCCGTGCACGGATGCTAGCTTAGATCCCAGAGGCAATATAGCTGTGTCTGTATAGCAAAGCACCCACGCTAATTAGCCCTGCCCCTGAGGATGCTGCAGGAATGGAGCTAATTAGGTATGCTGAGAGGCACCTCTGTTAATTAGCCCAGGGAGAACAGAACAACACTAACGGAGCTTCCGATCATGGCATTGGCTCAGGGATCTCTACAGTGTATTTGGCTGTGTAGCATAGCTGAGCCCACAGCTCTCTTGAGCACCATCTGAAGAATCTAAATACCTTCTTTCAATCCAGTCTCACCATCTGACCCTGCTTTTGCAAGTATTCATAGCTGTTTTTCTCTTGATGGTAGGAAAATTAAGTAAATAGATTCAAAAGAATGAAGAAAAAAAGCCAGTAAAAACCACACTACAATAATCTAGTGTTATTAAATTCAGCTACAGGTAGTGACATGCCTATAGGGAAGCACTGGATATTCCTAACCCATCTTGATAAAAGGCATACTTTGGCTAGTGGTGCATGTTTTGCAAGCAGTGTATCTCTAAAGGTATGTTAACTCAAGCCAACTCAGTTACCAACACAGACTATGATACATTGAGTTGTAGCCATGCAAGATTTTCCATTACTAGTTCAGGGCTGAATGAAATCATTGACGCACAGGTACACACCTAGGAAAGACGAGCAGGAGTTTTGTCCCCTTTCCTTCTCCCCTGGCTGCACCACGCGTCAGGTCAGGGCTGTTGTGGCTGGTTCTCTGCCTGCAGCAGAGCCCGGCTCACCAAGGATCACTGTCCGTACAGCACACAGCACACACTCGGCTGCGCCAAGCACCGCACGCAGCTATGCCTCCAACTCCCTGGGTTGCTATACAACAGCACAGGGGTAAACAACGCCCTGTCTCCACTACAGCCAGCACAGATAGAAAGATGGTGATGTGACTATTGTTAAGGGAACGCTTCCAAATGCCTTTCCAACCACCATATCATAGATACGCATAGAAATGCTGAGTTTATGCCTTTCAGAGAGAAAACGTGCGTGCTTTATGCCATTCCAGGAGGGGAGTTTATGGTTCTTATTCTTGAAAAATGGAGCACAGTGATTTCCAATTACCTTCCAGGCATGTTGTAAAGGCACCCATTTCTTTCCCATATGTTTCAGAAGAATGTTTTTGCACATGGGTAACTTCTGAAAAGGACATAAAGCCTTTAAGTCCCAGTTTGAGTTCTTGATCAAAATGCAAAAATGCATGGTGAAATTTTAAATCAGCTTCAAAACCTTATAACATGAAGCTGCTGGAACCATTGAGAAAGTCAAAACTTTTAAGTAGCTATTAGGAAAACGTAAATACCAGAGAAGGCAGAGGTTTCTTCTGGAATTAACGTGGTTGCGGTAGAGAGAATACTTAGGTTTCTTCTAAAGATTGCTACATTTTAGGTACATAAAAGCAAAAAAAACATGGCTCTTATCTTTCAGGTTCCCAATAATTTGCTATTATGATATGAAGGTGGGGGTGGTGTATGTAATATTTCTGAAAATCAGAAAAAAAATGATATGAAGGTGGGGGTGGTGTATGTAATATTTCTGAAAATCAGAAAAAAAATCAGAAAAAAATGAGTTCAGTGTTTAATCTTTACTTCTTATCCTTTAGAAAAAAAATCTTAAAAGTATGGTTTATGTAACTTTATGATAATTGTCAAAATAATATAGTGTTCTACAGCATTTACTAATGCAAACTGGGTTATCTCACACAACCTTGACTTTACAACAGGGGTTCTGGATGTATACCAGACACAGAAAATGGTCATTAACTTGATATGATATGAGAAAGGTGTTGAAGTGAATAACTTATATAGTAGTAATAATGGTTCTCTCTATGAACAATTTATCTTGCTTTTGAATGGCAAAAAAGATACTTTAACTTGCCTTGTCTCTGGGCAACTTTAGAGTGACCTAGAGACTTCTCAGTTTCAGAGTTCAAAATTGGCCCCTCCTTTTATACTCGGCTGGTGCTTAGACCAAAGCTGTAATGCATCACAGTGTCTCACAGAGACCTAAAAAATAGAAGAGACTGAAATCCTAGGCAGGAGCATCCCGTAACTCTATAAAAGTCAACGCTGTGTCCCAAAATAATGAAAATATCTCAACTTTGTTTCCATCAGTATAAATAACTCAGATTTTCATCTTTACTGCAGAACTTGGCTAATACCCTTCATTTTGTTCAGTTTTACATCCACCAACAACCATTTTCTCCACTTCTACCTATTCAAAACAAAACCTGAAGCACAAAGGTTATCAACTCCCAAAACCTCTTGTGCACAGACAGACTCACAAGGTCTCTGTCAATGAACAACAGCTAATCATTCATTCTCATTATACTGGCACATAAATCTTCTGAGTGACCAGGGGAACCAGAAGCCTGCTACCCTCATAACATTCCTTGCATGCCTGCTGAAGGCGTTGTGTCTATACATTGTCCACGATTCCCAGAAATACAGAGTTAAGAAAAATTCAAGAGACTTAAGAAGCACTAGGAGGGAAGGATAACCTGCACGTAAACATTGCCAAATTGCCAAGAAGCCCTCAAAACTAATTGCTTGAGGTGGTTATGAAAATAAAGAAAAAAGCCTGTGATGCTTATCAGTCTTATTTCTCAGAGGCTGACTGGCCTTAGCATAGTTTTACACATCATAAAAAAAAAAAAAAAGAGGTTAATACTAGAGCTTATCATTTTATTCAGCTTGAGAGCCCTTAAAGACCTGCTAATGGAGGTGCTACATGGACAAGATTTTCACGTTTTTTGAGGTACCCTGCACTGACCTCCTCCAATCATCCACAGAAACTAGAAGTCCAGCCAACAACAAGCAGACATTCACAGAGCTACAAAGTCATCTGTGAGACACAAAGGTCAATGAAGTAGCCAGAAGTGTGTCTGGGGTGTAAACATGGCATTTTACAAAAACAGCATGGTCCAGATCTGCCTGATGTGTCCACACAGGCATGGCCAATGCCTTTTGTGCAAAAGGCCTAAGTGCCATTTCATGTGAAAAAACATAAACATCTATCTGCCCTCCAAACTCCATAAATAGTTTGAGTGACAAATGCTTCTGTCACAGTGTTCGGGATACCTTCAAAAGATATTCCCAGCACTGTATATGACTAACCAAAGCCTGGCAGCGTTCACCCTTATAAATATATCCTGGATAAGCCTGTTGATTTCAACAAGAATTTGTGCGTCTGTGTCTAAAGGAAGAAGAGAAGAAGCAGGAAGGTTGGTCATGTCAGTCACTTGTGTAAATTTTTCAAGCTGACTGGTAGAGTTTATTATCTAAGTTTGACAATAATAAGAGCATTGAATTCCTAATGTTGTGTATTACGTTGCACAACAGGTTTTATCACAGAAAAACTCAGTAGTCTTGATGAATGAAGTTTCACATAGGTTACTGTTGAAAAAAAAATTAGACATTATTTGCATAGATTGCATTAAGTTGATTGTTTCCCACCCCTCCCAAGTACCTCAGTAGCTTCGAAATAAATTATAGTCAGAGGATTATTAAAATAAAATTTTAAAAAAGTCCTGAAGTAAATTTCAAACCACAAGACAAAGCAAACAGTACCATAGCCTATTTTCAGATCTCCTCAAAGTTATTCATATTCTAGTTGTCAAACAATCATACAACTCCCAGACATTTTTTTTTCCCTGAAATCCTGTTATGGAGTCTTCCACAGACACATTAAATTATTTCCTCTTCAATATGTCAAGAAGGAAGAAAGAAGCAACCATCTTTAAGTCACATGTGTTTCTCTTTAAGAAAAAGGGTCTCCACAGTTCAACAAGGCAAATAGTTCTCTGTAAATGAAGTCATACTGAGATTTTTAAAGCACCTAGGATTAGGAAATCAGTATTGGTAGCAATGTCATTGTCACACAAGCTAGAAATACTCCTTCTCACCCTGTTTTTTTAATTCCAGCCTTCCTGGGACAGTGTTTCAACCTGTACAAACCAGATTCTTTGCTAAATTTATGACTGTGTTGAGAAACACGTCACTACAGTGGAGCACAAGGAAAGCTGTGTGAAATACTAAAGGTTTAAATGCCCTTTCAAAAATATTTGTTGTCATTCTGACCCAAGTGCAAGAAAAAGGGAGACAAAACATTTGTAATAGCAGCTTGCCTCAGTTGGTAGAACCTGAATATGGGATTTTGCCTGGTTTATTTTAAGTCTGAGCAGCTAGCAGCTGGAGTATGTCCCACATGCTAACACTTGGAATTCCCCAGGAAGAAGGTTTGTTTCAAATGTACACGCCAGCCTTCCAAATCTGGTTGTCTTTGTGCTTTATTAAGTTTACGAACTCCATCCTTGCCTCAAGTCTTGATGGTAATGCACCTATTCTGAGCAAGTGAACATTCTTGCCAGCTTCATATGGACTGGTTTTGATTTAAATGCAATCTACGAACGATATCTACTTGCACACGCATACACACCCCAGGCAGATACTGAACAGACGCAGCCTTGCAGACTTACAGAGCAGCTGTGACAACAACTGATGTCACCTCCTTTGCAGAAATTTCCACAAACGTCTTCCAAAGGCCAAGTTAAATGAGATAGAGCTTATCAGTTTCTTTAAAGTGCTCTGGATGAGACCATTCCATGTGACCCCCTTCCTGGCCGCGGGGGTGTGGTATGTCACAGTTCCCCTATCAGCTGGCACATGGCGGTAGGAGATATGAGACAGCAGAAAAGTAGTAGTAACAACATCACCCAGCCTGCCGAAGACAGAGCAAATACGCTGAGTAACTTCAGTGTGTGCTCACTTACTTTCTGCAAACAGGTGGAGGGTGTTCAGCTCTGACTTCTGCTTGCACATCCCACTCGGCACAGATGGGTGGTAATGTTGCCAGCTATGCTTTGGAAAGGCTATGGTTCGTTAGCGTCGTATTAACGCCTCTAGCAGTGAGTTGCAATATTCTTTTTTTTCCTTCACAAACTTTCCCCTTCTTTTGGATATTCTGTGAACAAAAAAGAAATTACTAGCAAGGATGATTTTCCAAAAGCAATTGCTTAAGATAAATTCCCTTCCTCCGTTTTTGCAATAAAAAGATTAGAGAATTTCAGAAGATACCCTCTTCAACGTTACTGCTAAAACTACTGAATGTTTCAGGTTTCCTTCACCGCCTTTAATTATTATTAAATGATCAGTTGTAAAGAGTTCATTTTTTAAAGCTTCTCACAATTATTATTTTTATTCAAAATACCAACTAGCCAATACTATATTAACAGAAACAAATATGTAATATTTGCAAAACATCTCAATACCTCATGCTTGGTAGGACAAAAGGACTCCTTACTTGAAGTAATTTAAAAACATAGCCATAGTATTGAACATTTAATTCAGCAGCTTGCAATTTTCACCCCAGGGCTCACCCAGTTTCTCTGCATGGGCCTGTTAGCACAGAGGACAGCCTTAAGCACTTACCCCAAGCTAGTTATCATATTTTGGTTAACAAATGTTGGTAATGCAATTTTTTCTTTGTGAATGTGCCCCTTCAATGTCTGAATTCAAATTCTTGCACCACCATAGTCACAGTCACTCTAGATCACTTGGGCATGTCCCTTGTAAATTGTGCTATTTGTGCAAGACCAGCAGCACAACGTATAAATTCTGGGTCTAGCACAGCAGTGAAATACAGGTATACAGTATACATAAGTACTCAAGAATTTGTGGCAACAGCACCAACAAAAGCTGAAATTCAGTCTTATGATCCATTCCTGAGCTACTTCTCCTAGCTCTGTTACTGAGTGTGGAATGACAAAAGTTTGGGAATTTTAAATCAGTTTTTTGTGGTTCTGCCAGATTGTTCCAATCTTACTGCAATCTCACACCTGTTAAGAATCTTCCTGCCTTGTCTAGCCAGCTCACATTGGATTAAAAAAGCTACCTTGCCTTCATCCATTTCCTCTTTCAAAGTTAAGTGTCTGCAGATAGAAAAATAAGCTTTCTAGGGCACAGGCAGCTTCTCCTATTTCAACTGTGGTGTACCCAGCTCAAAATTGTGGCTGGAACCTAGATGTTAATGTCACCTTAAATAATAATATTTTTTCAGGTGCTGGCCAGAGTTTTAAGAGATAGTTCCAGCAATGAGCATATCAGAGCAGCAAAGACACAGCTGCTCGAAACAGCAACGTGCAGTGGTTATATATGCAATGAAAAAAGACCTCCTTCAAGGAAGCTATTGAAGACAGCTGCAGATCAGTCCTCCTCAGGGTTCATTAGCTTTTTTCATCTTCTGTAAACCAGCCCTGGGCATGACTTTAGAAGATGATTAAACCAAAAATTTGTATGTCATTACACCCTCTACAACTCCAGCTGCAACATTTTATCTGTGAAAGCTCCAGGATCCAAGATCCAGGATAGAAGCCTTCCTGTCTCTCTACTTCCTTGGCATGCTGGTTACAATCTCTGCTCCCATCACCACCTATGTCTGAACTGTGATTGGTTAAATACCCTTAATCCTTGCTGGAATTGTATAAACAGAAATATGGATTGCCAGCCACCTAAAATCTCTGGTGAGCCCTAGACTGTGACAGACAAAAGGCCTTTCAGTATTCTCCCCAGCAAGCCTTTCACAAAGGTAAAGTGAATTTTGTGCCCAAGTTCACTTCCTCTTTATGCTGTAGGGATGCTCTAAATGGTTCTGTTATGTGTAGGACAGATGCATATTTATATGTAATCCTGACCATGCAGAGGGTGAGATGCCAGCTATGAATCAACAGAATTTACAAAGTTTTGCCAAAGGCACTCATAACTGTGAGTTACACACATGGTTGCTTTAAGTGCTAAAAAAGGCCCTACTCTCTTCGCACCTGAAATATGGGTCCGTAGCCCTTACACCTACAGCATTCACAAGCCAGTGCATGGTAGCCCATGCACAGTGATTTTAAATCTGTAATGCAGCCACATGACCGCAGATTCCACTCATAAAGGGCTATCTGTATTGCAATGTTTGAGACTTACAAGTGCAAACATAGCAGAGGCACTAAGAGCTTATGTGAAAAAATAATTATTCCATGTAGAAAGGAAGTTGGCTTGCTTTGAGCAGAGGTGTTAATAGACTAACCTTTTTCCCCAACACCAGCCTGCTTACCTGGAAATATGAAAACATCTACTGATGCAGCACTGTATTTATTTGAGGTGGGTATCATATCCCACTCATGTTAAATGTCTTGCTGTGTTTCAGACCAAGATAGTCATTAATGGGAATACCAGTTATAAGAGTCATTTAATGAAAAATAAGCCCTGGACAACTGTGTTGCAATTTTAGTAATTTGGGGGCAGAGGCATGCAGATCATAGCACACAAATACAGCTAAATTTAAAAGAGTATCTTCAGAATAGACACCTTCCCCCCTTCCACCAGGTTCAGGATAGTTAATGAGAGCTGGATCTTGAATGACAGTACCAAAACAGGGACTTGGCAAAGAGAGGACTTGCTTCAGCTGAGAGATATGCCAGAGTACAGATAAAACCATCAGCAACTGGAACAGTGGAAACGATGGAAATACTACAAAGACCTATGGTAAAAAAGCTATTTAGGTCCCTCTCAAAGGCACCATCACTTTGTTACCTAAAAAAGATTCCTTCTTCTCCCCACCTCCAATATATTTCAGTTGCAGTCAATGGTAACTCCCAAACAGTGGCAAAAGCAACAATAGTTGCACAGACATGGCATTAGTAAATTAAGCACAGGCCCACTCATTGTTCCAGCTGTGCCTGAGTAATGTTTCCCCAGTCACTCTTCTCCTTCCATTAGCAGAAATGAGTCTCCTCTGCCAGCATAAGCATGCATACAAGTAGACTCCTAACCCTATCAAAAGGAGACAGGGCTGAAAACTGGGAAGACAAAAACTTATAGGAAGTGTTTAAACTAAGCCAGACCCTACTGAGAGAACCAAGCATTATGCAGCTTTACCTATGGGCTGGGTGGGATCTCAGGAGCACTGAGGGTGTGGAACAATCTCCTCACCTGCTTTCCTTGCAGCTGGAACTGAAACAGGACGAGCTAGAAATCACTTCACTGACAGCAATACAAACTGTGTCTAGGCGAGACAAGTGCTGTCAATGCAAAGTAGGCAACAGTGATGACCAAGGGCTCTTGTTCTCCCAGCAAATCCCTTCTACCCGAGGGGAATACAGGACTAGCATGGATGGGCAAGACCTAAAACTCTGCATCTCTTTCCTTGCAGTTTAAATATGTAGATGCTTCCTCTTCATTCTGAAGTTCTTTTGGATATGCTTTGAATAAGGCTAGGAAAGGATCAGCTTTGTTGTCTCAGATTGGATACACCCTTCCTTACCTTTTTTTTTTTTTTTTCTTCCAGCCTAAAGGGGTTTAGACAAGGGGCAGTTTCTAAGGTTGTTGAAGAGAAGACATAAAGCTGCTAGGAGACTCAATGGAAGATGTGGCCTGCCAGCTGCTAATCTATGTGGCAGGGGCTCCCTGGACATCCACACCTCAGGAAGTCCTCCCATAAATCTTTCTCTCAGGACTCCATTATCTCTAGTGTTAGCATCTCTGCAATAAAATTAAGATCTGATATAAGATCCAAATTAGAAAAGGGGAAAAATGGGGCTTACAACATCTACCCCTGTCTAGACAACTCTTACCTCTGCTTCTATTAATTGATCCATCTGCTTCCCAAACCTGGAACTGTCTGCACTCAAGAGAGTACCTCGCTTTTGCTCTAGTAGTGAAAATGGGTGTGCCTATTTGGGGGGTGTTTGTGTTCTTAGGGAGAGGTTTATATCCTCTAAAATAAGCAAGTTGCAAGGCATCTTTATGGAGATGCACAACACAATTTCTCACCAAGAGCCCAAGGCAGAGTATGCCAGGCCATTTCATAAGATGTTGGAGTGCTAACACATGGTATGCATGGGCACCTTTTATATATATCACAAACACCTACTTGCCTGGAAGCAAATCAATAACTCTCTACACCAAAGCTTGCATTTGTTTGCTCTTATTAGAGGTGGAATGGTGCCTGAGGGAGGGCCATAGGCATTCCATTACTTAGGATCAGTGCCTGAGCAAAATGGAAAGGCTGCTAAAAATAAGCAACATTTGCTCATTGGTATAAATAACAAAAGCGAGAGAGAAAGAAAAACAGAAAGACAACAAGATGAAAATGAAAACTGGCCCCAGACCAGACCTCGCAGAATGACCAGTCACCTCCTCATTGCCAATTCTCTCACCATCTCCACTATGGGCACGATACTTTCCACTGCCAAGTACCCTCAGCTTCTTCCCTGAGAGCACCATCACTTGCAGATTCACAGTGGGCCTGAGCATAGAAGATATTCCGACAGCACCTCACAAAATACCACTGTGATCCCTGCAGTAGCTTGTGAGTATTTGTTCTATCTCTATTTTGTTTATTAAGGATATTATGGAGGGGGCTGAGAAAGGGAAAAAGCTGCACTTCCATAAGGCTATCATCATTAAAAACGTTATCCTCTCTTTATTAAAATAGAAATAACTTTTGGATTCCCATTTTTCTAACAGACTTCCGGGGCAAATAATTCCCAGAGCACCCTTGGCTGCCTATTTTCAAGTACCAAGGTTGAGAAAGCTAAGCCTATCTATACTTGGAGGAAAATAAGAAGACCAAGCTAATTAAAAATTCACCTTTGCCCTGTATTCCTAAAAACACTGCATACCCCCATGACACCAGACATTTCAGGGTGAGCTGTCTTTTTAGAGGAGAGTTTAAAGCAGAGTTTGCTTCTGGTTACTTTTCTTTTTAGTGTCTCTTTAATAAAAAGGAATAACAATTGGAAACAGCTCCCGAAGTAGCACACTCAATCTTTCCTCTGCTTCTATTTAATGAATTCTATTGTAATAAAGTGCACACACACACAAACCTATTAGCCCTACAATTAAACAAATAATGGCATTAACAACTCCCACCCACCGCCTTAAGCAGGTTTAGCTGAGAGAGCAGAAGCAGCTGTCTCTGTCCTGTGTCTCTGCCAGAGGTCACCATCCTGCAGCAGGATCAGCTGATCCTCCTGGATAAACTCCTGAGCAAGTGTAGTGTACAGGCTGCAGCATGATCATAAACCACCTCAAATTTCAGTTTACTCTGGCAGTAACCTCCTACAAAAATAAGGGAGGAAACCTAAGGCTGGTAACTGTTTCATCTCTTAGTATCAGATAAATCCACCCCTGATTACGTTTCAAAGCCCCAAAAAACGGAACAGTCAAGAGGTTTATAATAATGCTCTAGGTTGCCATGAATTAACATGAATTCTTGTACTGAAAAAGGTCACTAACATAACCATTGAACTACACTGCTAATATAAGAGCTAATAGAGGTCCTCTAAAGTTTATCCAGACATGTGTAGACTTTGAACGTTTTCAAAGCTAGCTAGCTCTATGAAATGAATCTACTTTCAAACCTAGGACTAGGACAAGTTTGGGTATCTCCATATGGCCCCCAAGAGTGTTGTTATATCCAAGCTATCATTGCTACCACACGAAATCTCGAACAGTAAAGAGACAAGAGAAGGACAAGGTTCTGACTCAAGTGAGAGGTATTTTTTTCACGTCAGACCAACAGATGATTGACTCAGAAGCTATCAATGTCTTTTTGGCATCCAAAGTGGAGACACACATACTTACAGTGGACTCGCTTACTGGTAATTATAGAGAAAACAGCAGGTGGTTACAGTTAAGTTTCTGGTGCAGATTGCACACTGTCAGATTCACACAAACTAGAGAAAGATGTCAGTTTTGAGCAATGGTGTGAATAAGGAGAGTGCTAAACAGCAGACATACCTTGAAAGCAGGAAAATAATACATAAGGAATGCCATGATCTCCATAGCACAGGGAGTGTGTGCAACAGAAGATTTAAAAATGAGGGCAAGATTTATTCTGCTTTGTCTAGGGCATTAGGTAAGGCATTTGAGGCTGGGAGGTGTGGGAAGACTGGAGCAATGAAGATCTTTCAAAAGAATAATGATTTGTGATATCTGGAAGGAGTTTGTTTTACAATGCTCGAACCACATTTACATAGCTGTAATACCACAAAGTCCTGGTGTAGGTGCATCACACTGAGAAGGGAAGATCTTCTCTTGTGGCTTTCACCACACTTGTCCCAGCCTCCCACATATGGTTTGCACTGACACAGCTCCAGGTAGCCCCGAGACATCAAACCTGACACAACCATCCTGTGCACCCTTCTAAACACCACAGGCAAGCCCTGCTCCTCTCAGTCACATTTGTAATTCTGGGCACTTCCCTGCAGCTAAGGGAAACTTGGAGCGGGTATATCTATATAGAGACAAGCAGGATCTGGTGTCTATCATGTAAATCCTGCCTAAAGTCATCCTCTAAACCTCCCATGATGTATTTTCAAGACTATCTTATTTAAATGAGCACTGAGAGCATGAGAGAAGATGAGAGGGACTAGAACAAGGCTGGCATATTGGCAAGGGCAGGCATGGAGCCAGCCAGCTCCCTCAGGGCAGGGGAGGCAGCCCTCACAGCACTCACAGTGTGCTGGAAGCCACTCTGCCAGCTATTTGTGTCACAGGCCACTCCTGAAGCCACCCTCCCAGCTATTCTTGTCACAGGCCACTCCACAGAGCCCCTGCCAGCCTCTGGAGGAGGGTACAGGCACATGATAAGGATAAGCAGGAGCTGAAACAAGATGGCACCAAATTAATTTCCCACTGCATGACCTATGCAGTAGATTTGCTGGCATCCCAATAAGCACAAAGAGAAACCTACTGGAGTAAGCAGAGCCCTGCGTCAGCAAAACACCATCTCTCACATGAAACACTCTGGCTGGCAGAGCTGTGAAGGTGAGGATTACTCACTGTTTCCAACACCATACCACATGTTTAAGAGATAATTATGAAGGGACAGGGAGAGTATTCATCTCATTTTCCTTTCTTCTTTCTTTAAAATAATTTAGAATGTACCATTTCTGCCCTCAAAAAATCAGTTCAGAGAGAGGGAGTCCACTAGTTTATTACAAGGCAACAATTCTACTATGGAACACTCTGTGAATGACATCATCACAAGCATCAAGAAAGTAAAAACTGAACAAGAAACGTATTTTTCTTCAGCTAGCCTAAAGCAAATCGTTCAATCAAGGAAAGAAAGATAAATCTTGACAATTTCTTTCCGTTAAGAATTAAGGAAAATACATCTGAAAACCAAGGTCACCAAATCTGATCTTTTGTATTGTCCAGCCAATGAAATTTCCTCCACTTACACAGTTTTTATTTGCTGCAAGTTTTTATTAAATATTTCAGCAAACAAAAGGAAATAGCAAAACCAGAAGGGAGGCAGGACAGTATTTTTCAGGGACAGTGGAAATTAATTCAGAAAAGTGGGTCAAAGGAAATGTTGAAAGATACAAATCCATCCTACACTTTAACTAAAGTCAGAAAGTACAGAAAGTACTAGTCCACACACAGTTATTGCAGCACTTAGTAGATAGCTCAAATTTGCCTTGGAAATTAATAGAGAGAAAGTAGAACAGTCACCCAATATGGGCAAATAGGTGAGCATTTAGGACTCAAGAAAAGGCTATGCTAATAAAACAATATAGTGGCAAACACACGTATTTGCCACAGATCATACAAGTCCTTTGCCACCCATTTTGAGTAGAAATCTGTTTTCTGTTTCTCCACTGAAGGTGCATGTTAAAGAATGGTACCTGACAGAGTATAGGACAGGAGAGGGCTGGAGGTCAGGAGAAGCTCCAGTGACCAGCCATCAGCTTTCAGGTAAGGTTAATGGTGGCTCTAGTTGCATTACAAGGAAGAAAAGCATTGGAAGAAGCTCTCCCTCACAGCAGGATTAAGAGAGATTGTAAACAACAGGGAATTGTGCATTTGCATAGTCTTTAGAGAGAAAAAAGCAGCTAAACCAGGAGAAAAGAGGAGTAATAGTGTGGTACCCGAAGGAAGCAGGGGAAGAGGGCCAAGGGTTCAGAGCAGCCTTTGCCTAGCCCAGGGAAGTGCCTCTGGGAGAGGCTCTCGGTGCCCACAAGCATTGCCTCCTAGAGTCAGGGTGGCTGCTGTGAGCCAGGCTCTCCGGGGAGCCCTGGGAGCAGCAGGAGCAGCACTGCAGAGGTGGGGAGCCTTGCCACAGACTGCTTGGTCCAGCTCCGTGATGCTCCATGGCCACGTCTTACACCAGCTTTCCCCCTCACTGCAAATTTCAAAAAGAGAAAATGTTTACAGCAAATAAAACCTTTGAAGGGAAACCACAAATATTGAGGAGGGTTGTTAGCAGCCATCAGACCTGTGTCCTAGTTTACAACTACAAATGCAAAGTAAAGAGAGAGGTGATCTGGCAATGGTGTGAAGAGGCTGTCCCTCTGAAACTCCAACCTTTCTCTCTCTTTCAGCCCATGCTATGCTCCCTATTTTACTTTCAAACATCTGACAGAGAAATCTGTGATGTAAGCTAGTAACTACACAAAATTATCTCTAGCCAACTGTGAATTCATATGCTCTTTCTATTTGCTCTCCTTTGCTGAAACATAAAATTTGGTACGAGTCAGCATATTTCACCACATTTAAGATTATAATAACATGGGCAAAGGCAGGAAGAAAAGATCACAAATGTAACAGATGAAGAAAAATCCAGCCTAGGGACAATCATGGCAGCAGAGAAATTCAGTATACCTGAACTACAGTACTACTTTACTGCCATTTCCATTTTCTAGTTCTAGTCTAAGGAATTAGACTAGAAGTTTTTTTAATTTCCGATTTAAAAAAAAAAAAAATTCCTATTAATGATTAAAACAAAAGAAAAAAACACTACCCACACATTAAACTAACCATTCTCCATAATGATTTGTGGAATAAGACCTTTTCTGCAAGCTTTAAGCACCTCTATATGATTAATAGCAAAACAAGCACCACTTGCCAAATAAATCTGCACTAATCTAATCTAACAGCATCTAACCACTCAACACATTTCCCTATTGTTATACCCCTATGGAATGACTTTGCTAGCCCTCCCCTAAACGCATTGCTTCCTGTACCTCCTGCATCTCAAAGGCATGCAAATGAATCCTTAAGAGTTTTTCCCTTCTTCGACACATACAACTTACTCTTTTTTTAACAGCCTAGAAACAAACAGATTGTATTTATTTACATTGTGATAGTCTCCAAAGACTCCAGCACCAAGGTGAGAGCAAAGAACCCATCATTAAAGCAAGACCAGAGTTCAAGCAACAGCAATTGATGCTTGGAGCTCAACACTGAGAAAATTTCAGATGTGAGTACACACAAAACAGAGAATTGGTCACTGGACTGCAGCAGCACTGCAAGTTATAGTTTTGTTTAAGTTATAGTTAGTTTTAAACTGCAAGTTTAGCTTCCTCCACTAATTTTTTTCGTGTTTCAAGCATAGGAATGTATTTCCTCCTAAGTTGGAAAGTTCTACACTTTATGTTGTCATAAAACCTAGTTTCCAACACTTTTGTCAATGTATATGAGCTATTGTGATAACCTGGAGCAACACTTATTTCTAGTCAGTTAAATCCACATGGGCAGGTCAAGAGTTATTAGAACAAAGCCAAAAAAACATGCTGCCAAATAGAAGTACAATTTATTGGCTTAGATAAGATTTAAAAAATTAAAAATTCAAGGGCAATCGTTTCAAACGTAAAAGTAAACAATTGGCTTCTAAGTCTGTAGCGGGATACTCTTAATTTAAACCCCAACCCTCTTTAGGAATCTATTCCAGTTTAAGAGGATCATTTTACTTTAATAAGTTTAAGTTACAGACAACATACCTATGAAGCAGTCTGCAAACTTAACAGCAGAGCACAGCATGTAGTCCCAAGAGGACTGAACAACACAGGAAACTACAGGGTTGTCACTGTTGGCCCAGACGTCCTTGTGTCCCCCTGCAATGCAATCACTCTGAGCAAGCTCAGGAAAGGGTTCATTATTTGCCACTCTTGACAGCGCTGTCTCTGTCAAAACCTACTGCAATAATACGGCTACACCACTCACCTTGCTGCACCAAGCACATCCCTACACTGTCTGAATAACCACGGGGTCACTTCTTGGCTGTGTGATAAAGCTTCTGAAAACGCATCACTTCAGGACAGAATAGAAAACAAACAGCAAGGCTGGCTGTGGCATCAACAAACTGCCCCTCCTCATCTCCACATCATCACACACTAAAAGGTGACAGTTAAAACAGCAAGAGCTGTCAAGGGTTAGTTTTACCATGGGGTTTACCTAGTGGGAATCTTTAAGAAAATAAATCCAGGCTTCAGGTGAGAATGCCAAACAGTGTCAGTGATGTTAGGCAGAGGTCACCGAGGTGCCCTTTTCACACTTAAAAGAATTTAAGCTTGCATTTGTATTGAAGGAAGAAGGCAGGAAACCTTACAGCTGAAAAAAGGAGTTTAATTCTGAATTTTGAGGGCAGGAGATGCCTACCAGGTGAATAAAAAAAGACCTCTCCCCTTCTGTAATCAATCAAAACAGATATTTCAGGAAGAGTCAGCACTCCCAGTTGTTCTTCTGAACCACCTGCAAATTTCCAAACATATTTAGGCTGAGCTTTAATCAGATGGCCAGCAGAGACAATCATCCCTCTCTTGCAAACAATTCACTGCGTGACCTTAAATAAATCACTTGCACATGGTCAGCACTAGGGAAGAAAGTTTTCTGCTCCTTTTCTTTTCACGTATAGAGGTATTGCAGGGGGGCAGGGAACAGAGTTCATACTGCATTATTTACTTGGAATCTTCACTTTTTTAATTTTGGGAAGAGATTTTTAAATGTACCACAAAAGTACCACTACAAGTAAGGGAGAGAGGAGGATCTTTCAGTTGCACCTGGTGACATTCCAAAATAACAAAAATATATGAGAAAATACTTGAAGAAAAGCTTTCATTAGAGAAAATTAGGGATTGTCATAACTCAGAAAGAATAGAAACAGTCATCCACGAGCTTGACAGAACATGTAATGTTCCTCTCCCTTGCCTTTGAAGGTCACCTTTATTCTTGATGAGATTCTTTCTCTGCAGAAGGCGTGAGCAAACAAAAAACGCTTCACGTGTGTCTGCTGAGCTTTTGTACCAAACTAAGTTTCCCATGAAGTTCCTTTGTTTCTCTTCCCACTTATCAGCTATTGATAACTCTCTCATGCCCAGAAACCAATTAATTTGTATCAACAGGATAGGGATGCCTATAACCTGACCTAACTAGCCAAAGATGAGTCTGTCTGTAGGTTTGCTTTTAGGTACTGCAGCTTCAACCAAGAGTAGATAAAAAATACCCCAAAACAGACCAGCCTGGGTGAAGTGCAAGGTACACCTGGATTACAAAATGAAATTGGATTTTCTGGGGCCTCTTTCCCTGCACTCCCAGCCTGTGCTCCTCAGGCGCTGTACCCAGGCCCTACAGACAAGCATGAACTGCTGTACAAAGCACAGTTGGCAGCTAATTTGGATTTAGCCATTTCACACTTGCAAGCCAGGGATTCAAAGCCAAATACCAGGGCCCCCTCCTACTTTCCAACACAGAAACAATTTAAAACAGATCTAACACCTATGTAGTACTGATTTGGTTATCTTCAAAATCCCCATTGTTCTGTTTAAAGAGCATATCCTCCTAGAATAGCCTCCTTTTGATAAACAACTCCTTCTGCATGTCAGCCAAACAACAGTTTTGCTCTTTATCACAAGTGGACCAGCAGCAGAAACAGTGTGTGGCGAAGTGGGGGAGGAGGGAGTTTTAGCTGAAAATAGAGTTCATTGTCATCTGGACTTTAGACTCAGGTTTTTAAATAGGTTTTGGAATGTGGATATGAAGCAGTTAAAAGAACCCTACCTCCAGCCCTTAAAGGAAAAAAAACCTTTATTCACACACTTAAAAATCATAGTAGAACTTTAGGTAACAGGGTCATTTGTGTGTTGTATGCAAAAGCTTCTTGTATTAGAAAGTAAAAATATCCAGGAAAAAGATATTAGTTCCTCGGGAATCAAAGAAACCACATACAAAAAATCTTAAATAGAAATACACAACACCAAATAACCCATTTTTAAAAAAAGTTTTAAAAGACACATTATGAAATTTAAATACTTTTTTAGACCCATAATAACAGACACATCATTTCAAAAAGTTGTATAGGCCAGAGATTTCTGTGCCTTGTATACAGTTAGTGGAAAACAAAAAAGTTGCTACAAATTATTTGTATTTTCTTACATTCCAGATATGCACATGAAGGAATGTGACAGTTTCTGAAGTGTTTACTTTATGAAAAATATTTACTCTTTTCAGTAATATATTATTGTATTATTCTGTAATGACACTATGTAGTTAGATTGTATATTTTGCTTCAAATATCCCCTCAGCATGGGTGAAAATAGTTTTAGTTCCTAGGATTACTTGACATATGCATGCGATATGCACAACCTAAAATCTGCCACAAAAACAAACAAAAAAATCTTATTTTGTGTGTTCCATGAAAAGCAAGCTATGCTAAGAAAGCTGATTGTATAAAAGATTATATGACTGACTTCAGTAATCACCAACACATGTGGAAAGTGGAAAAATTGGAAAAGATCTACACCTAAACATAAACAGTAATGATCAGAGCAAAACACAGCCTGAAGTCATGCAGCTCCTGCGAAGTCCATACGCTTTATTAGCACCTACATAAAATGATCTTGTAATTAGAGGCAGAATTCCTACTAAAGTCTTATGTTAAAAGCATTCTTAGGTCCACAAGCTGCCAGAGAAACCCCATCACTTTGCTCTCAGAAGTTTGCTGAAAAGCTCTAAGTGGCCTAAACAACACAAACTTCAACATCTTGGGCAGCGCTATCTCCTGCGGGGGCCGCGGCGTGACCCACTGGCACAAACAGGCAAGGATAAGAAAAAGGATAAGGATAAGGGCTTGGAAAACATCGGCCCTGGCTCCTGGGCTTCCCACAGATAGAGCATCTGGGCAGCGTTAGCCGTGGCACCCTGTAAACACCGGCTGGGCCGCGATAGAGCCCGGCAGGGCCGCAGGGACGCGGCTGCCCTCAGCGCCGCGGCAATGGAGCCGCCCCGCCGAACGCCGGGCTTGTGGAAACCAGCTCTGCAAGGAGCTAAAGAAGTGTTTACAGCACAGTTTGCCATAGATAAGGAGACAAGCTGCTCTTCAGAAGTCAGGGAATTCTGTCTGAGCATAAGCTTTTTTTTTTCTCCTGTTCGACCAAGGGCCGCAGATACCTCAAACAAACTTCAGCCAGAAATTCATGCTGACTTTTTGCAAATTTCCAGCGTCTAGCAGGACTGGCTAGCAAAGTTTTGGTCCACTAACATCATATGGCAAAGCTCACTACTGGCCAAAGAGGTGACAGAAGTTCTCAAAAAATCTTATATATAGGCAATAAACTTCCCAGATCTTTCCATTAACATTTAAATTGGCCAACAAGCCTTTAGGCACAGCACCTATATGCAAATCATCAAATCAGATGGGAAAAACTTGGAAGATGATTGTTGTGCAATTGACAGGAAGGAATTTATGTTGATTTTCTTTTTATTAACAAGATCTTCTGCATCTTGGTGGTAAAACATTCCATCAATTGTATTTTCTAGAGAAACAGAACTTAATTCCATTCATTCAAGGCTCCTGTACTCAGAAATGAGTGGCATCAAGAATTTACAATTGTTAAACTGATCTCCCTCCCATTTGTGACCATCTAACTTCCTTGTAACAACTACAGTAATTGCTGCTACAAAGGAACAGCTGTTTTAAATGCATTTTGGCTAACCTTTGCTACAGCTGGGAAGGTTGAATGGTGGAGGATGATCTTTTCCTTTGACCAGTCTCCAGAAGTTCTGCCTGGACTGCTGACAAGCACTCAGCCATAATATGAAAGCCTGCTCTCTGCATCTCAGTGAAAATTTCCTGTTATAAAACTCATCGAGGGAAAATAAGTAACTCTTAAAACAATGCTTCACGCTTGTAAAAACCTAGAAATCTTCTATTATAATAAGGACAGTCGGCATTTTATGTTTATCGTACATTCAACAGCAAGAAAAGAGATACAAACTATCTACTCTCACAGACTTTTTGTTAAGTTTGGGGGTTGGGATGGGGGTTTTTTACTTGGTATTTGGTTGTTGGTTTGGTTTTTTGGGTTTGCTTTTTTTTTTATTTTTTAACTGAAATAATATATTTTGAAACAAAGCATGTGGTTAATTTCTATGTAAAGAAAGATAAATGCTTTCCATCTTTTAAAGTCAGCTCCAACTGAAACTTAGAGTCAAAAAAAGACAAAAGCAATATATATCTTTTTAAGGAAAAGTAATGAACTTACCTAGTCAAGGAAAGATTTAAATGTAAGGACTTTGAGCAACATTGCTAGAAAAAAAAAAACCAACATACTGTGCATTCATGCCATTGTGCTGCAGACAGAAAAGCATACATATAGCAATTATATGCAGATTTGTCATTGAGGAAAACTGTGTTATGACATTGAACAGAGAGATGAAAATTAGCAGCAAACTGAAGGTAGAACATAAGAGTCCATTTTTGCACCTAGGGTTCTGTCAACATGCTGTAAATATTCAGAATACAAGCTCAAGATCCTCAAGAGTACTGTGAAGAGAACCTAGGTTCATTTCAATGATACAGAACAACTCCTTTAACAAAACAAAATTACATGAGAACTGTAGAGGTCCTTCAGGTAGCACAGGGGGTTACAGCAAAAAGAGTTCCCTGTTCTCAATGCTCCTTGGTACAGCTTCTACAAAATAAACATTTTTCTCCCATTTCCCTTGCTTTTCCTTTTAACAGATTTACAAATGCTTATGAAAAGAAAACATGAGATTGCATCTGGTTTGTCTGTGGCGCCATTTGTTGCTATATGGAGACTACTTGGAAAAGGTGATGAGTGGTGAGTTGGTGAAAGATATTAGTAGAGAAACAATAGACAAATTGCTCTCAATGTTGTGCTTAACCCTTTAGTGTTCACATATTGGTTTCTCCCTCCTCTCTGGGAGGCCTAAGCAGAGGATAATGATTCCATCAGCCTGCACAAGCTGCTTTCCCCTCCAAAACATTAGCAAATGTCTCCTTTTTACTTCCATGGGCATAGCATATGTAAAATTATTCTTGGGAGCAGGGGGAAGCAACTCACTGAAATCCTATTTTTTTTCCTTATTTGCTCCTTTAGCAGAACTGAACATCCTTTAATAAAAAGGATGCTTTGCATGTTCAGCACAAGTCAAACACCATCAAATTTATTTCTTCCTGAAAGTGTAGGTAGAGACTGAAGATATTTAAAGGAAAAACTCTGCCCTTGATGCCCACTGAGCAGCAAGCTGAAGCATGCATACCACTAAGTACCCACTGTAAAGATAAAACTTTATTGAATGCAAAGAGCACCCCTTCAAGGGCCTTTAATAAAGGCGGGGGGGGGGGGGGGGGGAGGCCACAAAAAAATGATTTGCAGTTTCCCAATGAACACATCAATTTACTTAATTAAATATTGCTTTCAAAGTTGCAGTCACAATAGCCCTTGTCCCTTGCCAGTTGCAGTAAGAAAGATACATTGAACAAGGGTGTCAGCTGAATACTGGCATTGATGTTAATGCCAACTGTCCAAAGCCTTGCCAAGCTGCTGACGTTTAGAGCAAGGACTCCCTCATTTTAAGCTCTTTTTAAAGCTTTGTCAAAGTACTGAAATTCTAGAAACCACATTCTGTGCATTTTGCAAAGACATATAAGACCCTATATTTTCAAACAGGAGAAGATTCATCCAACAGCCTCAGGTTTTTTAACAGAATTAATTTGAAAGTTATTTTCACTTTCATTGCTGACTACCATATCTTGATTCCACATTTTATTGCATTTAAGCTCTCTTTGTGAATTTATATTTTGACTCAGATTAACAATAAAAAAACCCAAAGAAAGTATTTTCTCACCAAAAACACCAGTCATCTTCTGAAATTAATTTCCAGCATTCAAATCACTATAGCTTTACATCTACTTTTTTTTTTTTTGGTTTCTCATTTCAGCACAGGATGTGGAAACTCAGATGCATTCCATTAAGTATTTCTGTAGTCTTGCCTGCACCCTCAATTAACTGCAGTTTACTAACTTTTAGCAGAAGAAATAATTGTTGTAGCCGTTTTCTCCAAAACCAAGACAGTTTTGAGAAATATTGTCATTCTGCAACTCCTTGGGCATCAGGATTGAAAGATAAGACCACACAAAAAGAATGAGAAAAGTGAAGACAAACCTTTTTTTTTTCCTTTCCTCCTCCACTTTCTCCTTTTTCACTTTCAGTGACAGAGGCATAAAAAGCAGCAACAGGATTTGACCAGTGACACTGGGAGCAATGCAGGATATGCACATCTATGGAACCTATTCAATTACCTTACAGTTAAGTTCAGACTTAGTATCACCTTCCACTCCTCCAAAATAGAAATTACATTGATGGCAATTCTCATAGGTGGGTGCTTTAGCCCAGGCTCTTGGTGAGGCCAGTCTTGGTCGTTGCAGACTTTTAGGGTGAGATGCATAAATAATCAGTCACACACACTGCCTAATCACTCTTTGTTGTCAGCTTCATTCCAGAGGCAACTGCATTCACCTCTGGCATAGACCTGCAGCTAAGCTTCACGTCTTCTCAGACTTTAGTGAATGGAATTTTGGTGTTTCCCCCTGGACATTCTCAAAATCTGCTCTTGCACTGTCATTCTGTCCAAAGCCACATGAACAGAGAGCATACACAAAGTATAAAGCTTTGCCCTTCTGAAGTTGTATTCAAGGCTCTTCCTCTCCCTCTTTTAACAAATCTTTAGTTATTCATTCTTTAAGACCCAATACCAGACAAGTGACCTTATTATTTGCTTGGGCATGAGCAACATTGTTTTATATTGTAAGGTCTAATCCATATTTGGAAATTTATATTTTAGGACATATCACTTGTAACTTTTTAAAGAAAATATGAGTAGTGACCTCCTAAAAATCATGATGTGCCAAGACTGCTTTATATTTTAGTTTAACACAAACATATACTATGTCCAGGAATAACCCAACATTAATAAAAGGAAGATTTAAAAAGCTCCAAATCTAGTATGGAATTCCTGACACAAATACATTTAAACACATTTTAAACAATATTTCCACTCATTTGAAGTAGGAGCTTATCCTCATAGTCTTATTTTCTGCCTTGGAGTTAGTTTTTTAAGCAAAGTTAGGGACTTGAACTCCAAATGTTTAACCTGAATGTCAGGATTGGATCAAATGTGACAGTGGTACATTGGCATAGAAGGGGAGAGGAAAAAAATAATCTGTGACTCTTCAGACTAACTGTCTTCACAAGGAGCAGAGAGTGCTGAACACCTTGCAAACCAGCCTGGGTTCTGCATTTTAATTAAATTACTAAAGTCATTTTACTCAGAACACAAAAAACAATAACTGAATGTCTTCATGATTCCCTAGTGCATAACTTGCACATTGCATGTTCCTTCCACTGCTTTGTCCAGGCCTCCAAAGCCTCAGAGAGACTGTTGCACCATTTCTTGAGGCATTTGTTCCAATATTTCAATGGCAAACCAAATAAGAGGCAAAGAATAAAAGGGACTATAACAGCAGAGGGTGATTCTCTCTGTTGTGTAACATCACAGCTTGAAATTACAATGAAATCAGTCATACAGAAAAAAAGCAAACTTATAAATCACATTGCATGTAAAAATGCTTCATATTTTTAAAGTACTCCTCATATGCCAGTGAACTCATGAGCCAGTTTCAAGTGACTCCCACGATGAAATTTTGCCCACAGAACCAAAGCAGCTGGATGAACAAACGTGGGAATGAAGGACCAAGTGTTAAGTCTTTGAACTTACAGATGTGAGCTCGGTGCCATCAGCAGTCTGAGCATCATCTGGTAGGTATATTGGGGTCTCTTTACTGCTGTGCTTTTGCCACTTTCCTGCAGTGATGACTAACATCTGACTGATATATTATTTTACAATGAGAAACAGAAATCTTTCTCATCCTGATTGACCCGCTAACATACCCGCAGATCAAATAATGTTTTTTGCATCCACGGTTCTATCTATTATTTTCTGCCAGCAACTGAGAGACCATTTCTATGTTTCTCTTTTACAAGCAGAAGTCATTCAATAAATCATCAAATCTGCCTTTTTTTTTTCCTCTGATATCTACATACAGCTCAACAGATCCTCACATCTGCCACTGCACCATTTATTGAATCCTAGAAAACTGCTCTTTATTACACACTGAAACTGAGAAAGATTACCAGTGCATATTCAGTTTAGTGCCATTGGTCACTATAATTTACTTAAAGAGTACTCATGTGCCCCAAGAACTGTTCACGAGCAACCCAACTGCTGGAAGGCAGCAGCTAACTGCACAGTTGTGGAGAAGGAATGCAGTGGCTCGGGACAAAAGCCCAGCTCTCCCAGAAAATGCTGTGTGCTCTTGAATGTTTACGCAGAGCAGGCAAACCTTGCTTACTTGGCTGTTTCCAGGGACACATCAGATGGCCTCATGCCAGGGCAGAAGCCAGAATTTTGTTTCTCTTCTTCCAAAGGGTAAAAGAAGGCCTGAATCAGCCACAGGTACAGGAGCCTGTAGTTTTTCAAGCCTAAAACAGAGCCGCTTTCAAAGAGCATTGGTGTCTTCACACACACTTTAAAAACAACAAGGAAAAACCCCAGCTCTTTCAATATAAGCTGCTCTTGCAACTCTACATTGTGCTACAGCTTTTCATTCATCTTTCTTGTTTTTATCAAGCGAGGATGACTAATGTGCTATTGTGATGCACTTTCCTCAGAAATGTGGCCAACTGAGGCTGCTTCCACTCCAGTTCCATGGATGTTTAACATTAAAAAGGAGTACTCAGGCAGACAATGGGGAAGTCATTACACCCCTTTTTAAAACAACAGGCCCTATGCATAAGCCATGCTCTCATGCAAATCTCTCATGCACAGTATGGTGAACTCTTCTCTTCCAGTGTCAGGAAGATTTCACTAGTCATCCCATGTGTTCCATAGCTGTGAAAGTGGCAGTACTTAAGCCCCAAAGGAAGCACAGGGTTTGCCTACAGCAAGCTTATGGCAGGCAGCTGGTGGCATTCCTCAGCCCTCTCTCTGCCCTACCAGGTTCTTACAGTTGGGCCAGGAAGTCCAGATGGGACAAACATCTTCAAAATCATTCACCTATGCCAAAAAATGCTCTTCCAGCTCAGCACAACTTAACCAAACCTGGGAAGGAATGTAACACCTTATGACACAAAACCAATATACACAACCTCAACATGAAACCACTGACTTCAGCTGGGTCAGACTTTTATGCCCCTAGAGAACTGCTGAATATTCATTTCAGTCCCTAAAATACAAAGACCAATGATGTCCCAGAGCACAAGTGATAAGGAAGATAGCATTGTTTTGCTATGAGACTATTTCAAATAATTCCTTGAAAAGCAGACCCTCAAGCACAATTATAGTCAATTATACAGTGTTTCTGGCTAATATGTATGAGCCCATGTATGAGGCTTTACATAGACTCTGCTTCAACAAATTTTACCAAATTTAAATGTTTCAGTTTGAAGAAGGCCTTGATTTCCCTAGACTGAATCCTGCCAAGATTTACTTTTGACAGGAAATTGTAACAGGTTTCAACTTTTTAAGCCATGTTCAGCCCAGAATAATGACTTTTCTGCAACACAAAATATGCAAACATATTTTTATGATGTTTATCCCAAAAATCCAGCCAGCTTTTTCAACTGATGGTGTAGGTCAGTAAAATTCATTGCAGCACAAACTATTAGGTCTCATTTCACATTTCAAGGCCTACAGTTTCCACTTTTTCTGGCAAAAGAATCCTTGTCTTTCCATTTCTATTGGAGAAGACTTGCAGTTTCAAATTCAGCTCGAAAACTGGTCAACTCAATGCAGAAAAAGACTCCTTACTTTTGACTGTGACATTCACATGGCCTACAGTTATCTGCACAAAAAGGTTATTAAAAGAGCATTTTCAAATAGCAGTATTAGATATTCTTAAATGCATTGCTCAGCCACAGTAAATACAATCATTTTATTCATCTCTTTGTGGAAAGACAACACTTTATTATGCCTTATTAGCTTAAAAATCCTTTAAGCATGCTTATCATAATTCACTGTGTTTGCGATTTAAAAAAATAAAATTTTCTTATCCTAACCAAAGGGATGAAACTATTCTCTGAATCATGTTATTAAATGATATATGCCTCCATCTTATAAGGATGCATTATAAATCTACTTATTTATAAAAAACAGGAACAAAATAAATAAAAATCAGCCATATTCAAGACTTGGAAATATACTATTATGTCACAAATGTTTTGAAAATAATGGTCTTCAAAACAGTTGGCATCTAGATATGTTGCTCAGAAAATTGCAGTATCTTTTAAACAACAGAAACAAAAGCTAGAACCCAATTCCAAACACAGAGCTAAATTTGTTCCTCCATACTAGAAATTTCCATATGATATTTCACACTTGCTGTAAACCAACATTCTTTTCTCACCTCAGTGAAAATCCCTTGAAAGGAGACTGTGAATAATAATATCACCAGGACATATAGATAGAAAACATTTTAGCAGCAGAAAGAGTTTCATTCCAACTCTCTAGGCTTTAGAAGTACAAATTTATAGCAAGATCCTCCTTAGGAGTGTGAAGCTGTGTCATGGTCACAGCTCATTTTATACTACTTTTTTGCTGCAAATAAATAAATCCAGAAATACAAACTTTGATTTTTTTCACCTAACAATCTCAATCTGAAGTAGGAATGTGCTAAGGAATATAGAAATTGCTATTCTTATTGCTATTCTTGTTGCTAATCTGGTTCTATGTTTGACAGAATTTGACTGACTTCTCTTTTGGCTACACAGAGAAAAAGGACAAATTATTTAATAATGATCTTAGCGAAAGAGACTATATAAATTTGAAAAAGCTCTCACCATGCTTGCTGAACAAACATACATCTGCTCCCTTCATAGGCTAACACTTGTCTGAAAGAGAATGGCATTGCTGAGAGAAAAAAAAAAAAGAGGAATCTGTTTGTTTTATTTCCCCATATAATTTCATTAAAGGGAATGAAATCATCCCTCTCATCAAGACTATTTGACATTTCCCACTGCAAACAATCCTATGTAGGGCAGATGAAAAGGTGAGCATAGCATTAAGCTGTGAAAAAAAAATGCTAATTATCCTGCTTTTTCTTCTCCATGACTGACTTGGTACACAGCAATTTTCTAATGCTCTGGCTAACAATAGCATACACGAAGAGTGCAGTTCAGCCTAGTTTATGTTTAGGAAGAGGAGCACTCACTTCCCACAATTACTCCTTGTAATACAGCATCAAGTCAAAGGAGCAACAGGGGAAACAGTGATGGCTTCCATGTGTTTAAGAATATTGTTTCTCTCCTTTGAAAAGCTTGTCATTAGAGAATCCCATAACATAAAGGTAACTTTCAGAGAAAAGAAAAACATTGATCTGTTTCTAGTGAATAAAAGCAAAATTACAGAACAGTTGTGCCACAATTATCACCATGCAATAATTTCTCTCAAAGAGGTCCTTATTATTTGCAGACAGAAATTTAGGTAGAAAATCAGAAAACTGGTGAGGTTAACAGAAGAGACATTCTGCAGGTATTTCTTGAACTGGCCTTGGCACTTGTAGACCCCTTACTAAACACTGGTTCAGCAACCCACCAAAACTACCCAGGATCCATACATCTTGCGCTGTACAGGGGGACAGAGTGAGTGTAGCTTGGTCCTACATCCACCAGAGCAGCAGGAGAAGGGAGGGCTGGAGGGAGGGCTCCTTCTCTTAAAGGTAAAGCAGCAGATCAGCTCAGCTGCAATCCTGAGCCACGGCACCCAGCAGCTTCTGCCCCCTCTGCCACAACACAGACTGCTGGCTGAAGAGAAAAAAAAAAAAACAAACAACCAAACAAAAAACAGCCCCAACAATAGATAAAAAACCAACAAGGGGTTTATATTTCCCCACGAGATATTCCATATATTGTCCACATATTGTGTTTATTTGGACTATCACCGCAAAGCAGATATCTGAGATGTGGATGACCAAGAGAGAAGGAATCAACAGCACAGGAGCTCTTTCACTGATATACTGACTAGAATTTGGGACATTTGGACTAAATTCTGTATTTCTCACACATTTCCTACAGGACTTCAGATTGCATTCAATCTAATAAGTATTTTCTACATAATTTTCTTGTCTAGCAACAATATGAGCTCTTGTGTGTTAATATAAACTTTCCAGGGCAGAGTTTTCCTGTCACTAGATCTAAAGGCAAGACAGCTCATCCTTGGTGCATAAAAGTAATAATAACAGGGTTGAGAGGAAACATCAGAAGGGAAAGACTAAGGAAGTAGGTTTTAACTTCATTGCTTGAGTTGGAAATGAGCTTTTAAAATTTTATTCCATGCAATCCAGTATTTTAGCTAACGTCAAAAAGCATGCAGTCTAGTATATACAACCTCTGTTAAGTAATACCTACGCACACAAACAAGAACACTGTCCTTCCAAAGCAACACATCTGTTCCTTTACTGTATTTCCCATCCAAAGAGATAATTCAGTTTATGAAACCAGAGCACTAATGAAAACCAATACATTGACTAGTGAGATGCAAGCCCAAACAAATTGCACAACACAGAGAGCAGAGTTAAGCAATGATGACACACAGACTGCACAACCCAAAAAAGGGGAGGGTCATAACACACAAATACACTTGTACCTGGGGACTGGGAATAGCTATCAAGCATTCCCATGTTTGTTCTTACTTTATATTTTTTGGACTTTGCACCCAAGCACTTTGATGTTTATTACTTTATTTGTTTAATCAGTTATAAAACAAATTAATCAGTCTGCAACAGTTAGGATCTGTTATTTTATCTTCAATGTGAACAGCAAACAGAAAATCCAAACTCAATGGCTGAACAGTAATGGCATTGCATATAAACAAGCATAGACCCATTCATGTGACAAACACTGCACTCATACCAAAGTATGTCAGGAAGTCAAGCTGTCCTTACTTACAGCACATGACAGCTGGGCCCTATTGGGTTTCCTCCTGACTGTATTTCTCCAGCAGTGGAGCAGAGCATTGGAAGGAGAAGAGATCCTGATAGAGGTACAGGCATGTGTAGCTTGATTATTGGTGAATGACCAGTGTATGATTGACACAATCCAGGCTCTCTGGCCTTTTGATGTTCCTTGTAAGAATGAAGGAATCTATTTGTGTCTTTAAAATTGCAGTAAAAGCACCAAATTCGAGGTGCTTCTCTCAATGCATTTAAGAGCAGAAGGCTGAAAAGTTCAAAGTAACCGGCTTCTCATCCAGAGATCCAAGGTTAAACAAATAAAGTTCCTCGAGTCTCAATTAGCTATTATCTGCAATAAAAAAGGCAACAACCATATAACAATAAATATTGCAGCATAAAAGCAACCAGGCTGAAGAAACTGAAAAAGCTTATCGAGCTGAAGGGAGAAGAGCAATGTCTGGTCAATATCAGCTCCAATCAATGAAAGAAGCCTTCACCCATTGCTTGGAAAAGCCATGACCCTTTTTCTAGTATGTTACTGATGTACAGAGTGCCCTGGATTCCAGTGACAATGATATAACAGATTCCAAGCTGAGGTACAGAAAAACTTAAAATCTTGTGTTTAAATTATGGAAGATTCAGACAAGATTATCGCATGACACTACCACCACCAGTAGCACTTTATTTTTCCCTACTTTTTCCAAACCTTTCACAGACACCTTCACATGAACCAATGAGGCAGGCAAATTTTATCACTCCTCTTTATTCAGAGAGGAAGAAAGACCATCTCAGAATTAAGCCTAAAAAACCCTATATCACTCAGATCTCCAGAATCCCAAAGTCTCAGAAGTATTTCAACAGTGTTGGAGAGATCTGGATCTCAGAGCAAAAGGAAAAGTTCTGACAACTACCCAAAACTGTGCTGAGGGAAACAGATGAAGCAGAACAGGACAACTTCCCAGGAGATATCATATAAACCCAGTTAGCAAGGGCTTATCTGAGGACAGGGAAGAGCTACAGAACACTTTAGAGCCTCAAGCCTCCCAGCACATCCAGGATGATTCAGCAGCTGGGCAGGTGTGAGCCGCTTTTGCAGGCACAAGAGTCAGCTCAGAAAGCTGATGCAGTGAGAGACAGAACACTGCTGCACCATTCCTCTGTGGGACTGAGAGCAGGAGCTGCAGCCGATGGTTCCATCACAGCCAGGAAGAGAAACAAACACAAAACTGAACTCGTACTTCTTGTGTAGACAGGACTTCACAAACATCCCAGAGCCTCAGCGTAGTGACGTTCAAGTTTAAGCCAAATCTCACATCTTTTGGAGACCACTCAATGCAGATGGTGCAATTCTTTTATGTCGTTACTTGTTTTGAAGGTGAAAAATATGGTTTTCTAGGTCTCTTTAAAATTGGATCTGTAACTTGTTCAGTCTTGCAGACAGTTCCTGGGCAGACTTGCATACTGACCTCCATCCACTGAGGATTTTAAAATATCCTCATTGCCACGGGGCTTGTGAACAGTGACAAAGAGTCTGTAACTTTTAATACTGACTGAAACATGAAAAGCCATTCATTATCCAGTTAAAAATGTGTCAAATCTACAAACTATACAAGTATCTTTCTTTTAAGAGCTGGCAGAATTCACTCTATTGGGATGACTGCAAACAGTTGGCTCCCCGTTGCTCCAAGAGTTAATCATTAGGCCATTATCAGTAAGGCTCTAAATGCAGAAAGCAGAGTCAGTTTTTTGTCAAAGGTCTGGGAAAAAGACACAACACAAAGTCCAAGCCCATCAGCACAGGAAGGTGAAAAAAGCTAGTTCATTCCCACTGAGATGGCCTCCAAATATACAAAATAATTTCTAAGCTGCTTGAGAATGTATTTTAAATTCCATTTTAATAGGTGCTAAGTGCATGCAAACAGAAATAATTAAGATGACCAGTCTGCAAGGAGGAAAGCACATAAAAAGAACATGAGTACTTCAAAGAGTTAAGTAATCACAGTAATAGCTATTAATTACATCGTAATTATTAATTATAATGTAAGAGACCTCTGGGTGTTCTTTTGCAAGGAGCTTAAAATAATTTCCAGGCACTACATTAGGTTAAGCAATAGGAAGGCATTCCTGAAACAGCTTTTGAGTAACAAATCCCACTTTAGCAAAAGTATTTCTTTCCACAGAATATCAAAATTCCAACAACATATTTAAGTGTCTCAATAAGATGCATTATGACTAAACCTTGACAAATCTGAAGAAAAGGAAATATTCTGTAATGAAGATTTTCATTATTTGCATTTTCATTATTCATCTGGGTATTTGTTAAACTGGAGATTAAGTGAATATATTTATAGATTAATAAAGTGATGTTCAATATTAAATAATTATATACAGAAATACACAAATATATAGAACACTTTAATCTCTAGAGTTTTTCTGGGACTAAAAAAGGCTTCTTCCCACCAGTTCTATTCTCAAATATTCTCAGAGGCAAACACCTCAGTTGCTAGTTGTAGACAGGTAATCAAGAATCAGACTTAACTGTCCAAAAGTCATTCAGAGCCAGTGGCAGCATGGAGAGCAAAGTGTGCCTCTGGCTCTCCAGCCTGCTTTGCTGTCAAGGTGCAGGAGCTCAGGATGAAATCAGCTGCCTGGTGCCAGAGGTGAGTGCTGGTGTCACGCTGGGCTGGCGCTGTGCAGTCACGGGCACACCAAGGGCAGCTGGGCGAGCATCATGCTCTGAGCCCAGCGCTGCAGGGGCACAGGAGCAGGAGGAGGCTGCTTCTCACAGACACCACACTAAAACAGATTTTGCACGGAGAATGCAAGATTAAGGCACTCTGCCTGCTGCTTACACAGCTTTTAAATATCTTTTGAACTCTTTTGCTTGGTGAATGTCCTTACTAATGTGGCTTAGGTAGCTGTGTCACTTTTGTTACAGTCTTCTGTGTGCCACAGCCGTTAAGCTCCTGGCAATACTGCTTTTTGGAGGCCCACTTCCATAACCGATGGGAGGTAAGCAAAGTTATGCTTCCTAAAATCTTTTTTCTACCCTACCCTACTTCTTTGTCTGCATTAGAAAGTATCTCACCAGTAAGTTGTGCATTTATTCTTTTTCAATGACTAAAAAAACCCAAAAAATCTCGAAAAGTATGGTAGAGAAAAATAACCCCACTAGTAGCATGTGGCTTATATTCCACATTTAAACACTGCCAAGCAATGAAGCCATTCTGTACATTTTGTTTCACTGAGTTTTAGCATGTTTGAGTCCACTGGGAAACTTGCCTCAGTAGCTTAAAGACATGGGCAGCTTATCTGCTTGGACCAAAAAGTGGTCCTCAAAATATACAAGCTCTATACAGGTGGAGTTGCATCAGAAGTATTTTCTCCACTTCATGTAATAAAGAAAAAACAATAGGAAAACAACACTTTTACATATTCATCTGCAGCTCCAGCTTTTTGTCTTGTGAAGTCACAAAACCACACAACATGCTTACATCACTGCCAAAATTCAAAAACTATAAATAGGTCTATAACCTTTTGCTTCAAATTTGAATATGGGATTCTTTTCAAAAGACAGAAAAGAAAATGGAAAAATTATTACTCAGAAATAAACAATGTCCCTTCTATACAAGTATTGTAGCACATATGTTCAACAGTAACCAAAATGTGATGTCAGAAAAGAAAATAACCCAGAGAATTAGGATTTTTGGGTGAGGATATAAACAGCAGGAACAGACGAGCATTTAAAAATAAAGAGCCTATTATATTCAAATGAAACAAAGAATGAGGAGAAAAAAATAATAAGCTACAAAAATATATCTGTCAGCGAAGCTGTTTTGAGACTGAATGTTTCCCCCATGAGATTCTCAGGAAACACCAGGCACCCTCCAGGTTTAAAGCTTTCATCCCTGGGCTCTGAGCTATATTGGTTTCCTGTATAAAAGGAATCGAGACGAGAAGAAAACATTTGACCGACTGCCCCAGCAATCATACAATGTTTTATACTTGGTGGAGCGCTGCCTAACACAACAAACCCAGCATTGTTACAGAGGACTCAAAGAGTCCAACCAATTATGTCCCTTCATGGCTACGGCTACACTCGCCTTTGATCACCAGTTCTAACTACCAGCAGTAAAGCAAACACAGATCTGCAGACAGCACCAATAGACCTTGCAGTGGGAGTGAACAGAGATACTCTGTGCCCAGTTGGATATTCCCCCCCCCTTCCCTAAATCACCATCAACATTATCTACTAGTTGTCTACTCTGACTTGCAGACTCAAAGCATGTGAAGAGTAGCTTTACTTTTTTAAGCCAGGTGCATGACATCAAGCAGATTTTTTTTTTTTTTGAGAAGTACACTTCAGCAGAATTCTCCAACCACGGTAATATTCAGTGTCCTAATTACCTGGAATTCATCCGTGCTTTTATTAAACTCTGTTTTTATGCAGACAAAGATGTAATATGTGTATTCATTATCAAAGAGTTTATACAAACACTCTTCTTTCCACTTCACTCTTTGTGTGGACTCTTTCCTCAAGATTTTCCTGCTAAACACAAGCTAAGCACTCCTGATTTTCTGGTGATTTGTGCTATTACTTTGCTATGATCTCACAGTGTAGGATTTAATCAGTGAAGAGGTCTGGGCTGAGTGGGTGCCAGGTATTGCTCACCCAACACTATAACTTGGGCTTTTTATTCCCACAGTGCACAAGTTCAACACAACAGACCTCCCATACCAAGAAGCACATAGTCTTTTCAGCTCAAAGGCACAGCTTCAACATAAAAACCACAGTGGTTTTCCTCATGCAGAACAGACAGGTTAAAGGCACAGATCTGTACAAAAGATTAGGAAAGGCAGTCTGGTCCAGCAGTTAAGCCAATAGCCTGGAACCTAGAAATCCCGGCTCTGCCTGTGGCACAGCCTGTGCTGCTGGTGGCACCACACAAAATCACACTGGCCTCAAGCCCTGGAAATGTGCTGGGCCTGAATGCCCTTGAAATCACTTAGAGCCAGGAAAAGAGGGTTTGGGCCTCATTTCCTTTATGCTGCAGTAACTGTCTGTATACTGAAAGATAATACCATTTCTGTCTCTCACCAAGTCCACTGGGCACCCCCTGCAAGAGGGACACCCAGCACACCTGCCCAGGCCACGTGCTGTACTGCTTCAAAGAGACATGAAACCAAATATTAGGTTTCACATCAGCCTCATGCTGCACTTCTAGCAGTAAAAACATGGGATTGCAATCCCACAGACCCCCAAAGAATTAAATAAAATCCAATTCTGTCATCTTTATGTCTGTCGTCAGATATTTCTTAGTGACTGGTGGATGCTAACTGGGCTTTATGCCTACTGTCTGCTTTGTCTGGCACATGATTCAGCTCCTGCCACTGCATAAAGTGTTCAATTTATTTAGCTCTGTCTCCCTAACTGGCAGGGCCAGTCCTCTCTTCCCTTCCAGCTCTGCTGGTTTAAACACCTTGCAGTGCCTTTCACTTGGGAGAATCTCTGCATCTACAGCTGGCTGGTAAGAACCCTCTCATGTGTAAATAAAGACAAGACAATGCTTTTTGAACCACATTTCCCAGAAAATAAGGATCTAATAACATTTTTCCACATTCTCTTCAGGTAGAACTTTACATATTATTATTATTATTATTATTATTATTATTATTATTATTATTATTATTATTTAAAGCTGTAATAATCATGCCGATCCAAAACTTAGGGTGGGAGAATCTGGAGGAAAGGGAGGTAGTTCTTTCTTGCAGTACAGTAAAACATGACTTGGATTCAGTTTCCAGCTTACTATAAACTTCACATATGTTCTCACCACATCTTCCCATTACCCTTGTTCATTTTGCACATGATCCAGACGATATGGCATCTTTTCTCTCATCATTTGTCTGCCTTATCTATTCAAAATATAATCTGGAGAATAACAGATTTCTTTTGCTTTGATGATCTACAGCCCTTAATACAAGAAGAACTTTGTGAAAAACATTAATGTAGTACAGCCACAGCTTTTTTGCTTTAGTAGTACTACTTACATCTGGATGAAGAGGTAATGCATGCCAAATAAGTAGTAAAAGCCAAAACAATGTGTGTTAGCCAAAAATCCTACTCAAGACTTATAATTTACAATCTGTTAAACTCATGCCTTTATGATTTTGAAAAATGGTCTGCATAACTTCTAAGCAAAACCCCACAAGAAAAGAAGAAAGTAAGCACCAAGGAGAGAAAAGTCAAAGAAACATCAGGCACAGAATGAAGACTACATAGAAATTATAAACAAGCCCTTATGCAGAAACAGAGTAGGTAAAATCCAGTATTTACAGCAAGTAAAACTGGATTTAAATAATTACCACCCTATAATAAATTGGGAACACAGTAGATGTGTGAGGGAGACACAAGGTGAAGTTGCATCTAATGTGGTTATTCACCCTTACTCAGAAAATCTACTTGCTACTATACTAGTTGATGTCAGGCTGCATTTTATTCAAGCCAATAAAATCTTTTGTGTGGTCTCTTGACCCCCACTAATTGCCTAATTTACATTTAAGACAATAATGTTGCTTAGTAATTTTAAAAGGAAGTGTTCCCACCCTGGAGTGTTATCCCTGCATCTCTTCTGAAGAAACCTTAAACTGGTGAATGCTGCAAGTGAATGGGAGTTCCCTGCATCCCAGTTTGTAATTATCTCTCTTAATTGGTAAGGCTTTACATACTAATTCTATCTGGCATGCTCAGAGAAGGCAAAATCTGGAGTTATTCTGATTTACCCCATCCTGTGGAGTTTAGAGGAAAAATAAAATTCTCTCCCAAGCAGGCTCAAGGCATGCAGGATAGAGTCCATAGAGACGTGCAGACTTAACATGTTTTAAGGACCTTGCATTTAAAAGAGTAAACCCATCTTGACATTCTGGATGTCAAAAGTCAGTACAGAACTCAAAGAGAGTCTCAGAGAGCTGTGCAGCTTCTTAGGCCCAGACCTTACTGTACTAGAGGCAGGAGCTGCATGGGTTGAGAGAAAAACCTAAAGAAATTGTTCCATCTTTTCTACACTAATAAGCAAAAGTGGTGGAAAATGCTAAGTGATCTACAAAAGAAGCAATCTTCTTCTGCTGTGACATGAGTGGAGAACTTAGGCAGGTAAACACAGACAGAACTGGAGTCAGTAGGTATGTTTCTCAACATTGCATTTTGCTAATTTGCATATCTCATTGCATTTTGCTCAACATTTGCATATCTTGCTAAAT
The DNA here is from genome assembly GCF_036417665.1 of Passer domesticus. NCBI lineage: Eukaryota > Metazoa > Chordata > Aves > Passeriformes > Passeridae > Passer > Passer domesticus. The sequence continues at coordinate 93,256,825 of NC_087476.1, forward strand.
ATCAAGCAGGTATAAAAACAACTCAGAGTGAGGTAGACCCCGCTAGATCTTGTGTTTGGTGAGTATTACCCCACTTATAGGTAGTCCACCAGCTGAGGCCACATCCATCTGCAGTCTCTGTGTGTGCATACAAGCTGAAAGTAGAAGCTGTTTCAGACTATGGGGATGGGGTGCATCAGGAATTACCAGTATCACTGGTTTACATAAACCTGTTAAAACACCCCTGTTTTGCTACCCATTTTCCCTAGGTCCAAAGCCACACCACTGTCCAGTACCACATTCCTTACACCGGTGTGACTTTGTGGAGGGATGTGTATAAATAAAATTGGATTGGATCTGCAGATCTGAGCTGATAAGGGGGGAAAAAAATTGCTGCTGGATATTTTTGTGTGTGGAGATGTTTAACCTGGATCATTTCAACACAGACCCACAAACAGCTGCATCAGCACAACAGAGCAGCAAAAAAACTAGCACCAGAAACAGGCATGAGCAGCAGGGGTAGGAAACAGGAATTCCTTAGTTTGTCTTTTGTCAAATCCAATTTATGTAACAACTAATTACATCTTTAGATTTTCCAAGTGGGGGAGGGAAACAATCCCTAGTTCTTAAGACAAGATCTGATGTAAATTATTTTATATTGCTTGTATTTACACAAGAAACAAGACTTGGACATACTGCATTCACTTTTGAGCTCTGTTCTGAATGGAACTAAGGGAGTTGTTCCCTAAATGATTGCTGGGATTCAACTAATCACAACTGACTAAATCATCTCAAACTTGCCAATTCCTCAGATGTTTCCAGCTTTTTCCCCCAAATGACAGTGTGTTCATCCAGCAGTAAACGACACTAAGGCAACTGCAGTAGCTGATGCAGTGTGGCCCTCAGCAGATGACACACTGAGATGTGTGACCATGATCCTGACAAAAAAGAAGGCAGGTATAAACCCCTTTAAGCTTGTAGTTGACTCATTTCGCTTTTATATAGTACAGCAATAAAGGATACACAGTAATGGCTAAAAAGGGTACCAGCCTCTGCTGCTCTCCCTTTCTCCACTCAGTGTAGCTGCCCACATGTAGGGTCTACATATCTCTTCAACTGCAGTTCACAGCCCAGGGTAATACCAAAATAAGCAGTGGCAAGGCTAAAGTGCCAGGCAGTAGGCAGTGGTGGCAGAAAACTTGATGGATACTCACATTCATTCTTTCATTCTTCTACCACAGAGCGACGTTTCAGCAAGTGGGAAATGTCCAATGACAGATAAATCCAACAAAAAAATTCCTTCTTATCTCTGAATGAAGACATATAGCCAAACTTGAAGCTACATGTAGAGGAATGGTGCCTTCCATTTGTAGAATATAACTAAGAACACACCTCAACTCCCAGAAGTACTAAGAGGAGATCATAGCATGGAAGTGCCTTACAGCATCATACAGTTCCCATCCCTATAGCTGCAGCTTTTCAGCAGCTAACAGCCCAGATCATGAAAGACTGGGTCACATCTCACTTAGAATAATTCTCAACTTACACTGGCTGACAATGTTATGAATGTCACAGGGAAGATAAATTAGGAGAAAGTAATCTCTTTATCTCAGATACAAGAGATAAGGAACATTTGGTGACTTTTTAGGAGAATACAATTAAAACAAAGTTTTGTAAGACAACAGCTCACTGCAATGGCTTGTTATGGAGACATTCAAGACAAGACTGGCAGATCAAATTCACAGAATTCACAGAATGACTAGGTTGGAATAGATCTCAAAAATAATAGAGTCCAACCCATGCCCTAACTCTTCAACTAAACTTGAATGAGCTAAATGAGCTCCTGTAGGATGAATCCCTTGCTAATTATTATGATCTGGAGAACACCTACAATGCAGCAGTCTAGTTTCCCTAAGCTGTGCAGGTGTATCTCATAGGGCAGCATTATACATGCCATATTTCCTGCATCCTTTCCAAAACTAGTGCCTTTTTGCACAGAAGACAGGGCAAGAGAGGTGAGAGGGACTTGTCATCAGGAACAGTGTGGCTCTTTTGAGTGAAGCACACATATATTGTCATTGGTGGTGTTTGTCACGTCCACAGAGACTGCGAGCACCATGCAGCTTTCCTCCAGCGTGCACACAGAGCTGAGCACAGCACTGCTGCAATCACAGCTGAAAGCTCCTGATATTGCTGCAGGACAAACATGGTAATATTAATAATTAGTGACTTAGATAAAGCTCACATTTATAAATTACCTATCTAAATCACTGAGGTCACATGCAGTATAATTGCTTTAAACAGATAGCTAGAGCTCTCCTCTCTCTCTAGGATCAGTGTTTCTACTTTCTCCCATGGACCAGCACTAGCACTGCTAATGTGACCTCCTGGGGAGCAGGGTCACACAGCTTACATCTTCTTTTTCAAGTTACATGTTGACCAGACCAGCTCCCTGAAACAGTGCAGTAGGGTCACCTCAGCATCATAGCAAAAGTGGTAACCATGTATGACAGTAGATGGGAGGGAGGGAAAGGGTAAGACTGACACATAACCTGACCTGGAGCATATACTGTATCTTGGCTAAAAAAGAAGGCTATGGGCACCATGAACCTGGGGGGTTTTCTAAGTCAGAGCTGCACAGTCCCAGCCACAGTGACTGCCATCCTGAACTCCTCTGCAAAGATTCAGAGAAGTCTCCATAAGGTTGTGGGGAGATGAGCAGAGCAGTGTCCCAGCTGCACACACCCTTGGCAGACTGGGGCAACCCCAGGCATTTACAAAGACAACAGCAACTGCCAGAAATTAACTGCTCTGCATAGGAGTCCTCCTTCCAAATATGAAACAGGGGACACTAAGTTTGGCCCCTAAAACGTAGATGTAGTCGAGTGTTCCCCATAATTTCAAATGCTGCTTCTTCTCATGAGGGACTGTGCCTGTGGGGTCTGGGAGAAGCTGGAAGTACTTTCTGTGTGCTGTTCAGAGGTTCATGTTGTGTATCCAACTGATCAGCAAGACACTAAATGAAAATTATTTCTCCCAGACATCTTTGGCAATTCATATTACTGCCAAGTGTACTCCAGGCTCAAAATACAAATGTCTAGTCTGCAAAGTGTTCCCATGGCCTTAGGACACCAGTCACCAAAAAGAAAATTGGATATGATTTTACCAATAGGCTTCTCTGCTGAGAGAAACTTCTCATTTTTACATATACATAAATAATTTGTTTCTCAAAATGCACCTTCTAGCAAAAATAGCTGTCAAGTAGACAGCAATGAAAAGCTGTAAGTACCACCAGGCTATGATTTACATTCACCAAAACAGTTGGAACTACTTAAGGATAGGCTCCAGCACAAGGAATTCTGCCTTCAAACAGAATAGAACCCAAGTAACACCTCAGGCAGTGAGAAAAATTTGCCCAAAACGTTGCCAAAACAGCCCCATGTTCAAAACAAGAGGGAATAAATAAGTCTCTCAGGACAAAAGGCTCATCTCTTTGCTCCAGGTGGCCTGTCCAAGCAGTCCTCCCACAATGTGCAGCAGAAAGCACAAGGTACAGCAGGCACTCTCTGGAGATGGGGAACTCACCAAGGTCAACAGCAAAGGCTTTCTCCAGGGCACCTCTTGAACTATCCACCCACATAACTTTAACCTAGCTTTCTTTCTATTTAAACTGATTTACATGCTAATGAACCTACCAAAAGAGGATTGCAGACCCTAGGAGGATTCCCCAAGTCTCTTGGTCTCAGGTCTTTTTCTGACTGCAGGGGGAAAAAAGCACAGGGTTTGGCCACCACTTGCATTTCAACAGCTACGGATCACACAGTTTCATATCACAGAAACTGTTCCAAATACTTAAAATATTCTCCCTCAAACCACTCAAGTTTAATTTTTCTCATAAAAAAAAAAGATTTAAAATAAAAGGCATGTTTCTTCAAACGAAAACACTGTCAGATCAGACACTGGCACAAGTTCAGACCTAACGTTTGTGAGGTTAGATCAAAGCAGAACCCCAGAACTAAAAGGCAAGGAATGAACAGGTCTGAATCTCTGCACCGTGGGTTTTTTTTTTTTTTTAAAACCAATGTCGTTCCTACAGTGCATATTATTTAATGGTAATGGGTAAGGCATTTCCCAATGTACCAGGAGGGTGCAGGAGTGCAGCACACCCAGGAATCACATTCAAGCAGAACAGACCACCGAGATGGGAGGCAACAAGAAAGGCACAGATGGAAGTAGCTTAAAGTGAATGCTGAGAGCTAGAGGGAAAATCTTCTGCAAGGATTACAATGCCTCAGAACCAGTGCTGGGAGCCTCGAGCAGGTGGCTGCTTGTTGGCCCATAAGTTAAACTCTATTTTATTACTTGAAGGATTTGAAGAGAGCTCCCTCTTCCATGCCCCAGCAGACTGTCTGCCCACTACTCACTCTGCACTTCTTCCCTCTGCCACCCCCTGTGCATAACACCAGCACAGTGCTGTGAAATGCAGCACAGGGACAGAGCTTGCAGAGACCTGCTCAGGCATTTTAAATCACAGTTCTGTCTGAAGCTGCTCAGAGCAGATTAAACACGCAGTTGTAAAAACACCTGGGGTAAAATCCCAGCCCTGTCACATTAACAGCTCCCATGTTCAAAAGCTTACTGGAGCTTTGCACAAAAAGAGGATCATGCACAAAATTTTTGGCTGTATACACAGAAACAGGGAAATTTATTTCAGCCTATGGCCCCCACATCACTGGTCTCTGTGCTAAACCATGGACAAATAACATCCAGAAAAACATCAGGGGATTGAGACACTCATGTCAACAAGCTGGCCTCCACCAGAACAGGGGGACTAGGGGAAAGATTGACAACTGAGACCCTCTTGACACTCAGTTGTCAGCTTCACATTATCTCTTTTAATATCATTTGAGCACTGTTCTGCTGCCAAAAGTATGTGGAAATTTCAGAGACTGAGGGCCTTGCAACAAGGTCAAACTCATGTACAAAGTCAAATGCGATGCTGAGCACTCAGAATTACAGCCCACTGGCATGGGGCAACCTGCCAGCCACTCACAGGGTCAGGGACTCTCACCCCAGTGGGACCGGTGGGAATTCCCAGTGCTCAGGATCAACTTCTCAGAAGACGACACAATCAAACACCATACTGAATCATCACTCCACCATGGTCCTACTCATTTCAAGAATTTGTTTCTTGGATCAGGAAAAGTGAAGAAAGTTCTCTTAATCTGTGAGGAATGTTGAGGGGGGAAAAAAATCTGGTTTTGTCCTTTTTCTTGTACACATATGCAATTTGCTTTCCTCCTGTAGAAATTCAAGGCTGACAGCCTAGACAGCACACAGACCCTGAGGAAGGTGATTCAAAAATGCTCTTTATTTAGTTTTCCTGAGCTCAGATGAAAGAGCAGCAAAGGAGAACAGATCACTTTGGCATCTGGGAAGAGGTGCAAAGAAACACTGAAGGGTCCCCACTGAGGCTGTCATTCTAAAGGCCTCTCAAACAATGTTGAAGAAATACTTAATGACTCTTGGAAAAGAATATCAGCATATATCATGCATTTTATGGCAAATTTTGGTTAAGCAAATATGCCAGATTCAACAGTCCCATTGGGCTGTATGTTCAGATTTTGTGGATACTTCCAATTCAATACAGATTTACCCAATTCCCAACTTCAAGATACACCAATCTTTTAGGAGATCTTAAATGTGGAGATTGGGTGGCCTGTGCCTGTGTAACTCAGCTAGACCTGTCATCACTGCCTTTGCAGAGATACAAACAAACCACATGTTTGCAGCACACTTGCCTTACCCTACAATGTCACCAATCGAGGATGAAAGCATGCCAGATATTTCCTTCCAGCTGCTAAATCAGAACCATTTTGCTTATAGAAAATCTGCCAACTACAAAAATAACTTAATTCCAGGTGGTTAGTGGTGGGCTGGGTGGACCAACAGTACTGCTGTCCATACAAAAAACATCATAATTTAGCCAAGAATGTTTAGAAAAGAAAAACCCTGCCTGACATACGAGGAACACCAACTTTCTGTGTGTGATCCACTAAATTTATTGCTCCAGCTGATCTGAATTATATCTTGCATTTGCAGATTTATTTCAAATGGCATTTGTGAGTAAAAGAAAAACCTGAAATAAGAATCTTCAGTAGTTCTTCTGCAAATAAGGGCTGTTGTTTTTATCAACATAAGGAGAAATCGCCGTGCTAACACCAATTATGTGTGAAAGCTAAAAGCCAGCACTGGCAAGAGGAGAACTCTTGCTAAGAATTGACAAACTTTTCAAATATGACTAAACTGAGGTAAGGCCCAAGGTTTCCTAAAGCCACAGCAGTATCTGAGAAAATAATTAAATCCTGAATGTATCACGGACAACTCTACAGTGTCTGGCTCTTTATGATGTCTCTACCCTAAACACTTCATCTATACCAATAAAAGGGACAACTAAGTTGAAAGAGTATTAAAGATGGGCTGGGTTTATCAAAATGAACAAAAATGCATGTTTATTTTCTGAGGCTTAAGGGCTATCCCTTGAAGTGTAACCAATGCAAAAATGCATAGCTCATTCCCTCTCTGATACAGTCTCAGCAGAGAGAGATTTGTGCAGTGTTCTGTTTCAGCAGGAAAGCTGCTAGTTGGTTGACAGGTGACCCTACAATGTGTGATATCCTCAAGTGCCATTTCACAGCCTTCAATGGCAAATTACTACCAATAAGCCTGGTTCAGCCAGCTAGGTCTAACTCCAGCCCACAGACTGCCCCATCCTAGTCCTGCAGCACTGTCCCGAAGCCTTTCCAAGGAAAGGTGGAGTGCTGCACCTGTCTCTGCAGCCAACCCAGGGCTGAAGCACTTTCACCTGTTCTGCCAAAGACCACACCATTGCAAATGAAGCACAGAGGTGATGGAAAGCCTGTCAATAACACCAAGTGCAAGCTGAGAAGGGGTGAAAATGGTGTCCCACTCACACCTGAATTTGCACAGTTTGCTCTCTACAGAATTTTACTATTTTACTATTTACCTTACATTGTGTGCAACAAAAACCTTACAGGTAGAGAGCAATATGTTCATTCTCTGTTAGCTTTAGCTACACATACCAAACAAAAGAGGACAACAAAAAATAGGCTTGCAAGTTGAGGATGAAATGACAACAGAAAAAGACAAGAGAATAAAAATCTTAAATTTCTAACCTTTCTCTTTTAGTAAAGGAAAACTTTAACGTATACTACTTATTACTCCTGATTGTTCAGACTCACTGAGCCTGTGAACACACTATGAAATTAAAACTTTCTTCTTCATACTTTCAATGAATTAGAACATAATACTCTGCCCATATTCTTGAGTCACCTTCTGACATAAAGGTCTCAGCCCTGACCTCTAGAACACAACTAAAAAGAATTTGGCTAGCTGATATGAAACAGAGCTTCCAAAATGTTTGTGACACGAACCTTAATAAAGCTGTGATAAAAATGATTTTCAGAAGGAAAATAACTGCCAGGCCTGGAATACTCTGAAAGCTCAGTCCAAGGAAATTAATCTGTGATTAACACATTTTCATCATATTCTACAGAAACAGTGTTTCTTCTTTGGGAAGACAGTGCCTTTATAATGATTATTGGGAGACTGGGTGTGATATAAGTCTCCCTTCATCTTGAATACTTATTTCAGACATACACACTCCTCCCACCAGTAAGTTCTGATACAAGCTTTACTTTACAGTGTGGGAATGACTTGCATATTCACCCATGTGGCCAACATCTATCATGTGTACTTTGCTCTGCCTCTGAATTAATTTGGAAGTCCTGTGTGTGCACTGGGATCTCTTGCTTCAGCACACATGCCACTGGCTGTTTATGATAATGACAGGCAATGGTGCAGCTTCTACTGAAAGGAGTTCCTGTTTCATGGTCCTGTACTAAGAGCCGCCCGGGGAAGTTACATGTCAGAGTTGAGTCACTCTCACAGTTCATCACTGCTAAAAGTAGCACGTCCCATGCTCCAGCCCTACCCTTTCTTCTCTCCATCCCAGCCATGCTAACACACCCTTTCTTTTGCATCAAACTAATGTTCATTAGAGCCTTCACTGAGCTGATTCAGTTCATTAACCCAGGAGCAAACAATTCACTTTTTTGTCATGTTAGTTTTCTTCCAGGCCAGTGGGTTGAATCTGTTTCACGCAGGGCCTGACTAGTGCTAGACATGCTGCTGGCCAGGTGCAGGAGAGAGGGGCCGTAAGAGCAGGACAGAGCCCTGGATATCCCAGCACAAAAAGAGATGATCAGCTGTAACATGTTGTCGCTTTATCTTCAGCAGTCTGACCCTGGTGGAACAAGGTTTCTTTGCAGCCAAAGAGTGAAACAGCTGCAGCTCTTCTCCTTGAGCTCTCAGCAGCATGCCATGAACCCTCAGCCCAGTAAGGAAAGGCCCTGACAACCAACAGGGACACTCTGAACCTTATCTATTACCCTATGGACAGCCAAGGCAAAAAGTGACTTTGATGCGTTCATTACAGTCACTGGTGGTAGAGAAATACACACTCCAGCTTTCTGTGCTTGCCTATGGCTAACAGTTTTAAGATTGCTTGTACTGAGTGGGCATTTCACCACCTGCAATCAGGTAGGGTTTTTTGGGAAAAAAAAAACACAAAAAAAAACACCCACAAAAAAACCAAAAGACTTCTGTACAAAGTTGGAGATAAAGCTGATTCTGGAAAGGTACAAAGTTTGTCATATTCCTAATCCTAAAGGCCTCCTTTTTTCTGTCCTTATTGCAGATCACCTATTTCTCCCTGACTACTCCTGCTCCTTGCCAGTATTTCAGACAACTTCAGCCTATTTGCATGCCTCCTCATGCACAGAGACCCTACCTAATTGCCTTTATACAGCTCCTGCAGCCTGTTCCTTTTATAAGGCCTCTAAGACTGTTGCTCTACCATGCACAAGAAATCAACTACTAATTAATAGCCAGAAAGCAAAAATCTTACATGTTTGTATTTGCACATGAGTATGTATCAAATACTTATATACTTAAATATCTATAGTATATTTAATACTACTCTTTCCCCTCTCCCTCTAATGTTTGAATGACAGGGCAGCTAAATTCCATTGGAGCTTAATTTCTGTGACTTGGAAAAATATCATTTTAAGGTGCAATTCTATAGTACACTGGATATAGCTCTGTCCAGTTTCTTCACACAAAAAAAAATAAAACACATCACTGAACCTGTGTGTCCTGACACTCCCTTCCAACAATGAAAGTGTTTTGTTACTTTTCCTTAACAATAGCTAGGAGGGAAAGGTTCCTTCTCCACAGCTGTTTCTTGACAACCTTCAGTACTCTACAATGACTGACAGACCTTTCAATAGAGGAGGTTGAACATTTATTCACCATGAATTGATAAAAGCTTTTGATAACCTGATAAAAGGATATAGTTGACTGCTTTGGTAAAGAGTCAGGATTTCAAAGATTGTAAAGCAGTGGATATCGTAAGTATTTAACCCATTTTATCAAAAGCAGAGTTAGCCTGCATAACTCATTTGCTCAATGATACTCATGTACATATTAGCCTTATACACACTGATACATGCCTCTGATACATGTCAGCTTCCAGTTTGATTTTTGGCTTTACTTCCTACTGTGTTTTGCACCCCAAATGCATTGCTTGTGACTTCCCAGCCAAAGTGAGCGAGTTCAATTCATAAAGCTTGTGCAAACAGCTCCCTGATAACTTCTGCCACCACCACAGCATCCATGATACAACCAGTACTGGGTAGACTTAACATCTACAACAGAAACTTCTCCAAAAGCCACTCTTGCCACCTTTCAGTTCTTCAGTGAATTGAAGCATTTTTGCTGTGCAGTGAAAACCCCTGCAGCTCTGAAGATTATACAGGAGGAAAGCAAAAAGGTCCCTTTAGGTTGTAAAGAGGTTATGGTTTCCTTCCAATAACAGTTCCTATAGCCTTTGATATTCTATCCACTTTATAATTTCCCCCAGTTTTGCGGAACAGCAGCTGTCATAACAGAGCTCATCTTCTGCACTGCCTGTCACTGCATGGAGGGAGATCGCTGAGGATGGAGAAAACACTTGTAGAGAATCTTCAGCTTGCCTTGGCTATGAGGCAAAGATGAGTCACTGCCTGACCCGGGAGTCAGGGGTCACCCCCTCTGGGGAGTCACTGCCTTGTTCAGTCCACTCGCAGCTAATCCCCCGTGAGTGGCTCTCGCCAAAAGATTTCTTTATCCCCTTGACTGAAAAAAAATAACAACAGAGTTAACAAGCCCAGTAAAAATCCATGACTCAGGCAAATCCTCAAGGATCAAGTGGGGAGTGGGAGGGAACATAAACTAATCCGAGAGTCCAAAATGTCTTTTGCCAAAGCCTTTTAAAAAACAAAAACTTCACTAGGGTCTCCTCGTTAGTGGCGATTACAGGGGAGGCATTTCTTTCTTTCTTTCTTAACTAAGAATCTCTTCTCAACAACACAAACAAGGGTGCCCATTGACTTGGTGCAGTGCTTTCTAATCCATCTGAGCAGCTGGCTTTGTATGTCTTTTATACATACTGATGGAGGAAAAAGGAAGGCTTCTTGGGGAGAAGAGACTCTGTCTCTTCAGTGAAAATACTTGCTTTACTACTGGATGGCCAGCACTGCTCCCGGGGAATAGATGCAATTCTTTTTCTTTTATAGAAACATTTTACAGTACATAGTTTTTAATATCAGCAGTGACTCACAGAAGTTATAAGGGATAATTTTCTTCTTTGTTCCCCAAGAGAAAATTATAAACATCTCAGACATTGGTTCAGCCACTAGTTTTCAAATCTGCAAACATCAGCCCAGGTTTCCTGGGGTTAAAATAAAAACACAAGTGATGTCACAAAATTTCAATAGATGCCTCATAAATGAACAGGAGGACAACCCAGGGCAGCCACACAAGAGCAAGCAAAAGCTTCCTATGTACAGTAGGGCCTCGATATACCTGTGAATTGCCTGCAATACCAGCTCACAGTGCTCAATTCCTAGGTCTATTTAAGGGGTCCAACATGGGAAAAATAAACCCTCAGATGCTGTCACAGCTTTCAATGGTTCCTCACTTGCACCCATACCATTGCAACAGCTCAGAGTTGCAGGAAGAAAGCATTTCCCTCCATTCCATGTCCCTGCCATGTGGCCCCTTGTGCTCCCAAGGGCACCATCTCCAGCATTTACTTTTCCTTTCACAGAGCAAATAACAGCCAAAAAACCAAGCAACCAGCCAAAAAACTCACAAAAATAAGAGCTGTCATTACTACAACAGGTGGGAATGGGTGCTGACAAGGCACAAACCTTCTCCTTGCAGTCTAGGACTTTCTCATTAGGGCAAGAGGAGGGGCAGGCAGTGATCAGTGACAGGACCCAAGGGAATGTCCTGAAGCTGCATAAGAGGAGGTTTAGGTTGGATATTAGAAAAAGGTTCTTCACACAGAGGGTGGCTGAACACCAAAACAGGCCCCCCAGGGAAGTGCTTACAGCACCAAGCCTGACAGAGTTGAAGAAGTGTTTGGACAATACTCTCATGCACATGGTGGGATTCTTGGGGTGTTTTGTGCAGGGCCAGGAGTTTGACTCAATGATCCTTGTGTGCCCCTTCCAACTCAGTACATTCTGCGATTCCCTTTTTGTACCATTATTATTCTCTTTTGGCTCAAGCTACCTTACAACACAATGTCACAGGATTTGTCTTTACCTTCCTACTCCAAGTCCTTAGTCCACAATCACTCTCCTCTCTCAAAGTGGAGTCTCCAGCAATCACTTTTACTGTTGGCTTTCCTGTACTACAGTCCATACAAGTTCTCCCATTTTTATTTGTATTTTCCAAATGCCAACATACAAACTATAGCAACAGTGTTGGACCTAGTGTAGTTCTTTTTGTTGAATATTATTGCTTGTAAAAAGCAAAATTATACTTCACTTTCAAAATTTTATAGGGATTCATATGTTATGAGTTTCCACAAAACTCAGCAATATTCACTGAAAGCTGGTACAGAGCTTTGAACAAATTAATATTTGGTATTACCTGAAATAAATTAATTTGAAATACACTGGGTAATGTAGCTTTTCCCCACATATCATCTACTTCATCTACTCAATTAGCTTTAGTGAGCTGAATTTTTGGTGGACTTCAATTTTTTTCTTTCTTTGTATGAATCATATCAAATGACATGGATGTTGTCTCCCTTGCTGTCTTGTTTATATTTAATTTTATTTCCCATGCTATGTCTTTTTAACCAAAGAAGTTGTCTCTGTTTTCCTTCACAGATGAGAGCAGAAAATTTCCCAAACAATCATTTCCTTAGGAAAATGGTGGGGCCTAGCCCTTACCTGAGGGGTGTAGGTGCTGCAAGGGGCAGCACCAGGAGGTGCTGTGGTGGTGCAGAGCTCTGTTAGAGCAGGTGCAAGATGAGGCTTGGAGTCAACAGTTCACTGTTTTGTCAAATGCAGTTAGGATTCGCAGCTGTGTTTTGACCAGCTTCCATAACCTCATGCCTACATGAGAGTCCTTCTCAGGCACAGCTTCCACCGAGCCCCCAAAGCAGTGCAAAGCCTTCAACAGTGCACACACACTTGGCAAAGCTAATGCAAACACGGCCTTTATGAGCTCCAAAGATGTGAGTCAGAGCTCATCTCTTTCTGCAGACTCCTTTCCCTCCCTTCACGTCAGAAACATTCCCATCAGGCTACTGGTGAAAGATATCTTCTAAAGCAAATTATGCTCAGATTTTTTGTTACGTATATAAGGACTGTTCTGCCCAAACATTAGAAACAACACAGAAAAAATTGCTTTGAAAGTTGATAGCAAAGGAAATTTTAACTTTATGAGCCATTAAAAATGCATGTGATTACTGGTCTGTGTTTTCAAAGAACATATGTGTATATCTATAGTAAAACAATAGGGAGGCACGACTGAGAACTAGCATTTAATCCTAGAAACTTTGAAAAATAGTTCAGTCATTGTTTTGAAGGTCCCAATCCTTTCCAGAGTTGACAGCTCCAAGGGTAAAGCCACTTAGTCTCGTTTAATGCAGGAATGAAACAATATGGAGAAGCACTGCACAGGACAGTCTGGGCAAAGATACACATCTTCTGGGAACAGTCTAGCTATTCTTTTCCTCTTAAGACAGTTTCCCTTCAAAGCTGTGAGTAAAGGAAACAAAAAGTTGGATATACTTAAAACTTTTTAAACATAACTAGGCTCCTTCATTTTTCACATCTTTCATTTGCTAGGGCTTTGCAATTTGCCTTCAACCTCCCCGCTGTGAAGTCCTCAGGCAAGTCAAACCTGTTTGCCCTTTGTGCGTGTGCGAGTGCCCTTAGACCCAAACTCAGCCAACAGTTTAGAGTAAACAGACCTACCCAGGGAGGAGCTGGAATTTGAACTGCAAATCATGTGTGTCCCAAACAATTACTCCCTCTCCAGGTGAGGGAATGCAGCAACGTTTCTGGTGTCTAAGCAAATTTCTCTGCAGCAGTTTGCAAGATGGGAGATCGGTCTTTTTTCATCACTGGCAGGGCAGTGCCTTAGAGAGACTCATCAACAAGAAAACCTGCTTAGCTAACTAGTCTGCTCCTATGCTTACCTACTGCTGATTTGATGAGCTAATATTTTAAGAACAGTGGGTCCATCCCAGAACCACCCTCTTACCTCAGTGATTATGTCTAAATCGTTCTGCTGAGTATCTTACATAAGACTTGCATAAATGATGCATTCTACTCCTGGTAAATTTGGTTGCTCTAGCTAATGAGGAGTACCACACTGTGAACTTCCCAAATTGCAGAGCTCCAGATTGACCAAAACTGCACTGTCTGACACAGTGCTCATCCCATGACTGACCTTTCAAAGAAGATAAAACCTAGGCAAACTGTTGAAAAGCCTGAGCAAGCTGAGACCTGGCAACAAACACTAGCACAAAGGAATCACAAAGAGAAAGAAAAGGGTAGGAATAAATAAGGGAGAGTGTTAATCTCTCTCCATCTGAAAGAGCAGAGACCAGACACAGACCTGGGCACAGAGGGGTTTTGGTATGGAGCACGAAGATCTCCTCCCTCTACCTCCTCCTCTCACCACCACTGGTTTAGGGATGCTCAGATCTGGACCTGTGAACTCACCTGCTACATATGCATGTCCTAATTACACTGGATAGTCCACTCAGCTCTTGACCACATAATTTAAAATGTAAATGACAGGTCTCAGATAAAGGCTACCTATTTGTGAAAAGAGTGTGTCCCATGCAAGACCTGCACATCCTGCTCCCCACAGGAAAACATCTCTCTTCTGCATTGACTTAGAAGATTTTTCTGAAGACAGATCAGGGTGGATGGAGACTGGGAAGGATAAGCTACATAATTGGTGTTCAGGGGTATCAATTCTAGCAGTAATCTAGAAGAGAGCTAGCTTCAGAGAGCTCCATTAAAACCCTAGATAATAATCTTTATTTCCTTTTTTCTGACTCTCTCCCAAAGCCCAGGGATTCAGGCTTTGTATGCAGAGAAATGTAAGAAGATAGTGTGCACAAAATATATAGCCTACATTTGTCATACACATCCTGTTAAGTCAGAACCCAATGATACTTTGACTATCACACAGAATGACCTTTATGTAGAGAGTATGTATAGTGTTACCTAAAACTTATACTAAATTTTTAAGAAAGGTGGCCATTGGGACTAAAAGAAAAATGAAGAAACAAAAGCAACCCATGAAACTCACAGTGGTTGAGAAATACACTAATGAAGGTGGATGGTGCAACCACCATTTTCCTCCCTTGTCATTATGAGGCAGTTCTTATTACATGATCACATACTGCCTAGACTCCTGCCTCATTCACTGCATAATTATAACCAAAAGGAAGGTAAAGGTTTTAACATGAAATGTCTTGGAAGCTTGATGTAGGAGTCACTTAAGCTTTGCTTATAAGACACCTAGCACAGTCTACACAGAAACACAGTCAGAGCTAAAAGGCATGTCTTAGGCACCGAGTATTTTATTTGATGTGACCGGCCTGGTTATGTAACAGGGGGCCAACCTGGGAGAGGCCTGAACTCGGGATCTCAATTTGCTTGTTGTTGGCAGGTGCTACGTTCTGTTGTGACCTGTTCCAGCCACACCTATAAGCACACAAGGAGCAACAGGTAACTCCTGAGATTGCCTTTTATCTTTAATCGCTTCCTGTTCACACTTCATTCTGCCAACACCTCCTGTCAGGATTATTGCTGTTTATTTCCCATGAATATCTAAGAATATCATTCATCCCAGCAATAAAGGTTTCCATGCAGTGAGGCATGCTTCAGAAGTGGCCTACAGTATTTCCTAAAAGGTTACTTGACTGACTTGTTGGTTGGGAAAGTAAACAGGAAGACCTACATTGTCTGTCATAAAAAGCAACAGTATTAGGCAGGCGGAGATCACTGAAGCAGTTACTCCAGTGTAGTTTTCTAGAAATTAAAGTCTCTTAAGCAGATGAACTCATCTACCAGTGGCACCACTACTATGAGACCGATCTTGAAACTCTTAGTCAGGTTGCCTTGTTTCTTCTTACAAATACTTGGATGAGACACAGTTACAGATTTTAGATAAACTGCATCTGTCACTTACTACTCAGACACAAGATTTCTAACAGATGATGGTTTTATTTAGTTTATGATACTAACTGCACAGTACAACATCTGAGTCATACCACAGCCTCTTAGACCATATCTCCATCTCCCACCTACACATAATGATACTTAAATGGTCAGCCTAACTGCTTTCAAGACAGTCCTGAAGAGCCCAGTAATTAACTTCTCTCATGAGGCCCTGCAAGTGTCGACAGCACTAAGTCCCATCACCTTTGCTACATCCCACCACACAACCAGCTCAACAGATGGACATCACTGACCTTCAGGAAAGGTTGTTTGACAAACATTTTATAATACTAGAATCTGTTTGGGAGGTCACATGCAAAGTTATATCAGGGTATTTATAGATCTGAAAACACCTTTTTATTGAAGAGAGAAGTAGGAATAGAGAGAGAAGCAAATGAGAGAACACTAAATGAAACCATCAGAAAGTTACCCTGAAACAGAGGAAAAAAGGACTGTTTCTTGCACTAGTTGATATTCAGCTGTGGAACACATTGCCACGGGATACTGCAAATATCAGCACTGAAAGGAGTCCAAAAGCAGCTGCACCAAGCCATGTAAGAGATCCATCAATGACTACTAAGCTCAAGGATACCAGCTTCAGCTCCAGAATGTAACACACTGCTGAAAACTGGGAGAGTCTCACTGTAAGGAGCATCACTAAGTCTGTCCTTCTCTTTTAGCTTGTTACTGAGCACTGTCAAAGGCAGGACAGCAGGAGGTAATATTATCATGATGCCCATTAAGCAAGGGTTCCCAAGTAAAGACTTTCTTTCCACCATTCTTCATACACTTCCTGTCTCCACTGGACCAGACACAACTGCGATAACCTCAGCCCTGGTGAAGAACTGCCAACAAATAGCATCAAACTGACAGCACTGGACAGGCTAGAGCCTGCAAGGGTCAGCATTCAGCCCCTGTTCAACATCTCCCTCAGCTCCACAGAGTCTGACCAGTGACTCCCATTTTCACCTCCCATTTCACACACTCTTGCTCTCATTCTCTTTCTCAAGTCACAATTTTGCCTGTGACCAGACCCATCTCTCCCTAGGATAACAAAAGTAACACTTTATCCTCACAGCAGTCTGGGCAGTTTCCAGTGTTGCTTTTTACTTCTTCTGTTAAAAATGTCCCACTTTGTAATCAACATTAACTGGAGTAGTTTTGACTGCTGTGTGGAGCTTCCCTTCTGCCATTACTCAGTTTCATAAGTAAGACTTCTCTGCCTGAGTCAACTTAAAACTAATGAAAACGTCAACTATATTTCAAAATTAACTATTGCCAGAAATAGTCACATTGCTTTCAGACATTCTTATTTTGGCAGTCATCCCTTGAATGCAGAAACTGCAGAATTTTTAAGTCTCCACCTATCCTTCATCCTCATTAGTATTCAATAATACTGGTTATTGCATAACTCAATTATCAGTTGCAATACCTGTAAGAGGCTTTCAAAGAGCCAGTTCTCTTCTAGTGTGTAAACTCTTCATTTGTATATAAACTTGCTACATTCTGGCTTATCTCTTCCAAAAATGTACTTAGCACTTGCTCTCAATGACTCCACCTTCTTGCACTTTCTGATAGGATCTGGGATTCTGATGGGAGCATTCCATATAGTCAAGAAATAAGGAGAGCTGTATGAAGGATCAAAAGAAAGTCCTGTACTGCTGGATTTGTCACAGGCCTCAGGAGCTTTCACATTCCTCACTATGCAATATGAAATATTAGTTTGTGCTTGGTACTATTGATTCTCCTACGTATAAATTATAGCAGCTTTCCCTGTTGCTAAAAAACCAAGCATGGTCAACTCCTCATTCTTATGAAAAATCTTAGACAGTAGTCAGGAGGCAACTTCATGGTTTTAAGTAAAACAGTATTAATTTTTATGAGTCTAACCACAGAAAATAAATAGCACATTGCCTATTTACCCTCATTTTATGGGTGGCACATTAGCATTCTCTTTATCACTATGCCATGAATGAAAGATAGAAAAAGTTTGCCATGTATAAACCATTCATCTAATTGTGGAGCTGCTGCACACAATTGCTTTGTGCAGAGGAAAGAAATGTCAAACTTTGCTAGTGCTTGGAGAAGGAGCAGAAAAATGATGGCTAGCAACTTTAGAGAAGCATTTCTCATTAATGAGCAAATGGTGGTTCTTCTGATTGCTATCGGAGCAAACTGCTATCTGCAGAGTACAGTGAACCAGGAGGGATTGGAATACACCAAACTCTTATTCTTTAACAGGATTCAGGCACCAACAGACACTAAACTGGAACACTTTTTCCTAAACTTCCCTTTTGGAAGAATCTTATAAAATGTCAGTCCACATATAGGATCTTTGTCTAAGACCTCATCCTGTAAGATATCAATGCAGATTTTTAAAGATTGCAACTAATTGAAACTGTAGGAAAAAATACTGTCAGCAACAATTTTGTCAGCTTTTGCCTGGTTGGTTCAATATTTTGGTAGACACATTTGACTTCCACAATGTGCTCCCTACCTTGTCTCATGCAATAGGAATTTGAAAACCCAGAATGTTTAATGGTTTGTTTGAACTGATGTCATCAAGATATACAAACACCTCTTTAAAACAGTGCCCTGAGAACAGAGCAAAAATCAATCCTTTCCATGTGAAAACTCACTTCTTTAGATCTTTCTTTTGGACAGCAGAGTTCTTGTGTCCTCTTCCTGCAATAGGCAGAAGAACACAACCCAAGCTAGAGGAAATGTATCCAAGCATGTTTCCTTTCCTTTTGCATTAATCCCTACAGCAGACTTTTTTTATGCTCTGGAAAATATATGCTGCTATAACTTTGCAGCCAGCTGCTGCTGGCTGTAGCAGCCCTGTCTGAATCCAGTCCAGTGTAGGTCACCAAGAGTCAGTGCTGGAACAAGCACTTCTTCGCTCTTAGAATTGCATCATCACATCAGTTCCCAGCAGAGTGTCTTATCACTGATCATCTGGGGACAGAGTTTTTTGTTAATTTGCCAGATGGAACTTAGTAAAGCAAGAACTTTCTGGAATACCTGAAGGAGAGAAAAGATGTGTGGCCTTCTCTTTCATTTTTATTTTTTACTGAAAAGTAAAGCAATCACTGTTAGCTTTGCAGGAAGATCCTCAGGGTTAGCCACAAAACCAGAGAACCTCAAGTAAGTAAAGGTCTAAAATAAAACAAAAACCAGTAACAAATGCATTGTTTTCTCTTGCTTCTAACACAATACATCCCACTAAGCCCCTAAACCCAATACTGCATGTATTTAATTGTGATTATGCTGAACACAAGATTACCGGAGCCAGAAAATGTCTTGGACTTGGATCAACAATTGTTTTCCACTTTGAAAACTTCACAATGAACATGGCTGGAGACTTGGCTTCCACTCCGTGAACGAAACCCAGCATCAGTTTTGGGTCCCAAGAGTCCCAAAACTGAAGTGACTCAGATGCTGCAAAGGTCAGTGCAACCAAGAACCACCACTGAATTTACTATTTTTGCTATCATAATGTCTTTAGCCCTGAGCCAGGACTCCTACTGCATTAAGGAATGTGCAAGTCATCTTGAAAAAGTAGTCCCTGCACCAAAGACCTTACAGTACAAGTTTTAGCAGGCTCTATCAACTACACAGAACAAGCAAGGGGGCAGGAGGGACCTGGTAACCCAAACACAAGCACATACTGGCACAATAAGCATTAGTCATGGCTTACCACCAACTAATCACAAAAAAAAATATTTTCCAGTAACAGTTCTCACTTTTACCAACAAGAGACCCAACAGAGCTTGTTTTGTTGTTTTTTTTTAACCTCTCTGCACTCTCAGTACAGAGCCACCTTCAGACGGAAACCCCTTTTCTTTTATATTAGCACCATGACATTTTACTGCATCTTCTGCACTGGGCAGGGGGAAAGGAGGCAAACCATGGCAGGCCAATCAATTAGATGCAGACTGGCCCTTCTTTTCATAGAGAAAGGGTCTTATTTTTTTCTCCTAAGAGTGAGAAGACTCCAAAACTCGTTCTTAGAAGGAGGGGTCAGTGAGGTCTTTGATGTAAAAAATGTGGGCAAACCTACAGTTCTCAAAAGCACACTCATTTTTCCTCTCACATCCTTTGTTCTGAGCCTGCTGCTCTAAGTGCATTCACCAGACCAGCTTTTGATAATAAGATTTAGTACTCTGCACAATAGTTCAGAAAGAGTCAATGATCTTCTATGTGCTATTTATTATTTTACTAAATTTGAAGAGTGCTCAGCATATATGCCTATGCTCCAAGGTCCTTCCTGGGCTGGAAAGAGTGCAACCCAGCAAGTCTTGTACCAATGATGGTACAAGGTGCAGTTTGGCTCCAAAGGGGGGCTGTGAAGACATCCTGAGGGCTCTTCTCCTGATGAGATGTGAGCATGAGACCAGCTTTGCTCAGCCAATGTCTACCTCGTGTTGGCTGGAGGCACACAATGTGTGGATGCAGCTAACACGATGTGATTGAGTCCACCAATTTTTGTTTCCACCTCGGGCTGGGAACTGCAGAAAGTTGTTGTCCTTTAGCTCTTCTAGCGCAGGTTAAGACCTCTGGAATTCCTGGATCCTGAAGCAGACTTCAAAAAATGCAGAAGGAGAGACTGGACTCACCTTGAAAAGTCATGGTACTATAACACACAAACCTCTATCCTCCATTAAATTAGATGGGCTTCTAATTATTAAATTATAAAGGGTCTTCTCTATTTCTCCCTAAGCTGAGACATGCTAGGTGAGCCAAGCAAAGTAAGTGGATTCATGTGCTCTAAAAGTACACCATCCAAGCAGACATGAATCCTTTTTCCATTCAAAGCAAGGCATTGTTTGTGAGCTAACTATATATTCCCCATGGTCACAGGGCAAGAAAAACATTCATTCTGTCTTTGACATGATACTGTAATTCTCTGAGCTTCCTCACTATAGTAGGTTCAGGGTAAATTCCCCATTTGTCCTGGCCTCACATTTCCCAACAAATGAGTCCTAGAATGACAGAACACCATTTCACTGAACTAACTAGCTGCTTTTGGCTTTCTTCTCATTTCTCCCCTCTAACACAGGGCCTTTTATCTTGGGGCTGTCTCCTCCTGGGCATGCCTCCAGCTAGCCTTAGTGCCTGCTGCCTATGAGCACTGTCTATGCAATATCAGCATTGCTTTAAAAGTGTACCAAATGGAGCAAAACAGTTCCTTTCTCTCCCTCTCACCCCCCCTTTTTAATAAGAATTTTTCCATGTGGTTAGAGAAATAACATCTGGAATTACTGAAGGCTGCCAAAATGAGAGAATGAAAACAATGAGTTGAGTCACACTTGAACCTGCCAACTTCATATAATTCAGACCTTCTTCAGGCAGTTTGAAAAGGAAAAAAAAAAGTTTTAGTTTGCTTTTTACAATGCAATTTTTAAAAAATCTGCTGATGTCAGTTACAGAGTTGTCCCAGTCATAGCACCACAGTATGGGCATTCATCCTTGGAGCACCCTGATATCACAATATTTCTGTGTTTCATCTACACATATGCAACAGCAGATCAAAGTTTCTCTTACTAAGCAGAGACCCACTGAGCTAGTGGAATCTCAACAGGAAGAGATGTTGAGCCTCATTGGACATTTTTACTCCACCTCACAATGCAGTGCAGAGAATTTAAAATTGTCCTAAAGGTCCCTTCATTTTCACACTCATGAACAGTACTGGTGTTCTCTACTACACTTTAAAATGTTTGCATACTGTTCCAATGTAGTCTCTGTAAAAGACCAGCTTCTCTATGATACCCTAACCCTTATTAAGGACATTACATTTCTCTGTCTAGTCTAGGAAAGACTTTAAGTGCTTCTATGGTCTGAATTTTTCACCTCTTTTCACTTCAAACAGTTATGCTGTGCCAGCACACAGGCCCAGCAAAGCTGCATTGCCAGGATCCATAGAATGGAGAGTTAAACTGTTTAATGAAACAGGAAATTCAGGTGATACAAAACACCAGCAAAATAGTCAGTGAAAAAAGAAATCACAAACATGAATTAAGCCAGGCAGCCTGAGGAGTCTTCCATGGAATTTAAATGCAAATGTAAGTGTGTCAGGCGGAGGAAGAAAGGAGCAAACTGGAGACTTGCATATATGAGAGAGAAGACCAGTAAAACACAGCAATCAATAGACAGCAGAGAAGGACTCATAGCAATACTTTGGGAAAAATCTAATAAAGAGCTCTGGATAACAGGTTTAGCTAAAAAGAAGTACAATCAGCCAGGAAACTTTCTGCTGCTGATTAATACACAACATGTTCAGAGATTTATAGATATTGTTTGTAATCTGTCTGTATCCAAGACATACCAAACTTCATCATCCATCCATTCCATTGTTTTTTTCTCTTTAAAGAAACCATTCCAAAGACTTAAGTGAAGCTGACTGCTGGGTCAAGCAGGGTTGCATAGTTCATATCTCAGCAAAGCACAAGAAATTATTATCAATCCTGTGTGGTATCATCTGACAATGGAAAAAGATGATGCAGAGTCATGCAGGATTACCACAGGAGGGCAGCTATAGTAGCTACCCTTTTACAAAAGTACTTTAACTGGTGTTTCAAAACGCCCTTAGACACAACCCCATTATAATTTATACTAACATTCCCCTTGTCTGACCTTTTTTTACTCCTGTTGTTACTATTACTCCCGTGGCAGGAGCAGGTGACACTCTCTGCAGCTTTCACAGCAGTATGCCAGTGTGATACTTCCACCCTGGCTTCACCAGCACGTTACTGGCTCAGGCAGAAGGCACCCGCTCCCCTCCTTTCATTTCTCAAAAGCTACCATTTCATCAGGCTATGGCAAGGTACTTTCTGCACAGCTATCACAGTCCCTTCCCCTCAGTGCAAACCTACTGGAAATTCTTATCGAGCTTGCCCACTCCATTGTTCCACGCTATCACATGTTATCAGAGAAGTGACTGCACATTTAGTACATGTCAGCTTTTCTCTTTTCACTAAGTCCCCTGGCAACCGTTCCAGCAGCTCTCCTCACCTCAAAGGCTTTAAACAATCCTACCAAGATGGCTGAGCAGCTAAAGATCCATTAACACAACTCCACTACGTGGACAGACCTTTGTTCCAGGATAAGGCAGGGTAACATTTACTATTTAGTTTAAAAGCCTTCATAAACAGTAAGCTAAAAAACCCCATCTGGTTTAATATCAAAAAGGGAATGTCGACAAGATGTGGCTACACTGATTGAGTTTTACTCTTTTAAATTCACTCCTTATCTTATACCAAGAGGTTTCCCATTTAGACAGTGTTAGGCTGCTAAACGGTACTTAACCACCCACTATTTTGTACTTATTAACTTACTGTCATTTAACATAAAATGCTTAGGCAAACCATGAGAGAGATCAGAATTCTGATCCTCCTATTAAAAAGAAAAAGGCTCCAGGCATTAGATTGTGAAATATGATTTCCCAGGATATATTAAATTCTGGGTTAGTATTCTTTTTGATATCACAGAAAGTCAAACCTCATTTCATAAGAGGGCACTTCAACATGCTTTGCATACGGCATGCTTTCCCTTGATAAAGGCTCTGTGCTGCAGCAAACTTGGAATTTGATCAGAACCTCTGGAGCACCCAGCAGTGGGTGTGGAGGAGAGCAAAACCCACACCATGAACCTCATCTCACAGAAGTTCCTTAGATAGTTCTACAACCAACACAAACAAGAGGAACGAGCCAAGGGGCTCAGCAGAAAGCATCACAGGCGTGCATTATGCTGCAGGAGGGACTGCAGATGCAGAGCCTAGCTGGTACAGCACACATCACCTCTGTACTAGCAAGTTAACTATATTTCTGCAAGAGCCACAGCAGAATGGCAAACCAAGTGTGCATTTAGGACCATTGGTAACCAAAAGGGTACTAAGGCCTGAACTTTTTCACATACTCTCAGTCTGACTACAGAAGAACTGTTGAGAAATACTTATGACCAAAACCTAGTTGCAATATATGCATTTGGGAATCAGAGATTCTCACAAAGTTTCAGAGAGAAGTTCCCCTCAGTCCTCATGGTCTTGCATAATTTCTTCATATGATCCTTTAGCTTTAGCATATTTCAAAGTGAAACATGGGTTGAAACACAGAAGCACAATTGTTTACAAGAAAACCTACCATGACTGATGTTATTAGAGATCAACAGGAGGCTTCATATGGAAGAAAAGCTGAGAACAAAATGGAAAGAGTGCCCTGATAAACTAGGAGATAGACAAATCAAAAAAATACACAACTAACCACTCTAAACTCCTCCTCCTTTTCTGTTTTGGCACATATTTCTTCAGAAGCAGAAGGTTCCTCAAATTAATGGTACTACCCTGAGGTCAACAGAGTAGGTTTTTAACCCAACAAGCTTAAAGTGAAGGTCCACCACTGGTAGTCTGACTTTTAAGTTTATTACTTTGATTGTGCCGTGCTCTGCACCAACTCCCTGTATAGGTGGCTGTGAAATTTGCAGGCTGACAGGGCCACATGTGGCATGTTAAACAAACCCCTTCACAGGGGTATCCTCATCTGACTGCAATTGCCGAAGAGGGGCAGCCAAGCCAAGGGTGACATGGTCAAGAGCCTTTCACCAATCTCCAGCTTGCCTCAAGTTGGAGCATCCTCCCTGATACACACTGCCCCACCACCTGCACTCCAGTGAGATGCTGCTGGCAGAAAGCTGTCAGCTGCTGTCCTGCAAATATCTGCTCTTGCTTGGCAGAAAACTTTCCTGCTACCTGGTCTTGCTCTGATGCAGTGACTGTGGTTGGGTATTTTCTGTACTTCTCCCACAGCAAGTTTTGAATAGGCAAAAGTGAATTTTCAGGACATCCTTATCAGCAGGTCATGACTTATAGCAAAAAGAAAGGTCTCCATAGCAGACCACATGAAAAAAATAAGGGACAGTGCCAGGGCAGGGCTTTCCCAGAAGTCAGCAGCACTGAGGTTCGTTGCAGAGCACTCTAGAATTGGACTCTGGACAGTGGACTTTAATAAACCTTAGCCAAAGATCCCTGTATCTTCTAGATCAATTTATATACTTATTGAAAATTCTCACAGGTAATATAGATAAAAAGCAATAATATGAGATTATTTATATTTTATTAACATCCTTTATTAATTAATTAATTTCACAGTGTTTTGCAACAGATTAAGACTCTTCCATATTAATTCTTGTAAAATTAATTACAAGCCTTATCTCCAGTGAAATTTTATCCCCTTCCTTTACCTTCCCACACAGAAGGGTGCTTTGTAAATTGTGATTATCTTTTATCACACAGATATTTTACTTGTTATAACTCACTTTGATGGATACCTTGATGTGTGTTTTGATACTTGGTGTTTTAAAAAAGAACACATGCAGTATCAGAAATTTACTTATATTTAGTCATTGTTCTATTGCTTCTTCCTATGTTTCAAGCTTCCCCTTGCCTGCCCTTACTGATGATCCTCTCTAATGAAGGAGGGAAAAGGAGGGAGAAAGGGAATATTTATGAGTATCATCAGGTTGTAAGCCCATGGTTAGTCTGAAAGAATACATGAGACAGTGCAGATATGTCTCTATCTCTCCCTTTTAGTAGTCTCCCCTGCTGAAAAATAAGAGTATTCCCAAGGAAAAAAATCATCATTGCAAATTAAATTGGGAGCACAGTCTTGTTAGTTGGGCAACCTACCTTGCTCTAAGTTCTGCTGTTCTAAGATATCACAAGTTCTTTTTAGTGGACCACTGCAAAACTGGCCTAAGTTTCCATGCACACAAAAATGCTACATTAGTTACTGCAATAATTTCTGTATTTAGTAATTGCTACTGCAATTATTTCTGCATAGGTTTAAAATCTATTTTTAGCCAACATAAATGCCAAGTCTTTATATCCATGGATGGAAAAGTAAACTATGAGAGGAACAAAGTAATTGTTTAACAAAGAGTTAAGTGAAAAAACATTTGAACAAAATGCTTTTAGTTCACTTTATGTGAAGAGTCGGTATTCAGAGAGAGCAATGCAAGATGAAAAAAAACCCAAACAACTCTGCAAAATATTCATGCTTCCACCCAGCTTCTTGTAAGAAGATTTTTAAAACATCCTGCAAGCTTTACAAGCCATTGGTGTCAGTGCTTTTCAGACCCTTCGTATCAAACAACAGGTGTTTTACTATGAACTCAAGTACCAATCTCATTTTGATTACCCTTTTTTAGTAGTTCTTATGCTGTTCCTGAAGTTTCTTAAAACCTTGCATCCAGATGATGAGGTGAGCTACTCATCTTTCATTTGGGGAGTGGGTGTGGATGGATTGTTTCTAAACAAATACAGCTCTAGCCTTTGTGGTTGTGGCAAATAACTTAAAAACATGATCAAGGGTGCACCTCCACAACCTCAAATGCATAGAAAAAAAAAAAAGAAAAAAAATGGTGGGTTTTGAATTTATTTAACTGTAATAAGGATGAGTTTTACAATTCAAGGACATAGGGTAGAGCACAGCTATAAATCAGAACCTCTCAGGCCCCATGAAGCAAAGCAAACTATACTTCCCTCACCCTCAGCCTGACACTGCAGCCTGAAG
This sequence comes from Passer domesticus, assembly GCF_036417665.1. Taxonomy (NCBI): domain Eukaryota; kingdom Metazoa; phylum Chordata; class Aves; order Passeriformes; family Passeridae; genus Passer; species Passer domesticus. The sequence goes on from NC_087476.1 coordinate 93,283,037, forward strand.
ATACAATAGGCAGTGGTATCCTATATCAGCCTGGCCCTGCTTCACGGCTAAGCAATCCAGCCTTTTTCATTCTTTTGCCTAAATTCTTTGCACTCTCTCCAGAGACAGCTCAGCTACAAGACACTAAAACAAAAGAGCAGGGATGATATCAAGCCTCAGCAAACAGGCTTTTGCCTCTAAAACTACACACAAACATGCTGGGCATATAACACTACAGTTTACAACAGTGTCTCCTCCATCAACTAGTACATCACCTTCATTAACCTGACGTATGAAAGAGACTGTATTTTAAAATAAAGGAGGAGTGGGAGGGGAAGCAAAATCTCTATGTATAAGTGCCTTTCTTCTCTCAGATAAACAACATACTTATGTTGCATCTGGGACAATTATGGGACTTTACCCAAGATATTAAAAATAATTCAACAATTTATCTCTGTATCATGGTTAATGTTGTGTAATTATTACTGAAAGGTAACTGCATCACCAAGGAGACAACATACAACAACGCTAGTTTGTAGTCAGGTGTCCAGTGTGCCAGCAGCTCCTTTCACAATAATGGAAATAAGAAGAGCTGCCATTATTCACTGAAATCTAAGCTCACATACACTTTAAATGTTTGCCAGTTCAAGATTCAGATCAAATGTTCCTGAACCCTAGCCTCCTCCTATATCCAGTGGTCAGCAAAGTCCTCCTGACTGAAAAGAAGTTTGAACTGTCTTTTAAGACTGAGGGGAAAAGTGGCTGGGAGGGTTAAAACAGATTAGCAAGGAGCTGTGAGGTGATGAATGGAGCCTGCCCCTGCAAGTCTTCTAGGCTATCTTCATCTTCATGCCCACTGGGGACTGACTCACAGGTGTTTTAGGAAGAAGCAGCTGCCTGCTTTGTGACATTTCATCTTTTGCCTCGAGGTTGAGAAGAATTTACAGGATGAGATACACAACAGAGAGGAGACAGTCTGCTGGAGATATCAAACTGCATTTGCTACATCTAACATGGAGCTCGTCTAGCAAGTGAGAAGAAAGGTTTCCACATTTCAAACTCAAAAGGAGACCAGCCCCATCCCACTGACAAAGGGCAGAGATTCTGAAAGGGGAAATGCATTTAAAGTGAGTTAATGCCATTAGCAAATTTAGAACTGCTGAAAGCTGCTTGACACAGGCTGACATTTCTGGAGAAGGACATTCTCCACTTGCAGGGCAAACAAAACAGGAGGTGGCATTGCCCAATTTCCCCCTCTACAGGTCATAGGGCAGAGATGGAGGGTGGGAACACGCATGTGAAAAATCCTGCCCAGCATCAAGCAGGACCTTCTCATTAAGCAGCCATGAATGGTATCACTTGTGCCTTGCTCCACACCAAGCCCCCTCAGCTCTTCCTCCTGTGGGTAAGAAGCACACAAGAAAACTGTATACCAATAGAATATACTTATTTTCTCAGTGCGGTCTGAACCAGTGAATTTCAATTTAAGCTTAATTTAAAGCAATGGATTGAGAAATCAATGCAACTTAAAGTGAACTCTAGAAGTTGTATGGGTTTCTAATAAATTAGTCAGTCACCAGCAGTCATGGCAGTATTTGTGTAAACAATATCACAGTTTTGATGGAGTTCTCCTTTTCACAAGCATAAAACAGACTCATAGCATACCTGCTGGTTAGAAGATAAACCCAGCGATAAGAATCTGAGCTTGCCTTGCCCCACACTAATGAATATGGCACTATCCTATCTTCTAAGATAAATTGGTGAAAAAGTAAGTAAAAATTGTGATTATTACAATCTGGCACATGTTAGGTTTGAGGTATGATAAAAAGCGAAAGAATGAAAGAAAAAACAAATGAACAGAAGAGAGAAAGAAAGAAAGAGAGAGAAGAGAGAAAGAAAGAGAAAGGGAGAGAAAGAGAAGGAAAGAGAGAAAGAGAGAGAAAGAGAGAGAAAGAGAAAGAAAGAAATAGAGACAGACAGAAAGAGAAAGAAAGAGAAATAGAGAGAGACAGAAAGAGAAAGAGAGAGAAAGAAAGAGAAATAGAGAGACAGAAAGAGAAAGAAAAAGAGAGAGAAAGAGAGAAAGAGAGAAAGAGAGAGAGAGAAAGAGAGAAAGAGAGAAAGAAAGAGAGAAAGAGAGAAGAGAGAGAGAAAGAGAGAAAGAGAGAAAGAGAGAAAGAGAGAAAGAGAGAAAGAGAGAAAGAAAGAGAGAAAGAGAGAGAGAGAGAGAGAAAGAGAGAAAGAGAGAAAGAGAGAAAGAGAGAAAGAGAGAAAGAGAGAAAGAGAGAAAGAGAGAAAGAGAGAAAGAGAGAAAGAGAGAAAGAGAGAAAGGAAGCTAGAGGCTGAGTTTTTAACACAATACTGAACTAGCAATATCTGCAGCCATAACCTATAAGGTTTGCAAGTCATATGGTTTTGCAGTTTTACTGTAACCTTTGTCCTATGAAGATTACTTTATCTGCAAGTCAATAGCAACACAAATTTTTATGAACCATGCAACAAAATCTGAGCAAATTCTCCCTTCCCCCAGCTTTACTCCCACCACACAACTTCAATCTCCAAAGTCACATTAAGTCCAGAACCACGCTAAATCCCCCCAGAAGTGTGTGAGCAAAGAAGAAAGAGCTGAATGACCAGGAAAGGGGCGTTCCTTAGTTCAAAGAGTCACCGAGTCTATTTACAAGGGAGACTGAGAGGTCAGAGCAGGGTCCATGCAGACATTCAGAATTACCCCGGCCAGAAACAGACCCTGCATCGCTTTGCAGTGTGCAAACCTTGTTCTGTCAGTGGAACTATAGTAACTACGTGACCACTGAGGATTAGTGTGACCCTGGGTCATAAAACTTGATCGCCGTAGATTAGCAAAAGATCAGGTCAGCACTGGACAGGAAGGCTTTTTTCTTTCTTTTAAGGAAAGAGCATCAGAATCTGGATGCTAATTCTGCTTCTGATCTGCCATAAAACACACACATGACAAACCAAATGTGTGCTTACAAATATTTTGTCATATTAGATTAAATTATAGCACACAGACTAAACAAAGAAATCTGAAATGCAGGGTCTTATGTTTGGGATATCCTTGGAGCTTTTATACAAAGAAAGAGAGAAGTTTATACTTTGGCATTGCACGGTGCACAGTCATCCCATACCTGCTGCCTAACACAAACACGGCTCGCTGCATGGCAGCAATGTATCTGTCAGTGCAAGAATACAGAGATTTAACAGTAAAAATCCTTCTCCTTGGCTACCAATTTGACTGTGCTGCCCTTCAGCATTTTGTGGTGCTTCTTGTCCTTTCCAGACAAATAGCAGCATGTGCTCTCTTCCCCAAGGCTGAGTTTCAGTCCATCTGCCCTTATTTTCACCTTGATTTTGTCTATTTTTATCTCACTTTAGCTCTGCACATACTGCATTGGCCTTGTCTAATAGGTAAGGCAGCCTATTAGACTGCCTTCTCCCTGCCTTGGTCTCTTGTGAGTACCACTCCTTTTTGTAAAGCTTTCTGAGGCCCATCACCTCACCAAGAGCATTTCCACACACTCCTACCTGTTGTTGCCCTGCACACCAGGTTGGTGCAAGCCAAGGGGAAGCCTGTCAGGGCGGGGAGCTGGCAGAGGCAGTGACACACAAACAAGGTCAGGCAGAGAGCCAGCTCAGCCAGGCAGCAGGCATGGGGAGCAAGGGGCACCCAGGCACCCAGTTCAGCTGGGTGTGCAGTGGAACATCTGGAAGCTGAGATATAGCAGTGTTACCTCTGTCAGACAGAGGAAACTGCAGGACAATGCTACATTTGATGGCAACTGCATGTTGGGAGGGGTGGTGGTGTTAAGAATTAGAAGGTACTAGTCACTGTGCTGACTTCCTTGTAGGGTTTTGGTCCAATAAAACAAACATACTTTGTTTTTAGAAAAAGACCTCATGAATTTAAGAAGAGGATCACTCAAATGCAACCTGTCTGCTGAGACAGGAGTGCCTAGAGTCATTAACCCTGGAGGTCTTTCCCAGTTCTGCATGTCTCTTTTTTCCCCAGAAGCAAAAGGTGAGGAGTAAGGGATCTTGTTGGACTGGTACAGTTTCACAAGATGGAAGGAGGAGGAGCCTGCAAAGCAGTGTCTGAGCTTCAGGGCTTTTTTTAAGAAGGAAGTTTCAACTTTTTCTTCTCCTTTTTTGAAATACCTAATGACCCAGCTTTCTATTCACACTTACCCTGCAAAAGAGTATGCACTAAACTCCCAAATGAGCCCTTAACTCCAACATCTTCTGTTCCTAGGGCTGTTGAAGGATGAAGAAGAGTACAGTGGAGTTCAGCAGGGCCAGCACATCCAGGGAGATAAACTGGGTAGTCACCCAGGCTGACAGAACTGGAGGGGCAGCATTTCTGGGATGCTTTCTTCAGAGCTGCTGACTGGTCAGCATGGCTGACTATGCAAATGTGGGGGGAATAACAACAAAAATTGATTTTGCCAGAACCGCAAAATAATTAGGACAATTCCTGCCCTGCAGAAAAGGTATCTAGGAGGAGTTAATTGCATTGGTGGAGGGTTAAAAGCCTGTGCTAACTGTACTCAGAACAGCATCAGCAAGAGGAGCAGAGCTACATCAGCCATGCATGTCCAGAAAGGACTTCTCTTACTTCTGGCTACCCACCACCCAGAATACCCCCTCCCGCCTCACCTCCACCTCCTCAGTGCCTCCTCCAGGAGGGCACCTCCTTTCCCAGCTGCTGATAAACACAGGCAGGGGTCCCATTCTTCCTCATAGAAAAACCTCTCCATGCTGATGGTACAGGGAGGGATATTCAAGGACAATCAGGAGGTCTCTCGGACTGCAGCTCTAATGAGACACTTAATCATTTCCTACAGGAGAAATAACCCAAAATACATGGGGTTTAAGAACTTCCCAGAGGAGGCCCTGGTGGAGTGTCAGCATTTCTTGTCAGCATCTAGCAAGGACATGTGACCACAGTGTGCACACCCCTTCTTTGACAAAAGGAAGAGCAGTTACCTGGAAATTTTTGTCCCACCACTATGCATCTTTCTCCTTGCCCACCCTGGCAGCACTCCTCCAGTCCTCAGTGTCCTCTCTGGTGCCACACTGCTGCCCCCCTGGCTCAGTGTTTTCAAACCTCCTCCTGCCAGCAGCACCCAACACGGCCACCATTGCTGGGTCTGGGTGCCATGGTCACTGCCTCCAGCCCCCCAGTACAACTCACAGCAACCAAAGCCCAAAACATCACAAAATCTGCCAATCTCCCTCTTCACCATAAGGCCTCCTGCATGGGTTTAACTTTCATGGGGCAGACACCTCCAGCATAAAATACCTTCCCTGTTCCCATCTGCAGAGGTGTGCCTGTCCTGAACATCTGGAAATGGGCCTTCTCTTCTTATAGCCTTTGCTGCCCCCAGCCCCAGGCCCTGAATGCCCATTGAGGAGGGTTTGAGAGACAACTCAGGCTCCCACCTCAAGGGTACCATGGCAATACAGACACCTCTGCAGAAATAGCTAATATAAATTGGCTTTGGTGTCTGATAACTTGAAAAAAACCTCTTCCTGATGTCTGTGGTTGAGAAATGTTTGTGCCAAGTGCCATTCACCTGGTAGCTACATATATATATTTATATCTGACTTGCACTTAACACCACATGAACTGGTGAGAGTAAGAGGACATTGATCTCCACAGCTTTGCTTCACAACCAAGGTTGCAACGACACAAGACATGGGTGCACCTCAGCATGTTCATGGATTGCAGTTTGGGCAGAAACAGGTTGTAAACATCAGAGGAAACAGCAAAAAATTTTGTGTTGTAAAACAGTAACGTGTGCCACTAAGGGACAGTTTACTTTTCAGACATATACAGTTCTTCCATGCTTTTCAAAGGAAATTATTAGTGTTATTAGCTCAGCAGTCCTCCTTTACAAAAGCAACTCTAGCCACAGTTAATGTTTAAGAAGGAATTAAATATTAACTCAAAGGAAAGCACAGAAGTCATGGTTTCAGACCGTACATCAGACACAAAGAAATATTGCTGTGAAAGCAGGGGGGAAATTTAAAAAAAGAAAAAAAAAAAAAACAAACAACAAAACACCCCAGGTTTGGTTCCCAAAGCTGAAAACAAATTTAAAATAAAATCAGAGGTCTCCTGCTTCATCACCTTCAGGTTCCCCAAGACAGAAGGACAGCATTTCTTTTCTGCTTTTCACCCCAGGACAGGTAATTTTCCTCCTGCATTTGGTTTAGCAATGACTCCTTGACAATAGAAGGTGGATCACAGTGACTTAACCTGCTGAGGAGGGCTGCAATTTGATTCTCAGCCTGAGATTTGCAGGTAAGATAAAGTGCAAAGGTGACTAAACATCACAACAAGCAAGGTCTAGCCCTGTGGCTTTGCCTGGAAGGGAAAACGGGTTATTATTATTACAGCAGCAAACCTACCAAGATCTGTTCCTTTTCTCCCGTTCCAGCTCCAGTACATGAAAATCCTTGCAGCTGTCTGAAGATGGTTTTAGAGTGGCAAAATGACTTGTTAAATGAGTTCATAACATGCATTCTGCCATGTTCTACAGTAATCCCTTATTCTCTTTCCCATCTTTGCATTCACTGCAAACTTATGAGCGAAAAATATTAATGAATATTAACTAACTGCGCCACTATAAATGCACTTTTTAAATATTGCATATTGTGCTGAACTTCCAGAATAATATTCTCATTAATAATTGTGTTTGATCCTAGACTAAATCTAAAGCATACTTTTCATCTTCAGAATTATTAAAACATATTAACCAAATTAACCCACTTAAACCCTTATGGGGAAAGCAAACTATCACCATCATGTTGCTGTTAAATTTTTAGAGGGAAGAGTCAGGGAAGTAAAAAAAAAAAAAAAAAAAAATATTAAAGAAAAACAAAAACAGAAAGAGAAAGAAAAGAAAAGTAGAGGCCAAAACAGCCTCATAAGTGACAAATCACTGGGACCAACCCAACTTCAGGGGCTGCCTATTTCAGCCTGGAAAGACACTGGCAAGGAGTGGCCATTACCTGAGTGGTGTGTGCTCCTAATGAGCAAGTGGATGAAAACTCTCCTTATCTAAGGGAGCAAAGAAGTACAAAATGAAATCTCAATCCAGAGGATTTGTTCATAGGGATGGTTATATTTGTGGGCTGTCCCTGAACTCAGAAGGGCTATTAACGTGCATCAACAGAACTACTACATATTCTAGTTTAGAAGATGGAAGAAAAAAGCATTCATGATGTTTGATTGCCCACTAAGTGCATGTCTCTGTGAGGCCCAAAGCTCTTGGAATTTTGCTCTGAGAGGCCTGTTCCTCTTTCACCAGTGAGTCCATGTCATATTTGTCAAGTTTCTTTAATCACTTGTCTTGTAGGGAAAATTACAAAACTGCAGTTTCTTCCCTAGAGTTCACCCTCTCCAAACCAGTACATGCTGCATCTTGAGGCATGAAAAACTAGATTGGTCCTTAAAAGCTAATCTTTTAGGAGTCAAAGGTGAAATAAATAAAGATTTCCACAGGGAACCACCTATACAGAACCTGGGAATATTTGTCTAAGTAGACTCTATGTAGCACTAAGACACAATTATTTCTCAGATAGTTGTTGCAAGCTTGAGTAATAGGCACCAAAGTCCAAGCACAGCATGACATCAATTTTTGCAGCAGGATGCTCTTATATTTTCTCCAAGTGCTTTCTTAGGGCAAGAAAAGCTTTCCATCTATTTTCTTCCCTTGCTGCAGCTCTGTCTAGGAGAACCTTAGCAGCCTAGAAATGCAGGTTTAGTCCCACTATTTGAACATTGTAGAATGACAATAATGTGCTATGACCAATTTTTCTCTGCCAAGCAAATTGCTGGAACTCAACACCAGCACAGTCGAGTCCACCAATGGAAAATCAAAGTCTGGAACATCACATTACCTGAAAGCATCATTGATCTACAAGGGGAGGCTGAGTGAATTGGGTTTATTTAGCCTGGAAAAGAGACAGGGTGACCTAAGTTGAGGTGACCTAATTGCAGCCTTCTGGCACCCAAAGGGAGCCTGCAAGAAAAATGGAGAGGAACTTTTTACAAGAACATTGACAGGACAAGGAGTAATGAACACAAGCTAAAAGGTTTAGGTTAGATAGTATGAAAAAATTTTTTGCTGTGAGTGTGGTGAGGCAAGTTGTCCAGAGAAGTTGTCCATGCCCCATAACTGGAGATCTTCAAGGCCAGGTTGAATGGAGCTCTGAGCAACCTGGTCTAGTGAAAAGTATCCCTGCCATCTCAGGAAAGGGGTGTGACTGTGGGGGTGGTGTGTGTTTGAAACGACACGATCTTTAAGGTCTCTTTCAACTCAAGCCATTCTATGATTTTATTATCTGTCCACTACAGACACAATAACAACATCTAACAATTCAATGGATTTCTCAAAATCCAAACAGTAATTTGCAACAATGAGGCAATTCATATGGCTTCAGGTGAAAAGGTCTCCAAGGTCTTTCAGAAACTCTGTGTACTTCTTTATCTTTTTTTCCTCGGCTTCATTGCATCACGCTTTACAACTGCTCATCAGGTATTGGCTAACCAGGGTTATTATGACAAGAATAAGACATCGCCAGCATTTTAATACATTGCTTCACTCTATCTTTCTTAGATATTTTCTGCTCTCAACAGAGTGATCCAGCTGCTGTCAGATGATATTATCTTGGACTTTTTGTTTGTTGTAATAACTTTGGGAGACACACGCAACTCCTCCCCTTCGTCCATCCCCCTCTTACATGTCTGTCTGTGTTGAGTGGCTTGTTCCACAAATCTTCCCAGTCACTGCCCACACACTGGCCCATATCTGGCTTGGCTTATTCTTTATCAGGCCAGAGATCTCACAATCTCAGTTGCACAATTTCTTGCTACAGTCTCTTTTTACACCAGGTTGGTAATCATATACTCATCAGTCTCTTTTACAGTGCTCTACATTTTGTTTAAAACACTGTTGTCCCCAAAAGTCTTGTGGGATAATTGTCAGGAGCTTTAGTGAGACCTGTTTTCTTGTGGCTGATGGTCATTTTTTGCTCAAATGCCTTCACTCTTTTACTAGAGCTGGGCAGATGAGCAGATCTGCTGCTAGACTCACCAGGGTAGCACACGGGGCTGCTTCTCAAGCACATTCCCAAGCACAGCAGAAGTGCCAGGCTAAGGCAAGAGACAGGTACTTCCCAACAAAGATTTTTCAGAGAAAATACAGAGTTGCACAGTTCAGGGGAGTGATTCCCATCATTAAAATTCACAGAGGCTAATGTCAAAGTTTCCTCAGGTGCTTACATTTCCTGTCATCATTATGTTTATATTACAATAGACTGCCTTCATATAGATGAGCGTAGCATTATAAAGGGCACAGACAGCTGTCAAAATACAAACATGGAAAGATTTAAAAGCCACAGGATGCAAATGGTTCAACATCCCTGTACCCAAAATTTTGTCTGGCCCAAAAAGCCTCCCAACTTACTACTAAAATCCCTTTCTAACATGCTTGACTCTTCGCTCTGGTAATCAGAGCAGTGTGACATAAAAGCAACTAATTAACTTTTTTAAAGAACATCTCAAGAAGAATCTCACTGGCACCATGTTTGGTAATTTCCAGCGGAAATAGCAGGGTGACCAGCACATTTATGTAAGTGATGGTTGTGCCACTGTCTGTGGGTGGCACAGGTAATTGTATCAGGTGCAGGAAGTCTGGAAAATATCCCATGATACATATTTGAATCCAGATCTCCAAGCAGCTGCTGAGAAGCTAGAAATAAATACTCTCAGGAAGAACCTGAGAAAGGGTAAGAGCTAAAATTGATCAAGGAGGTATAAAAATACCAATTCACTGAGGGTTATCTACCATGGCACTGGCGCTGCTGGGGTCACGACATCACAAACTGGAAACTTCATCCTAAACAGATTGTTGCAGACAGCCACAGTTTTGTCTTACTTCATTCTGCCATGGAGTAACATCCCTGTTTCCAACATGAGCTTGAGATTTTGAATTGAAACAGTTTCCACTCCTGTATCAGTCTACAAAAGTATCATTGGTAAGAGATCCTGTATGCTAGAATATATTATTGGCAGCCCTGATAACTTTCATTTTAGCTTTGATCTTAAATGCCATCCTCAACCACCATTTACTTGCCAATGCCCAAAATGTGGCAAGGTTAGTATTTTCTGCATCCAGTAAAAATGCTGGGTGTTGCCAGTACCCTCAATACTCAGTGTCACAGATGGCTGCTTTTCATTTCTGCCATTGGTTCCCCAGTCACACACACTTTGTAGTGAGTTCCAAGGTGCTCAGCTTTTCAAAATCACAACTCAGCTGTCTTTCCACGATGACCATATGTTGATTGCCTGTGTAGACTTTACAACTGGCAATGCTACCTTCCCTCCTCCTCCAAATTTCTCTATATCTCACAGTTTTTCCTCCTCATACAGCAATTACTCTGTGGGGCACGCATTATAACAGCTTAATTCTTTAATCTTTTTCCAGGTGCAGAGTGCCTGGAAGAAAACTTAGACTTTCAAAAACATTTTGATAATCTTTCAGAAGTTTTGCTGTAGGGATATCACAATGTATGTCTGCTCAAACTAGATTTTTAGAAAACTTTGTGTCTCTATTATATGAATTACTTGTCTGTCCCACACTGCATGTCACAAGTGTTATGAATTTATTAGCACGTAGAGGAGTAACAACAGCAGTAATAACTGCACCTCCCCTTGGTGTCTGCCCTAAGTTTTTCATTGGCAAATATTGACTAATATTTGCAGTGCTTGATTATATTTTCACATTCTTCCCTTTAACAGAGCAGCAGCTTCACAGATAATGCCCCCACTACACGACAGTGTCCTGTCTGCACGCAGCTGCCCTGTGCTGGTGTTACATTTAGGTTCACAGCCATTCCACATTGTTATTGTAGAGTTGGAGCACTATCTTGTACAGACTATTTTTGTCTACACATGCTTACAAAACTTTTCAACAGTGATAGCATCTGCTACAATTCATGCAGGTGGCACTGTACTTTGAGCATTTTTCACTACAGCAGAATTTCTTCTCCCCAGAACTTCCTTTTCATTTGTTTATATTTTCCTGCTTTCTTCTATGTGTTTGTTCCTGCAAAAAACTTAGCTTATATTTATTCTTTTACTCTCTCTGTTTATGCTGTGTTTGATGTGAGCTACCTCACTCTCTTGGAACACAAGCTGTCATGTTTGTCAGGTTTATTCATAGCTTTCTGTGCAGTCCTATTCAGAATTACCTCATTTCTGTCCCCATCCCTGAAGCACAGTTTGAGATTTGATGTTCACACAAATCGTCTGGTTTGCACCAATGATATTAGTCAAGCACTTCCCAGCAATGGCTGATGAAAGCCTTTTGCATGTGACATTTTCTGAATTTCCTTAGTTTGAAGATGTTTCTGGAGTGCACCTGGAATTTTACAAAGGCTCCTTCACGTTTCCACTCCCTGGTCCTTCTGGAATCTATAAGCAGGTACTGTGCATCAATGGTTCAAGAGGATCTGATCCTGTCTTTCTTTTTCCAGTGTACTTAGAGCAATGTCAAAGCCTTCTTGGCTCATACTGTTGGCATTTGGATTCTTTGCTTGTGTGTATTAGAAAGATCCCTAAGCTTCTGATGTCACATATTCACAGGAGGCCACTCATTTCTGACACCAAGTTTGACACTTAAGCATGAAGAGACAGGCCAAGGCTATCTAGCATTTATTACCTCCTCTGCATGAACTGCCTACAGTCACCAACCTTTTCCTGAATGCAATGTTCTCTGTTTCTGGACATTGCCCTCCATGCAGTGGACCAAGCTACCCTAGCAGTCCTCCAAACACCAAAAGGTGGTCTGTTAATCACTTTAACACTGTGACTGAGGAATACTGATGTTATAAATTCAAACTTCTGCTTTGACAAATCTCATAGTGCAGTCTCTTACATAATAACACATATAGGAATACCAAAGATATGGCAAGAGTGCAAAAGATATAAGACAAATTTTAAATAGGTCCTTTTGTAGTAATACAGGATGTGTCTACTCTGCCTTGGGTAACCTGACAGCTTAATGTGTGAAGTTGTGCTGTGAAATGCTGCTTGGTGTTCTGCATGCATGGACCTGGACCTTGTGTGAGGGGCAGCTGTGCATGAGACCCTGAGCTTGGTCTGGAAAGACCAAAAGCATCATCAAGGAGCTTTACTGACAACCACAGCATGTATTCCTGTATTCCTGTTCCAATTAATCTAACGGCAGATCTTGTTCATCTGCCTTGAGCAGATGAAGTAAAACCATTTGAGTAAAAAGTGGCCATAAACCACAAGAAACTAGGTTGCAAGACTTATTGATAGCACCCCCAAAATTTCTAGAGTGTATTACAAGAGTTGCAAACATACCAGGTCACGCATAAGCTCAATGTTTTCTTCTACCTGTGTTAGTAGAGGTAACAGACAAAAAGGAAGAGACATGCAAATTTCAAAGTCTTTGCTATCTGATAAGGCCTGTCAGAACGAAAACCAGGAGGTACTGCCAGAATTAAATTATTTCCTCAGGACAAATCCTGCATTTGCAATCAAGCAACAAGGGCTGAACAGATAAAGCCCATTTGTATAACATAATAATGGACAGGCATATATTTCACCAAAATAGTAAATACATACACTCTGTACCAACACAGGGAAAAACCACAGACATAGCAGACAACACTACATCCTTTCTGCTGAGACTTGAACAGCAAGACACAAAGGAAAAGCTAAAAAGCAACTGACTAATAGATATGCATAAACTTTCTGAAAATCCTACGCCTCAAAAAAAATTCAAAAAACAGTCAAAGCTGTCTCCCCTCTCACAAAAAGGGATTACACTTGCCTCAACATGAAACTACCTTCAAAGTCTACTCAAGAATTTCTAAAATACCAAGGCATGAAATTAAAAAGAAAACAAAAAACACAACCAAAACCCAAACTAGAAAAAGGAATTTTTTTTCAGGTAAATCAGGACTAGTCAAAACAAACAATTCAAGCATAGAATGTGTTGCATATATGATGAGACAAATTTTAAGGGACAACCATAGGTAATATGTAAGCAGCCTTCTCTAATTACATGGAATTTTCCTATCTTGATGGAGACAAAAGGGCTGCTGCAATAGACGACTCTACAGGAGGGCTTTATGAACAAATAGGGCTGCATGTAGGAACTTGGAGTGCTCTCATTTCAGAAAATGCCCGATAAGGATGGGAGCCTTCCCAGGTAAACTGTCTCCACTCAGGAGGGTGGGGCAGTAACCAGGACCCTACCAAGGGGCTCTCCCAGGCCATCTTCATCACTAAATAAACCAGAGGAGAGGCCTTGCTGCCAGACCAGCTCCACACTGCTCTCTGCTTTGGGACAATCCCATATCCTACAGATTCTACTCCTGTCTTGCCAGTACAGAGAGGTCTTATTTCCAGTGAGCAATGATGTGAAACAGGCAGGATTCACCCTGCTATTACCCTTCATTTCTCCAAAAGCATCTGAACTCAATAGCCCAGAGTTCCCCTTGCTCTGCAGTGAAAGTTTAAAAAATATATTATTTTCAGCTTATGAAAATATATCCTTTCCCATGATAGGTGATGAAGATCTCGTTTTTAAAAACATAGAGGTGTTGCTTTTCCCAGCTACATGTATATTGGAGGAAACAGTACAGCAGGGGAAAGCAGAAGTACAGATATCTATTCCAGAAACTCCTACAAATTCTCAGTGTTCAAGGTTTCTTTTCATAATCTAACTGCAAACATTTATAACAATTTAGTTTCATCTTCCAGAATTTTCACAAACATGGATGACACTGAGGTTCTTGTGCAAACATATATCCATTCATGAAGATATGCTAAAAAACTGGCATAACAATTTGCATTGAAAGCATTTGCAGAGCTAATGTAAAAGTTTCTTGTGGCTTGGGAATTCCCAAGGCAGGTATCAAAAAATTAAGAGGAAAAAAAAGTAGTAAAAAAAATTACAGCTCATTACAAGCAACCAGCAGAGTAAAACAAATACCAAATATTCAAATCACGTACAAGTATTCTCCAGACTCAGCTATGCTCCCTCAAACCATTCACTGAGCAAGATGAAAAGCTGGTTAAAACAATAAAAAAAGTTTGCATAATACTGGTAAACAGAAAGGATATATCTGCCAAATACATGTTTGCTGCAGTTAGTTCACCTTTCTTCGCCAGATTCTTCATTGTCCTGCCTACAAGAACCTCTGCTTATTCTTTTATGCTCAGCAGCCCACTGGACTCAGTTTTGTTCCAGGTAAATGAAGACAAGGGTGGGTTAACAGGGTGGGATCAGCCAGTACAGGATGGCAGCATCATCCAGCCTTCAGCACTTCACCCCAGTGTTTGTGTATTCTGGTTTTGACTCTTCAGAAAATGGCATGATAACATTATGCTTCCAAGAGCGACAGGACAGAGAAGATCCCTGCTGCCTACCCAGACCTTGGGAGACTTCCTGGGAGACCAGGAACCTTTCCTCCTCTGTGCTGGGGAGGAGGGGTACAGGCCATAGAGAGAGCGGCTGGCTTTGCAAACCATCAGAGCCCTGCAGTGGTGGTGGGCCAGCTCCCTTTCTGCACTGCAGGTCCTCTCCCCCTCCTCCTCCCACAGACCTGGAGCTGGGCATGATTTAGTTCAGGCTGTCTGTAGGCAGGTCACTTCATCAGCACCACCACACAGGCTGGCACAGACCAGGGAGCAGCAAAGCCTGACGTGGGAGAGGGAGGAGGAGAGGAGGGCTGGGAAATGTTTTCACCCAGGTCTACCACTGAAGCCACCACATTGTACAACCTCATCCTGCAAGGCTGTGGCAGCTCAAGGATCCTGAAGGAATCATTCTTTGCTGCCAAGACATGTTTCTCTCTAGCAGGGACAGGGAATTTCTATTTCCTGGGAACAGGGGAAGCTCACTAACAACTGTTGCTTGTGTATGACCTGCTGTCCATTGTAGCTTGTCTAATAAAAGCACCATTTCAATCATCATTCAAAAGTCAGGGCCTAAAAAAACCTATAATTTAACTTGAAATCAGGGATATTTTTCTTTAAAATGTATCAAGAAGCGAACTTAGAGCTCTGTGTTTCTCTTACCTTTAGATTAAACCAAAAGCCAGCCACATCTGTTTAACCTCAGGCTTTGGTGGACTGACATGCCTGAACAGACCTTAACACTGCTGGGGCTGCATATGCTGAGGTAACAGGAGAAGAGCAGAAAGCTCCAGCCTGTTGCTAAGATCAGGCAGCTTCCAAGTCCTAACCATGACCACAACAGACATCCCATTCAAAGGAGGAGCACAAATGAAGGAAAGAGCAGCTGAGTTTATGCTGGATTCCTCACCAGCACTCCTAAAAAAGCAAGGAGAAAAAGGAGGGTGGGGAAGGAATGAAGGCAATGGGGTCACAGGGAAATCTCTGGAGAAATTTGATTTTGTTCTTTATCTGGCAAAAACTTACAATATATACATCTACAATGACTTATGTTAATTGTGCATCAAGATAAAATGGGTTTCAAATACTAAGAAGCTAAAATTACAGTGCACAAAAACATAATCCTTACAAACAGTTAATGTCCTCTTCCTTAAGAGTCTAAAAGCAATAAAAATATTGGATTGGGAGGGAGTTGTGTGTATTGCAGGAGTGGAAGCAGGACATGTACACAGAGAAAAACATCTGGTTTTCAAAACTTCTGGTTTCTGCCCACACAGCCACCAGAGTCAGTCCAAAGGCAGTCAAAACTGATAGGAAAATTAAAGACAGAGTTGTGTTGAAACAGCACCAAGAGGAACTATTTTAGCAGAAAATATAGGTGGGAGGGGAAAGGGGTTCAGTTGAAGGAGCCCCTCACCCCATAGAATTGAAGAAATACACCATTTGGGTCAACTGAAATCAAACATTCTTCTCCTACTCAACTAAAACTATGTAAATATTTAAGCCAGATGGGACAGCATTTATCTTTTTTTTTAACTCTACAGCCAGCCAGCCCTGCAGCCATGTGCATACATGCACCCCTCCATCCTGTGTTACCAATTATCCTGTGTAAGCCTCTCCTAGATACCCACAAAAATAAGAAATTGCTGCTGTTTACCTAAGCTAGGCATTTCTCAGAGCTGAACAGATTACCAGCTTACCAGCTTTCCTGCTGCTCTTCATCTTTTAACTGTACTTAACTTTAGCAGCTACAAAAATATTTACATTTAGAGTGGGAACAAAAATCAAAGCTCATTAGACAAACTGAAGCAGCATCATCTGTCCCCAGCCAGTGCCGCCCATCCAGTTGGAAAGTGCAGGGAGAGGAAGGAACCTGGGTGACCCGGAATGGCTCATGGCAGCTTGTACACAAGCTGCAAACACCTCCAGGGTGCCGGGTCCCCGGGGCCCACAGCATGCCAGGTCCCCAGGGCCAGCAGCTGCAGCTGCAGCCCTGGGCACACGCATGCCCAGCACCCTGCCAGAGCTCCCCACGCTCCACAGGCACAGCCAGCCCCCCTGGATGCGTGCTGAGGATGATTCACTACCGAAGCCAAAAGCATCGCACAATTAAACAAGCAAGCTCATTTAGCCCGTCAGTAAAATGCCTGCTTGTGAAAGAGGGCTGGGGCAGGAGGAGCACTAACCTGAGCGCTCAGGCAGCGCTGCTGCCCCAGCCTGATTCCTGCTGCATGCCACCTTCTTGGCCTTCCCTTTGGCTCCCAGGAAGGTGCCCATGCTGCACCTCAAACTGGGTTATCAGCAACCTCACTACGCCTGGCACAAAACAAACCGAGTCTGACAAGGTTAAGGAGGCAGCTGAAATCATCTATCTCTATTAAAATACCAATAACCTCTATGCAGCTTTAGGCCACAGCTACAGTAGAAAATTAACTTGTTTTTTACTAGTCTGTACTTTGTGAGTGGCAAAATACTGCATATACATTATGCCTTTTATCAAAAGGGACTAATTGTACTCAGTAAGCTCTCAAAAATGCATATCCATACTCTCATTGTTTTAAATAATGTTTTATACAGACCGAACATTTTTAACCAACATTAACTAAACATGCCAACCAACATATTTTAAAAATTCTGTATTCAGGGTCTAAATATGACCTGCAGAATGACTTGTTTTTAATATGATTTGTGATGATGGTTAAGGCCTGGCTGAGGTCAAATCTGCATTAGACAAAAGATTTTTCCAGGAACTCAGGGAATATTGGTTCACCCACCTTGAAGCCTTTTGTTACTGCAGAGGAGCCCAGTCACTGCACTCGGATTTTGCCTCTCCCTTGTAACAATGCTGTAGTTACAAAGGTGGCTCAGCAGGTTCCTCTAATATCATAACTCATTCCTACTACCTACCCAATTTTCAGCAAGCTTTTCATATGCTAAGTGACAGCAAATCAGATATAATCATCCTACTAATGTATCCCCTCATCTTCCTATACAAGAGGCATCATCATAGAACATTGTCCTTGTGAAGGAATGCTGGGCTCAGCAGACTGTGCTATCAGATCTTTTCTGCTTTTCCTTCTAAAAGGCATGTTTTGTTTCCCTCCCAGCGTGCTCAGGAACATGGGCCTCTGTGCATTTTTTCATGCTTATTTCTAAGGGCACTTTGAGGCCAGGTGAGCAGCACTGCTGGCACACGGGCCATGCCCACACAGTCTCCACGCTGCTCCCCACTGCAGCAATGAAGGCGTGTGTTTGTCTCCAGGTAGCTGCTGAACCCTAAGTGTCTCTTAGGGAGCACTGAGTCATGCAGGCAAAGGGCTTACCCTGCAACTTCTGCAGTAGTTCCCCAGGTTTCCCTCCCACACCTGCACCAGGGATTTTCACCCTTCCTGCCAGGACAGCTCTGCTGCTCCTGAAATAACAGCTGATCTGCCACAGTTCACAGCCCAAAACATTACAGCAAGCCATTATTGGCAAAGGTGCAGCGTCACAGTCCTCACCACAAGCTGAGCTGTCCCCATTTCTCCATCTAACCCCTTCATGATGTACTGCTTCCTCCAGGGGAGTGGTTACAGAGGGTTACTATGGCTAAAACCTCCTTCCTGACTTAGAAGATACAAATCACAGCTGCACAACATTGTACCTATGTTCTTTTAACTCAGAAGCTAAGATACAAATCTCTTTTGAGTCACGTCATCTAGAGATCTCTATGTGCCATGTAAGTAATACAGCATCAGCTGAATTCTCAGTCTTTGCTTATCCCGGGCAGCTAGCCAAAATTGTTCCCATTAAGTGGAAACATTTATGACAGAGTCTGTTCTCTCATTGATGCAATAATATTTCTGCAAATTAATAATTTCAAAGTCTTACTGTTTTTGAACAAAGACTTGGGAGACAGTTGCTTTGCCAAGCTTCAAGCCTCAGAGTGAATATTTAACACAAACCTTTTTCTGGTTTTTACTTCCTTTAGCACCATTTAAACAGACTTCAACAGTTATGTTTACCTGGCAATTATTGTTTCCCTCTGGTTCAGTTTTCCCAAGCAAAATCCGACAGAGTTTTAAGCTCTGCCCCCCACCCAGATCCTTCCTAGTTGCTCGTACCAGTATCTTAAACGATAAGTGGCTGGTTTTCATCAGAGTAGAAGCCAGCCTACAAAAACATGCTGCTTTGCATCCTGCTTCCCTTCAAGGCCCACTTTGTGCTGGCAGTAAGGAAGCACAGTGGTTTCCAGCATTGTCACCTCTGAATGGTCAGAAATGACAAGGTGAGCCCCACAGTACTGTGAATTTACAATGTAATGAATGCCAGCAACACAGCCAGATAGGTCCTGCTAGCTTCTTTCAAACTTTGAAGAGTCCAGACACTAAGCAAGAAAGCAAGCTGGCCATCCTATGCCATGCAAAAGGGTTCTGGACACTTGGGATCCTCCTCCACAACTTTGGCTTTCAAATGGCAAGCTGAGACCAAGAAAGTCACAAGGAAAGGAAGCTTGGGCTCTTCATGAAACCCAGTGACAGATTTTGTTGGCCACCACACAGAATTGAGGTCTCACCAAAATACCTCCCTCCAGTCTGTTTATGTACATGCAGTGCTGTACACCACAAAGATCCTGCAACCCAAACCCCCAGTTCAGCATCAGGTACTGCTGGAGGTACCACAGTACAAGATTTTCTCTACTCTCTTTCTAGACTTTTCCCTTCATGTTACTCTCTCTCAACTACCCTCTCCCTATAACTGACTTGAAAAACCTATTTCTTTTATTCCTTTATAGAAAAAATCAGAACTGTTATTAAAAATAAGAAAAAAAAAAGGAAATAAATCAAACCCTGCTAATTAACAAATGCATTATTAAAAAGAGCAAAAGTTAAGCAGAAATTAAAATTCCCAGCTAATCAAAATTTCAAAACAGTCTGAATAATATCAAAGACAAAATTGCAGTAATTTCAAACCTTCAAAGGTAGACTGTAATGTTATGGAAGTGGTTTTCAATCACTCCTTCTAAATAAGGTTTATTTGAAATTAACACCTTTTGCAAAGGGCTGGATGAATCAGCATTTTCCGTTGGAAAAAACCTTCCACCCAAAGATTTTCAGCTCGTTCTACAGCTTTCACTGGACTTGACTTTCCTGCCTTTCCTGCACCATGTTTATTTTAGTATTATTACATCATATTTTGTCTCATTCTTGAAGTTCTCTTTTCTGTTTCTTCCCAGCTTGACAGGGTCAATATTTAAATAAGGTTTAGCAAATATAACAGTGAAGGGCTACTAGAAGTAGCAGACAGCAAGGCATGGGGCTCAACACATTCCCCAGTTACATGGGTGTAAATCCCATAAGAAGAGAGGAATGACTGCAAGTGTCCTACTTAAATCATTCACCTTCTGCTGCTAACCAAACACAGTTTGATTGCTTTCCTAGAAACCCCTCCCTCTGAATTAATTTTAAGTACAGATCACAAAAATTGACTAGTTCTCTACATTACTATGAGAACCAGATGGAATTTCATTTGGTATCATACAGCTGTTGAAATAATTTAAACATATGCAGACTGAAGAACTATGTCATGCTAGAGGAAGGAGGAGAAGGGGAAAGCAAAGCAGGAAGGGATAAAAGAGGAGTGATGGTTATCTAGAAAAAGAAGCAGGTCTTGTGTATGACAGGCCAGTACCTTCTTCACATAATTATGGATGTTGTTATTCATCTGCTCACGTACAAATGAGCTTCCCTTTCTTTACAGTGTTCTGCTAAAGCCTTGAGCTTTGTTGATTCCTTGTGGCAATAATATCCCCAGCTTAGTTACATGTCATAACTTGGAATCAACACTAGTCAGCTCTGCCAAGTTCTACTAGGCCAGAAGTACCAGGCATAGGGAATATGTAGCGGAGAATGATGATCCACTGTCTTCACACTCAGGCAGAAAAGGGAAATTCTATGGCAGGCAGAATATAGTTCTTGTCCCTATAATAATTACACTGCAAGATTTTGGACATAATATGTAAAATATGCAAGTGGCAAAGTGATCTCTGTCTTACAGAAGGCCCTGATTCCAAAAGGTCCTTTACAGAGTCTCACTGAAACCAGCAGTTCCTCATAACCCACTGAAGGCTCACACCAGACAGTGCAGACCAGCAGTACAGTGGCCTTCAGCCACAACATGTGCTCCTGATGAAATCCTGCAGCTGGCCATATTGTGGTCAATATACTCCAACACATATTAATAATCCAAATAAATATATATTAAAAAGCACAGGTACCACTAGAAAGTGATAAAACATAATAAGCACTAACAAAGACTGATCAATCTAGGGTCTACAAGGTAAGTTCTATGAGGAGCAGCTGAGGGAGCTGAAGATGTTTAGCTTGGAGAAGAAGAGGCTCAGGGGAGACCTTACTGCCCTCTGTAATTGCCTGAAAGTAGTTTGTGGAGGTCAGCCCCTTCTCCCAGGCAACCAGCAAGAGGATGAGAGGACAGTCTAAAGCTGCACCAGGGAAGGTTCGGGCTGGACATCCGCAGGCATGGAGGTCCTACAGATAGATCTGTAATTTGGTAAAAAACAACAGTGCCTGGAAGCTGAAACAAAAATAGTGCTCAGATCAAAACGGGGAAGCAAGCCTTGGACCAGGAAAGGAAGTATCAGTAGAACAGCTTAGCTTGGAGTGTGATAGCACTCCAGCACCTGAGCTCCCGTACCATCCAATGCCTTTATAACATTGAAGGCATAATTATTCTCTTACAGAAACAGCCAATTCCCTTTGGCCTGCATAATACAGCAATTCATAGCAGGATGGGCTTGCAGCCCACGATATCCCTGTTAATAATACTAGTGCTAAAAGCTCCAAGCAGGAATTAAACACGGGATCAGCACAAGCACCCCTAGTGGCATCCTACTACTGCTACAACATTTGATGTTTCAGTCACAAAGAAGCCCCAAACTAAACAAGGAAAAAAACAACCAAAACCAAACCAACAAACAAAGACACCCAAACAAGCCCTTTGACCAGCATTTTCCCAGTGTGACCAGCATTTTCCAAAAACACAAAATAAAAAAACCTCAGCAGATGAGTAATAAAACATGGTCAGAATAGTTTTCCAA
This sequence comes from Passer domesticus, assembly GCF_036417665.1. NCBI lineage: Eukaryota > Metazoa > Chordata > Aves > Passeriformes > Passeridae > Passer > Passer domesticus. The sequence goes on from NC_087476.1 coordinate 93,304,594, forward strand.
AAGTCTGATTTGATAAAACCACAATATCTTATTAAAATTCAGCTAATGGTAGAGAAAGCCTCATTGGGATAGATATTTAAAATTTAACTGGGGACACTTAAGAAATGTCCTTTAAAATTCCACTGTATGACCTTTCTTCTTTCTTATTCCTATACTATTGCCTACAACATGAGCACAGAATAGCTGAATTAGTTCACGCCTGTGTGTGTTTGTTAGGAATCCTGCCATGACTCCAATTCATCTATTGATTGAAATACTATTCCTATTCTAAGTCAAAATATGACATGTTTGTCACTGAAACACCTTGACACTGTCTCAAACATAGAAAATAAACTGGAATTTAAACCTATGGGAAATGGTGGCAAGGGAGGAGCTCTCAAAATGTTTCAACTGCAGAGCAGGAACCATTTTCAAAATGTCATGATTATTCACAAAACTGATATTATAGAGCTGACTGGCTCTACAGGACAGATTTGGTTGGTGTTTTTGTGAGGGAGGGGCAGGGCTGGATTTTTTTTTTTTTTTTTTTTTTTTTGTGTAGTTGGTTGGTTTGGTTTCTTGGGGTTTTTTAGGAAAGTTGCCCATTGCAGAGAAAAATAACATCATTGCCTACTTGATTGGGCTTGAAGAAATATTTGATCCAGTAATGGCTAGCTTATTCCCACTTAGAAAGATAGTTCAGATTCTTCCTCCCACAGAAAAGTCATCTGTGCCCATCCTTTTATGGTCTATATCTATGAATCAACAAGACAAACAGTGCCTGGTTAAAGGAGTCCTTTCTTATCTTGCATTTTGTGACTTAATCAAAGACCTTTTGTTGAAATATTGTTGAGTGAACTGGCAGACTCAGAAAATTCAGACACATCTCTTGTGTATGCCCAGGAATGCAAAGTTGGTTACTGTCCGACCATAACCACAACCACATAAACACAACTTTCCATTTGAGGGTATGCATGTGCTCGGCTCTCCCTTTTACCTTACTATGCATGTTGGCAAGATGCTGGGGAGATTGAACTGCAGATAAAAGCACCAGTCTCACTATTACAAAGGGCCTTGCTGCAGTGTTTCATGGAGGCAAGAACCGAGTGAAAATTAGGCCTGCGAGGAGAGACAGGAAATCCAGATATGCATGAGCAAGGATGGAATAAAGAGAGGGGTGGGTCATCCTCATAAGCATTTATTTTCTTGGTGTACACCCCAGACTTACTGAAGAACATGAAATAAGTACAGTTTCTTTCATCTATACTATCCCAGAAAATGGGCCTCGTAGTACATGGACTGCCACAGAGGGGGCAAGAACCTGAGACCTCTCTGCTACACACATTGTGTCTAATTACAAACCAAAATGGAGTGGGTGACAGCAAACACAGCTTTTCTTGAAACCTCCTAGAATATCAAAACATAGACATTTTGTTATTTATGGCTATGTAAGGGACTTTTTCTCTGTATGTCTGCATGCACGCCTTCCCTTAAATCTCTAAAAGACATGTTTATAGAAGGAAGGATAAATATTTTTCCATAGCTTCATGGAAAATTACTATGAGAAACCTTGGAGTAACACAGCTGTGGGGTCCCTCATTACCTCAGCACTAGCAGAGCCTTCTACACACTGAAATTTCATTGTGCTTTGCTGAGCACAGGCCTGCATTGCATGCCCAGCCTTTCCAAAACACCTCATCAAAAGGATCAATAATTCTCAGTCTCATTAGTATTTTAGAGGGAACCACCAAAGGACAAAAGTGCTTTCTGATCTTTCTGACCCAGACTGCACATTGTTTCCCAAACCTATATCTGATTTTATAAGTAGGGAAAAGGGATCAGGGAGTTGCCATCTCTCAGGTAATACTCAGAGACTTTGTATATCCTCCCTATTTTCAGAAATTTAACATCCTAGAAATTCACCTCCCAGTGCTCTGAGTTCAGGCAGTTATTTTTGTCATACACTTTGTCCCAAGCTGTAAAAATAACACCTTCTTCCTCAGAGGTGGCTGCATTTTTGCAACACATTAAAAACTTGTTTAGTGCTTCTCAGTAAATCCACTAAAGGTGTCAGGGATTCTGTGCAAAGAAGGGCTCTTTATAGAAATACATTTTTAAAATCCTATAAACAAAGCCATGCAGTAGAGAAAAACCCACACAGAAACTGGACAGTTTTCACTGTCTTTTATCCCTCAGATGAGGGTGACCAAGGCTGGCATGAAGCTGATGGGCAAGCTGTAAAATAAGGAAATGAGAAAAAATAAAATCGGGATTAAAAAAATATTTATTATTACAGGTTTGCTGCCTACTGAACAGTTGCTAACACAGATAAAAACACCGTTCACACTGAAACACACTCGAGCCACTGTTCCTTCATACTGTCCCTGTCAGTGCACACATCCAAACAGCTGACTGAATAATTAGGAGGATACTGAGGTTTATATACTAAAAATTTTATAGTGTGAATATTTTAATTCTGTATAAATATTGGTTTAAATGGAAAACCGGAAGCTTGAATATACAAGACAGGGTAGTGATTTTAGGAGTGAATAAGACCTTGATATCTACCTGTAACCTTCTTTAACATTTTTGTATGTGTTCACTGACACATCAGCCTCACTCTCTGAAGGGCTGCAACTCTGACTCTGGTAACCTTCCAGTTCTGAGCAGCCCTATACACAGTGATCTGTTGAATTGGAGATAAAGGATAAAAACAATTGAAAACATTTTTGCCCCACAGATTTCAAATTAATTGGAGATCTGAACAAACTGAACTCCCTTGCGTGCTGTCAACATGGCTGAGGGATAGGATGCCATCCAGAGGGACAAGGACAAGCCATGGAAATGCCATTGAGTTTAACAAAGCCAAGAGCTAGGTGCTGCACCTGGATTGGGGAAACCCCCCATATGAATCCATGCTAGGGAATGAACAGACTGAGAGCAGCCCTGGGTAGAAGGACGTGGGGGTGCTGCTGGGTGGGAGGCTGCACATGAGCTGGAAATGTGCACTCACAGCCCAGACAGCCAAACGTGTCCTGGGCTGCATCCAAAGCAGCATGGGCAGCAGGGCCAGGGAGGGGATTCTGCCCCTCTGCTCTGCTGAGACCTGGAACCTGCATCCAGCCCTGGGGGCCCAGCACAGGAGAGACCTGGACCTGCTGGACAGAGTCCAGAGGAGGCCACCAAGCTGATCAGAGGTATGGAACAGCTCTCCTTATGAAAACAGGCTGAGAGAGTCAGGCTCGTTCCACCTGGAGAAGAGAAGGCTCTGGGGTGACCTTATTGCATCCTTCCAGTACATAAAGGTGGCTTACAAAAAAGATAGGAACTTTTTAGCAGGCCCATTGCAACAGGACACAGGTTAATGCTCTTAAACTACAAAAGGGTAGACTCAGACTTGAATTCTTTTACAGTGAGGGTTGTGAAACTGTGCAACAGGTTTCCCAGAGAGGTGGCAGATGCCCCATTCCTGGAAACATACACAGTCAGGCCAGACAGGGCTTTGAGCAACCCAGTCTAACTGAGGTCCCTGTTCATTGCAGGGAGGGTGGACTAGGTGACCTTTCCAGCCCAAACCATTCTATGATTTTTCCTCCTCCTGGGTGACTAGCTAGAAGTCCTATGAACTCTACTTAAGTCAGAGGGAAGAAGTTGGTGACACTGTATAAACTGATTTTTTTTTCCTTTGGGACTTTCAAGACACTCAGTTTCAAAAGCCTCTTACTGAAAAAGAAGTTTATAATTACTGCTTTTATTCCTTCCCTTTTAGCTTCTTAAAAATGAGACAGGACAAAATAATAAATTAGAAATATAAACACACCAAAAATGTTTGTATTTTTTCCATTCAATCATTTAAGTTTTCTAAAAAAGTAACCATACTTTTGCAAAAACATGCATTATGTTTTTTAAAAAGATAATTTCTAAAAAGAACATGTTTTTTACTGACCAAAATTAATTGCAAGGAAAGGATACTGAACTGGCCACTTGCCCTTCTGCCCACCACAAAAATTGTAAAATATTTGTGAAAAAAAAGCCTGGCCCTAAATGGCACAATCCATTAAGTCAACAAGGTTCTTCTGACTTTACTGGAGCTTGGACTAGCTCCTACATGATTAAGGACAATTAAGCACACAGATGGTCAGACATACCCCTCCCAGCTCAGCCAAGTTCAGTGATTTGTTTTATCCATTCAAAAGCAACGCACTTGATACATCACCCCAAATGTAGCTGTACAAGCAGCTGCCTTTCCAGCCTTCCCACCACACAACCTCAGCAGGCCCCTCCATCTCTCAGGTGCTCTCGGCCTCTCCCAGGGACATCCCTGCACCGCCTGTCCCATTGCCTGACACCAAACCTTCCAATACCACAGGCACTCCCTGTTCTACCGTCCTCCCACGGGAGCTGTGCAAACTTCTTCATCCTCTTCTCAGCCCCATGGAGGGCAACTCCCCCACCATGCTTTGTGCTGCAAAGGCCATGTGCTGGGGGGCTGGAAAAGCCTCTGGCACTGCTCTGAGAGAAGCCATGGCCTGACCTGGGCGAGGCAGCAGAGATGCTGAGGCCGTGGCTGTGCAGGCATGGGGTCCCCACCCAGCCCCTGGTCTTTCCCCCTGGGCAGTTCTTCTGGCTCTGCCCCACACGAGAGGTGCACCAGACAGGCCTGAAGTGACGCCACCGGACCCATCACCAAGTGTACATGCTCTGACATGTCACCAGCAAAGGAGCCCTTGGCTGCAGCCATGGGTTACTGCTTCCTCGGCCTCCTCCTCCTCTTCCTGGCCTGCTTGCAACTCTGGACCTGCTGCTGAATTTCCTCAGCTTTTGTTGCTCTAAGCCTGGGCCTGAAAGCTGTCATTCTCTCTTTTCTCTTCCTTCATGCATACATAGCAGGCAGCATTAAAATGATAAGATTGTCAGAGAAAAAAAAATTAAAAAATGTTTCCCCTAGAGCCTCCTATTTCAGGCCTGTAATTGAGAAAAGCAAATACATATTATATTACTTTGATTGGTATTGAGTGAAACAAGCTCTCATCTTCTCTTTCATCTAAGTCTTTTCATGGAAGACTGAAGATAAGCTGTTCTCTGCCTGCAGAATAGGTTGAGGCAGGTTTTCCTATATGCAACAGTACACACCTTAATAGAAGGTCAAATAATACAGCAAAAAAAGGAAAAAAAAAGCGTAAAAATATTGTCACTATTTATCTTTGCTCCTGAGTGCTGCTGTCTTTTTACTAACAGGCTTGTAATGCTGAGAGATGGAAATCCTGCCCCTTCCCCTGGCAGAGCCTGGGTTAGGGACACTCTCTTGTCACAGGCATTGGGTTGCCTCGAGCACTTTGATGATCTGGAGCTATAGCTACGGTAACCAAGCAAGTGTTTAAGGCCTGCACTCTGCTAACAAGCTCATTGCTGTAATTTATTACCAGCACAGTCCTATTATAGGCATCAATGGCAGAAGCTGTTGCTTATTTGAGGCCCTGGTGTTCTCTGTGAAGTGACAGGGTTGCAGAAAGAAAAAAGAAAAGAAAAAAAGAAAGGAAAAAAAAATAAACAAACCAAACACTGCATGTCTTCCCTTTTCACGTCTTCCCTTTTCTGTGTGTGCTGATACCAAACGCCCATGACCAGCATTTAAAATGTTACCCATTCTCTGGTCCCCTTCCTTCCCCCTCTCAGCAGCACTGGAAAACCAAGTGTGCATTTGTGCCTGCCTTGCTTCCAAGTCTGGCAGCCCAGCTTAAGCCCATCTCCTCCAGACGTAGGAGGCCTGCTACGCAAACCGAGCAGTAAACTTTGATATGTTTATGGGGACCTCTCTGACCATTTGGCTGCCTGTTTTATTGCCCTTTGCGTATGCAAAGGCGAGTCCAGCCCCCTCATCTCCTTCAGGGAAAACACCAGGAACGTCTGAGCAGATCCCCTAATCCTCATTGTAGGGCAAAAGGAATTATTTACACAAACATCTGAAAATTCAAGGAATGGCTTTCCACTTTTCTGACCTGCGGGATCTGAAGTGGCTTTAAATTACTGACATGGAATTATTTACTGGCAAAAATAGCCATCTGAATTCATAGTCTCCATCAGCTCTTTTCTTTTAATATTTGAAAGTCTTGCTTTACTAACCAAACAAAAATACTCTATTAATTTAGTTGCATTAGTCAAAAAGCATAAATTTTTTGCCTGACAGGGTACTTTTTTTTTCTTCCTCTCTGTGGCTATGAAAATATGGAAAAAAAAAGAAAAACATATACAGCAAAGAAATTATAAAAGGTGTTATATTAAAATAAGAGATAATTAGAAGGTTTTAATTTGTGCACAGAGGTAGATTTCTTCCTGGCATTTCTGCTGCTCAAATGTGCTGCTCAGTCTAAGCTCTGTGGTATTCAGAGAAGGGGGAAATGCTGAGCATGTCACAGCCCTTGCTGTTTAATTAGGCTGTGGTTGCCACCGCAGCTGAGCTTGGTCTAACAGCCACTGTTGACTAAAGGGACAGCCCTTCCTCTTCACCAATCCTACCACTTCTGCACAGGCTGCTCACCTTACCAGTCTCTCAGAGCTAGCTCAGCTCACTAAACCTGGAGGGAAGCACCCAAAAAAACCAAACAAAACCAAAACAAAGCAAAACCCAAAACCCCAATGTAACTCAGCCCCCTAAAACTAATATTTTTTTTTTGCTCATCATGTTAACCGAACCAACAGGTGCTAATCCCACTGCAAGGAGGAAAGACCACAACTGCAGGGTGGGAAGGAAGAGGAGGGACATCCCTTTCAGTGGTGACAAGCCACTGGACTGATGCAGATGTGTCACCACTGAGAAACACTCTGGCACAACCCTCTGACAAAGTCTGCCTGAGCCACAGTTGCTCACTGAAGCAGTTGAGATGTGTGCACTCATCCCATCCCACCTCCACCTTTACCAGTCTGAAATCTTCAATGGAAAAGTGGTAAGAAACACCTGGGACAGCAATTTCTTCCACTCCCCCATGACCTTTCTTAACGTGCTCTTTTCCTCAAGCACACCAAGGGATCCATGCCAGGCTTGCTAAATCCATCACTTCAGAGGCATGCTAGACTGCAGAGATGCACTGTGGTGGATCATTTCTGTGCAACTCACAGGTATTTAAAGAAAGTCTTCAGAGGAAGGAGGGGAAAAAATAAACCACAGTTGGCCCTCACAATATTTTTACCACTGTTTGCTAGAGGAAGAGGTTATGGTTGTGTGGTTGTACCCATTGCACAGAGCCAAGCAGCAGGGCAGGAACAGCAAGTGACACTCACAACTCAAGGCAGGCTTGCCAAGGGGAGCCCTGACATGGGAGACCCAGGGCAATCATCAGCAAGCAGCTCTGAGTCAGAAGCACCACCATGAGCACCTTCCCAAGGCAGAGCTTCTCTTGCTTTCCATGGGGTGAAATATCAGCCTCAGACTTGAGTGAAATAAAAAAGCTGCCAGCAACACAACCATCAGTGAGGAAAAACTATGATTTTTTTTTTCATAATATTAAAAAACTGGGTTTTGATCTCAAAGTGAACTTCAGGACCACTGACAAGCCCCATGCCTCTGGGACCATTGAACAAACAGCATCTGACACTCCAGTTTGCCACGTGCCAGCAGCTCTGGCTGATGCTGGCATACCCCATAACAAGCAAGGTCAGAGGGCAGGTTGGGATTTTCCATGAGCCATTGGACTTGCTATCAATAAAGCAGACCCTGACAATACCAGACTACACCTTTTGCTCCAAAAGTTGCTCTGGACTTCATCTTTTCTGCTAATGCATAGGTATCTATAGTTTCTCTGATAGATAAAATAAAAAAGTGGTTGAAGACCACATAGAAACAGGAAATGCAATGTCAGACTTCAATCCTCTATCTCCAACCCTGTGTGCCCAGCCTGGAGCCTGTTTAAAAGGAGAGAAGAGATTTCTATATCTTTCCTTCCCAATTAAACCATTGTGCCTTGCATAAGACAATATTCACTAGGGCAGAGGAAAAAGAGCATGACTGCAACACACTGTCAGCTCCCATGGATAAGGTGTGCAGGGAGAAGCCTGCTGTTCCCTTCACAGGCAATCCTGCAGCAGGATCATTCCTGGATCAGAAGTGGGACTCGGTACCTTTCCCCTTTGAAATCAGATTGGATGAGAAATTAGGACAAATGCTGTAAGCACTGAGGGCCCTGCTAAAAGGGGCATTGCCCTTCTCCCTCTCGTGTGCCCTAGCAGCAGCAGCCACCAAAGCACGGCACGCAGTTGTGGCTCATTGCAGGCAGGGCCACCCACCACACGTGTGCCAGGCACCCAGCTGCCACCACACTGACACCAAGGAACATCTGGGCACAAACACATGGGGCAGAAGAGAGCTCCACGTGCCTGGGGATCCAGAGAGCTTAGGCATCAGGCAAACAGAAGTTTCCATAATTACAGCTCATCTCCCATCCAGACTGGCTCTGACTCAGTCTCCCTAGAGCTTTCTCCCCAGCAATTTTTCCCCAGGTATTTTTTTGCAAATCCAGGAAGGAGATTGTGTTATCTCTCAACAAAACATAACATATTCTAATATCCTAGCAGCTGGCCCTGGGACATAATCTATGGGACTCTGGTTGCTTATGGCCCAGTTTACAGTCAGCTTCCCAGAAACATTTGCATGGTTGGGTAGAGTTGAATGCAGCAATTAATCTTCAGTTCCAAGTAATCAGAAACATTTAGTCAGAGTCAAACTTATTGAAAGACAAAAGAGGCTCCAGGACTGTCAACAAAACAGGATAAATTTCTGAAATATCATGCACTTAATATTCTCCATCATTGTTTAATTAAATATGTAAAAGAAGAAAAAGCATATTCATTATCAGGAAAAAAGGCCTTGTTCAATTGAGCCCAATACTCCAGAGCACAGAACGACTTTCTGGATTGTTGTTATCTGGTTAGAAAATATTTCCCCAAATATAGCTTAATTCCCATTTCACAGCAGCCCTTTGCATTCTAAATAACATTTCTGGATTTCAGAAGGGAAACTGAGGGATAACTGACCAAGATTAAAGGTCTGAATAAATTAAAATCTGCCTCTCAGATTCCTAGGAGTAAGTGAACTCAGAATTAAATTTCCAGAGACTGGTCCTTTCTGAGAGCTAAAAGCAGCCGTTTGCCAGGCTCTTTGGAACATCAGCAGCACCACCACAATCAAACATCTGGGGAGGAAATTGGCTCTTCTGTAGAGGGTTTGGCCAGGACACAGAGAGCTCAGCTTTGCAAACAGCCGCTCTTCTCCTCTTTATGACAGCAGCAAGGTGCAAAACAGATACTGAGGAGTTCACAGCTCCTCGGAGTGTGATGGTTCTAACACCTCCCAGATCTGATGCTAGCACTGTGTGCATCTATGACCAGATTTTCAACTCTGCAGTACTAACACAGAACTCATAAGAGTAAGACAGAGGGGAAACATCACATTTTCCAAAGCTGTTTGGGCAACAAGCCCTCTCATGCTGTTGCAGAAACACACCATACTGAATAACTCCACCACAGCATGGTGAGAATTGCATTCTCTGGTGAAGTATATAAGTCAAACGTCTCCTGTCAGAGTAGCAATTAGGAAACTTTTATACTGGTTTAAGGGTAGTATTAAGCCTGGGGCTGACACAATATAGAAAACATGACTTTTTGAAGTACAGTCTTTGAAATTGTCCCCTAAAAGACACAAAAGGACAGATTTTAAGTGTGTAGCTCCCACACAAAGCTACACCAATTTATACCAAACAAAAAATATACCCCAGTGTCTCTATATATGTTCAGATTAGCAAGGTACACCATTTTTCAAAAGCAATTAAATGATATTACCATAAAAGTGAGAGAATTTTCTCACAGTAAAACCAACAACTTTCCTAAAAATTACAATATGGCATGCTTTCCCCTTTCTTCCTTTGCAAACTAAAAATATCCCTTGACATTTTTGCTGTGAAAACATCCTCAGGTGTTTTTTACTGCACCTCCATTCTGTCTCTTTACCATCTTTTTCTTTGAAAGGAAGAAGACAAGCCCACAGATAGATTGCCATTAACTGTAGTGGAATTTAGGCCAACCTAGATCGCTCAGTAGCCTTTTTGCAGTCCTCGGACCTTGTACCAAAACCACATAAACTGGAGGAAACTGTAGATAAGGTAAGTATGAGGGCAGGTTACATGGACACTGTCTATACCCATGTGCAAATTTAAGCAACAGTGATACTCAGGCCTAAAAAGCTGCATAAAGGCTTTAAAACAGAATTACATCCATGTTGGCTAACGTCCTACACACCATGGGTTATACTCCTTATTTTCACCACAGTCTGGCCTTGTCATTCTGCTGGAGTCCCCTGGAGCCCCTTTGATGAATTGGTCACTGGCAATGCTGTTAATCTGAGGGTGCAACAACCATCTCCTGCTCAGGGGCCATGTAAAACCAGCATTGAAACTGCTTTATGAGACAGATAACCAAAACTAGAGCAGTCACCACCCAAAACAGAGGCCACCTACAGGGCTGGAATAGGAGCAGAGCTGTGCTGAGTGTCTCAGGGTGTTTCTGGAGGGTTTGAAGCTATTGCTTAGAGCTGCATGTGTGTAAGAGATAAGTAGCAAAAAAATACCACAAGAGCACAGAAAGAAGGCAGCAAGGACACATCAGATATAGCTGGAGAGGCATGTGACTAGGAATACCAAGATGAGACTGATGTTACCACTAAAAGGTGCACAGGAACTATGAGAAAAGTCACTTTCCCTAAACACAGTGGGATTCACACAGCAGAAGAAAAAAAATTAGGTAAGAAAATGCCCCACAAAAATAATCAGATCTAAAGACACTTGACTAAGTCATCAACAAACACAACCCACAAAAGCCTCAAATACTAGTTTAAACAAAAAGTGTGACACCTTTTTCTACTATCTCTGCCCCCACCATCACTTTAAATCAGCTTTGTTACTCCAGTAATCATGAGCCTTGTTTGATAAAGACTGGAGCCCAAGCTGGCAAGGACGGTTGGGTTAGATTTTAGTTGGCAGTTTCACAGCTATCTTTATTTTCCAGACTCCTGAAAAGCACATACAAAAATATGTGGTTACATTTGTCCATCACCACAGACACAGACCAGCCAGGCACTCACAGGTCTGGGTACCACTGTCTAATTCCACTGCAGACCAAGTCAGGAGAAACCTTCCTCATGGAAAGACACTTTTAATGGGATTCCTTCATGTAAGCCAGTGCCTGCAAAGAAACAGTAGCCAAGGCACCACAAATAGAACCATCACCCATTCCACTCAGAGTCTCTGCGTAGGCACTGGGGTAATGATGACAGGCCAGAGAGTTGCCAGAATCAGGGCAGAGCAGCTCTTGCCAGACACTGAGGTTCCCATGAGCAGTAGATCCTTTCAGCAACACCCAGCAGAACAACGTGCAAATTCAGGGCAGCTTCATCCTCATAAGGACCCAGAGAAAGCGAGAAGCCACAGGCAGGATCAGGCTTACTCAGAGCCCCAGATGGTCTCTGCTGTGTCCTTTGCCTGCCTGCACCCATATGAGCTGTCTTAACTCCTTTCACTTCTCCTTCTCTCCTCCTGTTGCTTCAGTTCCCACTTTATAAAATTTAAAGCTTAACTTTACTATTTGGACCCCTCACCAGAGACGATAACCATAGCCTGACTTCCTTCCAAGGGGCATTCTCCCCTTTTCTGTCAAGGGGGGCACTGAAGCAGCAAGACAAGATACTCCTGAGAAGGAAAAACAGTTGTCCTCTGGAATGAAATATTAATAGTGAACTTCAGTACCTCCAGGGTTAAAGCTGGTAACAAAGCAAAGCTTAGGTCAGCAGACTCTTAAATATATTTATTAAGCATGTGTTTAAGCAATCAGCTAAAACAGGGTCAGAGGTGCCATAGTATCATCTAAAGCTCCTTTTATTTTCCTCTCATTTTGGCCTTTGGAAAAAGCATAGTCATAGCTAGATCTCATATGTTGCACAATAATTGAAATTTTCATAGAGAATTCCACAGTAAATTGGTAAATTGTTAGCAGACTGTATTGCCACAAGCTTGTCAGCATTTCTATTTTCTTTTTTTTTTCTTTTTTTTTTCTTTTCTTCTTTTTTTTTAATTTTTATTTAATTTGGTTTAAATTTGTGCTCCATCATCATTTTGTTTCATAATTTGTGTGTCATCAACTCTGGTCATCTTGTGACCCTCTGATTTGAGAAAGCATTTTAAAAAAGCTATTTCTAAAGCAAACAGGATTTTCCCCCTTAACTATTCCAGGAAACAAATTCTTCCCAAAAGCCATCATTAAGGAAAAGTCAGAAAGAGTTCAGATTTTTATGAGTGAAGCAAATAAGCTGCTACAGTATCAAAAACAATCTGGAATTCAGCTTATGAAGTTCTAGATCTTTTTGTAGAAAAGAAACCACTGACTGATAGTGTTTCCATCTCATGAAAATGAATTGCGTTCACAGAATTTCAAGCAGCTTGTGAGTAGATTTTTAGTAACAGGTATGAAAGTAAGTAGTGCTTGACTTTGCTCCTCCACTTGCCATCTGTAATCACCTTACCCAAAAGTAGATGTCTTTTTCCTGACAAATTTGGTTCTTATCTGTTCAAAGTGGCAAGAGTCTTCACCCCTTGGGCTGTACTGACTCTTCACATAAGCAATCAAGACATGGTAATTTTACTGTCTGTGGATCAATGCCCAAGTGAGGTCTCCTAAGGAAAATTTGGAGGCGGAATGAGAACCAGCAGAGGGAGTATCATAATTGATCCCCTGTGGGAACATTTCTTGCAGAAGAATCCAGAGCCTTCAGTTGGTCTCAGGACCCTATTGTGTTAAGAAATATACATGCCTACAAGTAAGCACGCTTACATTGTTTCACTACATTTTCCATGCAGGCAATGGATTTTTTGCAAAGGTCATTGGGTCCAAGCCAATCACCACTGGGAATATAAATTGTGTGTTCTTCACATTGAATCATAGAGAGGGGGTGGGTGGGAGAAGTGAGAGACAGATTTGTAGCTTTCTTCTTTTTCTTATTTAAAATTAATAAGGCTATTTGTCATTATAACACCAATATTCCTGGTTATTCTATAATGTTTGACATCCTGTAGTCTCAAACATATTGAAAATAAAGTACTACTGTCCTAGGAGAAAATCTAAGCCCAGAAAAGCACATTGATGTTCATGCACCCCAGCTCATCAAATATGTACTAGGAGGAAGAACAACTATTTCAAGAACAAACGTATGATATGCCCTCAAACATCTGAAAAGAGCTTTTGCCCTCCAGTAAAACAAATTATGTCCACAGGGAGAAATCCAGACCTTCACCAGTGGGAACCTGACTTCAGTGGAGTGGCCATTTCATAATGGAGGGAACTACAGTTTATGCTCATCTACCACCTCAGTAATAAGCTTTTTTTTTTCCAGTAGGTCCACCTATTTTTTGAGTTTCATCTACCCTCAGAGGTTTACAGACACTAACTCCCATTTGATTTCCGTCCCACTGGGTAAGTTAATGGCTTCAACTCTGAGACCAAGCTTACAACTGGAAGAAACTCGTCCCTGAGAGGCACTGCCATGAAGGAGCCTGGCCTGCAATAGGACACAGAATGGCAATTCCACTGCCTATTCAACAAGCTGAAAGCCCAGCTCTTATACATCCATCAAAGTCCATTTTAATTGGGAGCCTAAAGCTATTTTACTCATCAGTAATAAAGGAGCAATTAAGTTCACAGCCAAAAAATGAATTAATGAGATACTGCAAACAAGTTAATTAACTCCTTCATGGGTATTCAGATAGAAACCACACAAAAAAACCCACAGGGTGTGCTAATTACTTCAGGGGTCTGACTAAAATGAAACAAAAATTAGATAACCACAACATTTGGAGCAAAGGCTAGGAGTCTGTCATTAAGCCATCTTCTTTCATATACAGTGAGCATAGGAAGCTGTGTATGACACTGCACACACAGAAACACCCACATCCCTACGTACAACTCATCAAGAACAGCTTCAAATTCGCTAACACTAAAGCTGAACCTATTTGCTCCATTTGCCTTGGCAAATGCTCTGGGGGGCACTCTCCTTACCCTAAGGAGAAGAGTTTGGCAAAAGAGTTGCTCTGTTCAAATACCCTTTAAGGGAAAGTAGAGGTTTAGCAAGGATGGCCTGGAAAAGACAGCATGAGGTATGTGACGCTGTGCAGTGCCTGGCCAAGGCTGACTTACTTAGGCTTGAGGAAGAACAAGAGGGTCTCTGTGTATATGTTTAAGAGGTTAAACTGTCATCCTTGACAATTTACATTAACTTTACAATATTTCATTGCCATGAGCTCAGGAATCCATAAAACCATTGGGCCAAATTTGCTCATCCCTGTGTTTTGGTCATTTATGGCCACACAAAGGACAGATACAATTCTACTAGTACAGGCAGAGAAGAGTTTTACTGAGGTTTCTTTGCCCTGGTCCAAACATACTTGAAATTTAGAGAAGCAGAAAAACAAGTCCTTTCCACATGGTGGCAAAACACAGCTGCTTTTAAAATCTCAAAACTTGGGCTATTTTTAAGGAAAAAGCCGAAGGTTCCCAGGGCTCACAGTGGAGTGTCAGCCTGCAGAATTCAATAACCAATCCAGGAAACCCATTTTGACATCTAGTTTCAAAGAGGGTATTGTAAACAAAGAGCAAGCCCACAGAACAATATCATTCTTGATCCCCATTTAAGTAGCAGGAACACAGAAAAGCCTCAGAAGTGGAGACATCTGTATTTATGTAGAGTGCTTTCCCTGTCTCTTTGTACTCCATTAAATTGCAAATGGCAAAATGGAATTTCTTTTTTGAGTAGATTAGCCCTTGCATCTTAAATCGCCCCAAACACAACAATGCCACTGCTAAAATATGAGAAGGACACTTTCTGAAATCTGCAGAAGCATTACAATATTTGTTTACAGTTAATATCATGGTATTTCAGCCTGGGCTCAGAGCAGCTCTCAGCAGCCACTACTGGCTTTATTGGGATTTGTTTTAAGTTAAAGAGGAACGAGACCAGAATCAGACCATGAGGACAGCATTTATATATGACAGCTTGTCCAGAACCTCACCTCAAAAGTATTTTTCTTTATTTGGATTCAGTCTGCAGAAAGAATTCTCATTCGTATACATGCACACATACTTTCTATTTTTTTCCTGCTAGGGCAAGCTAGGGCTAGAGGCTATCATACAAAGCCAGGTATGACAAACAAAAAGACAATGAGTTGTTATTGACAAGATTGGGAGAAAAAAAAAAAGGTTTTCTTTTTTCTCTCTACATGTGCTTAGCTAAACAAAGGCTAACAAGCCTGTAATGTTTTGCAAGAAATAGAGCTTGGGATTCATCTTGTCAAAATGATGGCTAAGTCTTCTGTTTTCCTGTCAGCACAAGTATTATCCATAGATTGACAGAAAGTATTTGTTAACTAACTTGGTTTTAGTATAGCAAAAACTATTTATTGCAGGTAACTTGCTTTTCTACAGGAAATACATAAATGCTTATTGTGGTCACTAAAGTAACCTGCCTAACACTAACTAGGTTGTGCTTAGGGACAAAGACATGATTTTTATTGCTGCAAATAACCTTCATTCCCAGATCAAAATTATTCTGCTTGCATGTATTTGTTTTCCTTTCTAGTGTATTTTGGCTGATTTCAAAGGGAGGTTGGTGAAGTCATCAGCACACCCAAAGCTTATACGTGTTCTGAATA
Organism: Passer domesticus; assembly: GCF_036417665.1. Classification (NCBI taxonomy): domain Eukaryota; kingdom Metazoa; phylum Chordata; class Aves; order Passeriformes; family Passeridae; genus Passer; species Passer domesticus. The sequence goes on from NC_087476.1 coordinate 93,320,313, forward strand.
CCAGATTGTGACCCCACTGTTTGCATGTGTGTATTACTGCTGTAACTCTGCACCATCTCAGCGAGTAGTTTGCTTCAGTTTGCCCTGGGGAAGATAAGCAAGAGCATAATCTATGTGCCCCGTAGGTCTTGAGGCTGTTGAAATGCATATGCTATCTCTTAGGGAAGCAAAAAAAACACCCCAAAAACACAGGGCTCCAAACTGATCTTCAGCTGTATCAAAACAAAGAAATGGAGGCAAAACAATTATTGACTCCTGTGTTTACTACTCTCAGAATTTCTCATTCAGTGCTACAAGAGAAAGAAGTGAGCCTTTCTGGCCCAAAAATAGTCACACATCCTTTTTATATTTATTTATGAAGTTGCATAAAGTAGCAGGACATTAGCGGTAGTAGGAACTTTGTTCTTGGAATCAGGACAGAGGAGTAGGACGTCTTCCCTTCTGCTGAGAGAAATACTCACATGGCTTCCATGTCTGCCTCTTGAGGAGGTGCAGTTATAAAATATAGCACCACAGTCATGCTAGATAAATACAGCTTAGTGGAAAACTTAGTGGAAGTACCAGGTTCAGGGGCAGGTGGACTTTACTCCAGTTTGGTCATTGACTTTAGCAGTGACTGCCTCTTTGTCTGCTTCCCTCCCCCACCCTCTAGTAAATAAATTGTAGTCATAACTTCTTATAAATAGCATCTACGCTGCAGAAATATTACACTGACCTGCAAGCCTACTGTCAGGTCTGACTAACATTTGAAGCACACACTGAGCAGGGCAAAGTACTGCTGCAAACAGTCATAAACTGTTGGGCTTTGAGCTGTACTGATATGGCAGTGCTTTGGTCTCAGCTTTATGTTTTACAGCCACACTCTTCTGCTCTTATCAAAATGTGGTATATAACTGCCAACCCTGAGGAGTTCCTGTGCACAAACCCCTGCCAAGCTCACGCCACATTCCCCACACAGCATCGCCTCCTGAGCTCTTGCTCTGCACGTAGTAGATGACAAAGAAAGCACTAAGGATTATTTTACAAGGCTGCAAAAACACTTGCTTTCTTGGCATTTCCTTTGGGCTGAACAGCACTCACTTCCACTCCCAGAAAGCCGCAAAGATATTCTGTTGAAATTAGTTCCTCCTACTTCTCTGACTAATAAATGTACATATTTTCAGATAACTCTCATGGTTTTCTTATGGAAGAATCTAAACCTACATAGTTTATAAAGTGTGCTTATCAGTGGTCAGGAAAAATAGGTCTGTTTTTCTCTTGAAGGTGTAGTATTTCAGTATTAACACAACATAGACACCCCAAAAGATCTAACCCTAGTCTATTCCCAACAGCAGACCTTCCCAGCATAAGGGCAAAGAGAAAAAAAAAAACAACAACTTAAAAAAATTAGTAACAGATCAAAGCCCAAGAAGACTAGCTCTTTTTTTCTTTTCCCAACAAAGCCTTTTTTTTTTTTTTTACCCTCTCCAGACCATATAATTCTGGATTTTTCCCTGCTGTGGGAAAACAAAACAAAACAAAAAAGCTTTAAACAAAGTTGGTATTCCAATGGTTTAACATTAAACATCTTAATTTGCATTGCTATACATGCTGATCTTAGGCCATGAGATTAAGGACCTCTACCTAGTATTTCAGTTCATTCTAGGGACAAGCTTTTGGAGAGGGAGAAAAAAAACATTGGCACCACAGTTATGTCAAAACTTTGTTAACCTGGCTTATTCAGCATTTTCTATTCCTGCCTTGACTCACTCTATCTGCTGTCAAAAACACCACATTTCAGCACCATTCAAGAGAGATCTGTTCCTTCTCACAGCACAGGACCTTTGGTTCTGACATCTCCTAGGAGTATTTTTCACGTTGCAGCAGAGACCTGCGAATCAGCGTTGCCTCTGCATTCCCTCAGCTGTCTCTTGCTCATAGCAGCTTAAGCAAGATGAATCTCTCTCTGCCTCCCCTACAGTAATGGTTTATTTACATTGCCTGTCTGACACCATTTAGGCTGGATTAAACCGCTGTGCAACCACATCTCAAACTGACTTACACCCCTATGGTGCTCCCACTCCCTGGCTTGCCCCTGGCCATACAGAAAGCTGTGCCAAGCACCCTGGCTATCAGAAACTTAATAATAAAAATTTTAAAAAAATAAAAATAAAGCTTTCTGCTGGCTTAGAGAGCTCCATCAGCTCCACACATGGTTGTGGGGCAAGAGCAGGGTGGGGAGGAGTGACTGGAGAAGAGCCATGCCAGCCCTCAGTTAGATCAGCTCCAACAGAAATGGCTCCCTATCCTCAGGTTATTTTGAAAATGGGACTATGGCTTTAAGTGCCATTGTCAGGAGTGGCCAGGGGCACAGACACAAACCAGGTGCTTCTAGCTTAATGAATTACAGGCCAGATCATCCATTCAGGCAGAGTCTGCCTGTGCTCTTTGCCCACAGCGAGTACAAGGCAACTTGAGCTATCCTCACCTTCAGGGCTCAGGCTTAACCTTGACACCCAGCAGGCACGGGTTTAACCCTTCAGCTCCTCCAGCTCCACTCAAGGCACCTCCCACTTGCAAAGGGCACACCAAGAGAGCAGCTGACCCCGTGTCCTGTCACACAGCTGCATGACACACCTCAGAATTCCTATTTAAGGAACAGCAGTTATTCAGTGTTCTCAGGGCAGACTGGCACCCATCCCTTGAAGCCTCCTGAGCGGGGCTGGAGAGCAGAGACACTGCACTGGTACAGCAGGAGCAGGGCTGCAGGTGGGACATGGACCCACACACAAAGCTCTGTGGCTGAACATTAAATAAAGAAATATACTTGGAGTTATTTTCTTAAACATACATACACAAAAAAACCTACTTTAGAGCCCTTCCAAGGGATTCTCCATGAAAATTTAAAGAAACACAATCTAAATATTCACAAACAGACCATTATTATAAGCAGGAGTTGAATTAATGTAACCATTGAAAGCAGCAGTAGGAAAAGTAGCAGAGGAATAACAGGTTTCACTTGTCATTCTAGAAAAAGTCCCTCTGCAGTTTATTAAACTAAAACTGAAATACCTGTTTTTTCCAAAACTATTTTGTGATCTCACTGAAGAAAAAGACAGTTGCAGCCCAGTATGCCACTAGAAAAACGTACATTTATTTCTCACGTGCTCCATCAGATTATCACAATTAATTCACTTCTAGAGAAGAAAGGGAAAAAAAAATTCTTAACATTATACAAGTTGCTACAGTGCACCACCCTGTAATTTTAAAAACTTTAAAGAAATCCATCTATACTTGAGCTCAAGGTGTCAGAGCTGCCTTCTTCAACACTGTGGTTTGCAGCAAGGAAAAAAATAAATCTTAAAACAAAAATAACACATATAGCAGCCAACAGATGGGAAAAAAAGAAAGAGGGGGAGCAGTATGGAAAGAAAAAGAAAAACAAAGAAAAACATAACCCAGAGAGCATTACATCAGTTCTCCTCCCAGTTTTATTTAAAACACACGTGCCATCACTCACAGCTCTGTGGTTACTGGAAAATATGACTGTAACTTCCATGGTGTGGTTGTGTGGGTTGTATTGAAAAAAATAAATTAAAAAAAAGGACTTTTCTTTGGCACAGCTGACTTTGGCTACTGATGGAAGGAAAAAGGGTGGCATATTTGTACAAAACCCTTGTTTTTGGCAGGGAGGATAGGCCTGCATGAGCCACCTAGCTATGTTTTGTTCTTCAGCAGAAGCATACACACCATTTCACTTCAGCACAGAGAATACCACAGAAAGACCACAGCATCAAGCACAACAGAGAATGTTTCCACCCCTATGCAAACAATAATTCCATTAGATTATCAGTGGAAAAAAAGCCTTTTTGAAATAAATTATTTAGACCAATGTTTGTTTCAGCTTTGACCGCCTATGGAGCAAGGGTAGGCAGAGTAAAACATTCATCCTGAAACCAAAATACCACTCGAGTTTGTGCTCTAAAGATGAGTCAGCAAACACCCCTCAGACTGTTACGGTACAGGCAAGCTGCTCAAAATAAGAGCCAAAAAGAAATGAAGAATTTAAAATTCCAGCAAAGCCCAGGAGGTACCCCACTTCATGAAGGACTTGATTTGGTGTGGAACATACAAGAGGAGCAAAGACACAGAATGTCTTTTCTATCTAGATGATTTTCTGTGCTTATCAACAGCTCATGGTGGACTAATCACCATGTCAGTTGAAGTCTGACTTCAGAGACAAGTATTTTCAGAAGGGCCCAGGCTGACTAGTCAAAGTCCTTAGTCAGCTGTTTTGAGAAGGGCTCCAAAATAGCCTTGAGACTTTAAAAAAACCAAACCAAAAAAAAAAAAAAAACCCAAAAAAACAAAAAACACAACCACAAACAAACAAACCCCTGTGATTTTCTCCTGCATGTCTTGCAGAGGGTTAGGGCTTACATTTTCAACTTGTCAAAAGTCAGTGGTTTTAATCAAAAGGTGAATTTTTTTCAGCCTTCCATCTTTAGAAAAGCACCAGCTAGCAAGAAAGGCAATAAACTGGGCAGCCCTGGGACTCCCCTGACTCCAGCTGCAAGCACAGCACAAACTATCACTGCTCTTGTAGGTTCCCAGGGGCTTTCTATGTCAGGAGTTCAAGCCCAATTCTGACACACAAATGAAGTCATTCCCACTAACAGCAGCATTTCTGGCCTCTACTTGCCACAGGCTGAGTCACAGTGGTCCATGGAGCATTCCACACTTGCATTTCCAACACCAGGACTGCGCAACACAGGGGAGAAGGATGGGAAGCAGCTGGCTGCTGCAGAGGGGTATGAGGGCGGACTTTTCCCAGGGGATGCTCTCTTCTGGAGGGCCATGGTGAACCTGCTGAGCTGTCTACATGCATCACTAGGGAAGATGGGGGACCAGGTCTTACCCGGCCTTCTTCCAGGAATGGGCCTTCATCTCTGCACCTGTGTTTTGTTTGGGTTTTTTTTATTCCAGGCCACAAATTAGGTGATGTAAACACACAGCAAGAGCTGTGGCCTATGATTATAATTTTTCCTCAGTGAATGGGTAGCAATGATGTCTAATTAAAAGAACAGCTATGAGAAGCAAGGCAGAGTAAAGTCACCCCTAATCCTCCAAGCTCATTAATGCTCTGCACTCTCAAAAACTAATGGAGAGATCACACTAAAGTGACCTTGGCAAAAGGTGCCTCAAGTCAAGTCAATATTCATGATGATGAAAGTGAGGTGCAGGTACTGTCTTCAGCTACAGCTGCTTGCAAGCTGCCCATCTACAGCAGCAGCAGAAAAAACATTTAGCTACAATAGAACTATGAGTGAAGTTGTCCTGGTGACAAATTTCATATCTGAAAAAATGGTGGTGCAGGAAAGTCTCATGTGGTTTTAATTTTGTATGGATCAAGGATGCCAATCTCTTTCACACAACCCTACTGCTGCTTCTTTTATTATTATCCAAGGACACCAGAAAAAAAACAGACAAGAGATCTGTGCATAGGGGGTTTTTTTTAATGGTTGCAACAACCCCCAAAACTTACTGCAAATATAACACATTAAATGCCAGATCACACACAGCTTTTCAGTTGTATGTTTTCTGAAATGCGATCATATTTACAGATATGAGTCAATTCGAACTGTTAATTACAACTGAGCACAATCTTAGTGAGTTTTAAAACAAATAATAAAAGATAAAATTCCAAGACACAAGGAGGTTTTTCCAGTTGTTTCTTTTTCTTTTTTTTAAGACTTGCCAAAAAAAAAGGCCTGTTCACTTGAGGCGTTCACCACTGGACACTAACCTATTGATGAGCGTCAAGAGGGCAATTATCTCTAAAATAAAGACTTTTGTATATCACGGGTCCCACATTCTAAATTCAGCCTGAGAAGCAGGAGGAAAAAACGATTCAGACGTCAACAGTGAATTGGCCAAAGGTCTCGGCGTTACAGATATACCACTGTTACATTTTACATGGCATTAGGAAGCGTGGCAGTCATTTGACCCACCAAACAGCAAGCACTTTTGATGCAAAGCCTAATTGTCACTTATACTTTGTCACGCCATTTAGTTTCAATGATTTTCTGAACTCTTCAAGGAACCATGCTAATGCTCCAGTTTTACTTTTGTCAGTATCAATGAGATCCTCGTTAAAACCAAACTCCCAAAATTGTTTTGATGCCACTTTCCTTGACAACATCTGCTCAGTTTCCCCTGTTGTTTCCTTGACTGTGGGAAATAAGAGAAAAAAATCTTGACAAAAATACCATGACTATATTTTATCTGCAAGAGAGATTAATCAGTGATGGGAATTGAGGTTTAGAGTGCTCTCTTCAAGAGCACAAGTCTTAAATGAGAATTAATATAATGGTATTCTATAGAGTTCTAATCTAAACTAGATTTCCTCTATGCTGATTGCAAGAAAGGGTAACAGTTTACAAATCATGTCCTTATTCACTCTCTTTAAGGGACCCAGAATATTTTCCTTTCAATTCTGTTCCCCATTTTCCCCAAGCAGATTTAGGAAATGGAGAACTGACCATGCAAGCTACTGCCAAAATGCAGCAGAGGCTAACATGCACGGTATGAACTGTTGAGGCTGGGAGGCAAATCTCATCCAGGCAGTGCAGCACAAACACAAGAGTCTCAGGGACAGACACACAGCCCATTGGGATGGTTAATAGTTTGGCCATTTCCAGCTAAATCCCCCAGCAAATGTGACTTGAGCTTCTAAGAAAGGGCGACTGGAAATAAGGCTTTAGCTATAGTTTGCTTTTCCTCTGACATTCACCACCATTTACAGGCTTCTACAATCTCTGAATACCTGCCTCAAGCTGTGTGAATTTAAGAATGGAACTAAATTTCTCTACACCTTCTAAGAGAAATCAAAATTCATTATTTTTACAATACTTGATTAATATAACTAAAAATTAAGTCACTCCAACAGGAACATTTGCAGAGAATCACTGCAAGCTTTCCTAATTGCAACACCCATTAACTCCACCTTGGAGATGGAGAGAGCACAAAATTTCATGTATTCAGGTGTTCAGTCTCTGTTTTCTGTGACAAAGAGGGAAGTCTTTGTCTTTGCTAAATTAAAAAATTTAAAAAAACCAAGCCAACCGCACAATTTTAAGCATAGTTCAGTCACTCATGGTTTCAATTTGAAGTCACTTTGTCTAAATGTGAAACAGTACCAGCTTTGAAACAACGCTTTACTCTGTATTTGATAGATTTTAAATATGAAGCAAAAGGGAGTCTAAATAAGTATGTTTAATAAGTCAAGCAGAAAGTTTTGCTTAAATGGTTAAATCCCCTAAAAGTAATTTTCAAGTCAGTAAATAAACGTTTTTTCAAAGGACATTAACTTCAAATGCCTTTTGTTAAAATCTGCACACCTAAGTGTTACCTGGCAGATGTTCTGGTTTTCAGTGGCCTTCTCCAAACCAGTATCCAGCCTGATATATCAGCCAGCCTTCTTTTTTACAAAGGGCCTGAAGCTGAAGGTACTTCTCTGATCAAGTCCCAGCTTCTGCATTTTTTGTTAATACTCTCAGTTTTCATTTAAAATATAGGCAACATTAATATACTAATCTATTTAAGAGTTCCAGATAAACCCTAGAAAATTCCAAAGGTGCAAACAGGCCTATGACACCCCCATGCCAAACTATCAGGTTTTTTAGCTTCATGATTTCCAAATGGCTCAAATTAGCAATACCAGCTATAACCATCAGAAGTCAACCCTAACCCTTAACCCTGGTGATAGCACTACACCAAACACTCGTGAATCACAAGCCAGTATTCAGCAGAAATTGTTTCCTTGTGTTTTACCACTCCCTTAAAACATCACGTAAGATTGCAATACGCTTACAACTCTGATCCTACTGCTTTCTGCAATACTTTCTGCCAAAAAAAAAAATCAAATTTCTATACAAATTTCTTGATTAAAAAAGAAGGAGGTCTCTCCTAATGATGGTGCACAGTTGCATGCTGTTACATATAAGGAATCATCTTCAGTGATGTCACCAGGAGCCCTACAGTGTCTGAGGGGGAACAAGGACAGCAGGTTACCTGTCGCATGGGGGATGACCAAGATGGAGATTTAAAATACAGCAGCTCCCTGCCTGGGCTCACTCAGCAGTGCAGAACAGCCTCCAGACTCACAGCAGTGAGGGCTGAGGGAATCGCAGGCAGGATGAGCCTTCCAGGGAGCAGCACAGTATGCTGTTCTGGTGGAATGTGGAAGGGTCCCTTCCTCCTACTGAATGTGGACAAACTATTAATGCTGCTAAAACCTCAGCATTTTGCTATTTGACCTATGTAGAGTCCCAGCTGAAATCATTCTGGCCTCAGCTGGCCCTAGGGGTGAACCCTTTTGGAAGAGTAGACTGGTATTACAACACAAAGGGAGGTGAATATAAAGGGAACGAAGGAAGCCTACATGTCACCCAGTCACACACACAGTTCACACTCTTTACAGACACTATGGCCTATAATTAAGGTCATTAAGGCTTGGCATCATAAAATTCTACTAATTAATAATGTTGCTAAATTCTTATTGTTTAGACAGAAGTGTTCCATGCCAGGCATCTGCCTTTGGTTGATATTTCTGTTTTCAAGAGAAAACTTGAACTCTGACAGTTTAGTCCTGAAAATGTGATTTAAAAGAAATTAATTGTGTCTTTCCTCAGCCTATCATAATCCCTATAGCCTTTTTCTTCAAGTGGTACTAAACGTCTACAAATTCTGAAGTCAAGAGAATAAACCTGCCTCTGCTTCTTCTGTGGTAGTTCAATCAATTAAACAGAACACATGAACTTCCCAAAAACCAAACTGAGCTATCCTGCACAGTCATTAAAAGCATATCCTGATTTCCTGGGCAAATAATTCAACATTATGATGCACTTTGCAGAATTGCTGAATGCTCCCAGTAACAACTGATATCCAGGTAAGGGGCTTTGACAATATCCTAGGCTTAATAAACATTGACACAGCACTGCAGTCCATACATCGGACAAGTAATACAACTCATCCTTTGCTTGGCTTTCCCCACATTAGTGTCTTTCCCAAGCAGGCTGTCATGGCCCCTTGTCACTGCCACATCTAATCCTGGCAGACACAAGGCTCAGATGCACAACAGCCTGGAAAAGTCTAACTTTACCTCACTAGACTTTACTGAGGTAAAGTTCTGTCCAGTTATGGGTTGGTATGGCTAGTTCTAGCAAATAGGTAGAACTGATCTAAAACAGCAAAAGCACCGCTGCAGGGGTTCCCTCAGGAGAGGAAAAGAGCAGGCAGGCCAGTCACCCAATTTAGAGGTATTATTCACCTCACCCTATGCTTGAGATTATCATCCCCGTTGTGGAAATGAAGCAAAGAACAATGGCTTTTTTTTTTACCCCTCCAATTCAGTCACCAGTACCTGCCCTGGTAGGATTCACTGTCTCCCTGTCACCCAACACAGCTGCTTGGTTGCAGAGGAGGAAGAAAGGGGAGCGTGTTCCCTTCCACCATCATGGGTCACAGATTAGCATCTTTATTCAAACTGCTGGGAGCAGCTAAAATTTGGCCACATGCCATCTTTGTGACACCTCTCCTAGAGGGCAACAAGCCAGGGCAGAGGAGCAGCTCAGACTGCCAGCAGCAGCACTTGTGGTGCCCTTTCCTATCTAGCAGCAACTCTGTACCTGCCTGGGGCAGTGGGAAAACCTTGCTCTGGGCCTGTAGACATGCACTTTAACCAGGTGATATACCACAGTGGTGACATGAATTATTTTAGCTGCTCTGAGCAAAAGCATAAACTTTTGCAGTGGCCCCTAGTGACAAGGAGATTATTTTGCTATGAAACCAATGGCAGCCAGGAGTAACTACAAAACATGGCCATCCTACTCCCTAAGAAAGGAAATGTGCCACTACATGTGCATATATATTCCATATATAGAAAGGTTATGGACACAGGCCCTTAGTATAGCTCCCTGCTATTTTTTAATTATTTCTTCTCAGTGCCATCATGCTGATTAGATAATTTGTGTCATAGGAAAATAATGAACAGAAAAACAAGCCCTTTGAAAATGCTCTCAGGATTAATTAATTAATTTCTTCATAACTTTTTTTTAATGCATAAGGTGCAATTTTGCCTAATTTGGAAACATATCAAGGACAGTTCAGGCATTAAGTCAGCACTTGCTCCCTCTAAAGTGCTTGAGTTTAGCCCAAAGCTCACCTTTGATATCAGGATACTGTTCCCTATAGAGCTGGCTGGCAGAAGATGGTAGGGAAGCTGAAGGTTCCAAGTTTCCAGCAGAGTTCCTGGAAAGTTAGGGAACCTCATTAATTTTGAGCAAGTTATACACCTGTAAGACCAAGTGATGGTGATGTTTTAATTCAAATTATATTGTTATAGTATTTATTGAATATGTTTTATATTAACATATCTATGCACACATATATATAATCTAAGTGAAATTTCATTATTGAAATTACAAAGAGTAATTTCTCCATTATTAACTTAAGGTGAAGTTTCTTCTCTTTGGGGATCCTAGAAGTAAAAATTTTTTACTTTTGAAAAATTAAACCCACCTTCCCCACAAAGCACTGCGGATGCTGGCCAGGAGCTGTAACCTCTCCAGCCAACGCAAACATAACCAGAAAGTATTTGTATCTGCTTCTTTACACCTGATTTAAAGTTAAAGTAACTCTGCACAAACAGACTGACATAAAGGGCAATGAAGGTGCATATTTTAGACTCTGGAGATACCTCCCTCCCCCTTGCAATGCTGCCTGCAAGATCTCATACTGCTAAAACACCTCCTCCAATCTTACTCAAGTGCCTTTACTAAGAGCCATAGATTTTTTTGCTCCAGTACAAAGCTCCACCCTTCAATGTAATTAATATACAAAATAGAGGAGTCCTAACCCTAACTTGCAGCACTTCTTGAGACTCTGTCACACTCCCCCACCCCACTGTCCATGTTTGGTTTACTTTGACCATTTCTGACTCACAGAAGTAAACTCCTAAATCTATACAGCAATATGTTTATCACCAATTCCATATCCACACATCATCCTTTCATCAAGCTTGGAAAATTCTCTTCCCTGAGAGAAACCAGTAACCATTCCCAGGCAGCACTACTCCACTCACCCATGAGCTAACAGCAGGAGCGTGGCATCCACCAGGAATGGATGAACATCCACGGACAAACACAGCAGGAACGCGGCCCAGAGCATCTGCCTGCAAGCCACACTTACAGCAGCACTTCCCAAATGCTGATCAACTCACAGATTTTAAACACTTTGGTGAATCAGATACAGTTAATTAAGTCACAAATCTTATAGAAGGATGTCCTTGATTGCATATGTAATGGTACAGAGAAAAATGCAACTTATGAAAACCGCTGCTATACCCTGGAGGGGAAAAAAAAAGAAGAAACCCAAACCCAGCTCCCTGGTTGAAGGTAATGCTCTCACAGGAGGGAAAGCACCTTCTGCAAAGAAGACAATGCACTTGTATAATCTGTATCATTTCCAGTCAAGTCAGGCATGGGGGTTGGCCTAGAAAGCACCGTGCCACCTAAATACTCATACCCACAGCACTGCTGCAGACTGGCACAGCTGAAATGCAAATGCACTGTTATGTACACAGTCCGTGCCAAAACATCAAGGCTTCCCTGCTCAAGTAAGCTTTAAAAACATCCCTACATTATTTGTCTGAAAACAGCAGCCTGACCATTAAAAGGAAGAAGGTAAGGTCATATTCTCAGAGCTTTCCAGACACATCACACATGCACGGGAGCCTGCCAGGATGGGAACATGAAAGCAAGATTTGCCACCACCAGCAGCAGCCCTCCATGTGCCTGAATGTGCACCCAGCAGGCAGCCCTGCAGCAGGGATTTGGGCCAGGGGAAGCTGGAGCACACAGCTGTGTACAGACACACACTCAGAATGTGTGGGGCAGAAATACTGCACAAATGTAGGCTTGCTTTGCAGCCTCCACTGGTGGTGAGACACTTGTGCTAGGAAGGATGTACAAGACTCCCTTATAGCCTTCAGCACAAGACAGAAAAGAGAATCTTGGGGAAAATTTTAAAAAATAATCAGTACCCAGATAAAAATTTATTCTACTAACATGTTCAAAGACTTTAATACAAATTGCTTTCCAATGGATGAGACTGATAGATAAGAAGACAAAGGAAGAAGTTTTAGGCACATAAAAAACAAATGCCTTGTCTATGAAACAGGCATAGGAAGCCTTATCTTCCACTTTTCTGCATACTTGAAGACTTACAGTGGGGGAAAACTGTATAAATATACTTATTTTTTGCATATTTCGGCTGATTTAGTTACAATCTTACTACTACATGAAATGTACATGTGAACAAACCACATTTGGTACCAAAAGTTTACTCTGTTCCAAAACAGTGTCATCTGTTGGTGACATGCTGCTGGCACCTGCACCAAGACCCACTCCCCCTAAAGCAGAGGGCAGGGGCGTGCAAGGGACATCTCTGTGCTGCACCACTGGCAAAGCAAAGGGGACACACTGTCTCCAGCAGGGACAGGAACCACCAGCTGCTGCAGGGACAGTCTATCCCAAGTGGCCTTTTGACAATTTTCTGGGCTGTTGTGATCCTGGATACATCTCAGGTAGTGCTGCAGCCAACAGTCTTCCCAATCCAAGCCTAAGTCTTCCCTTCCTCTCCAGTCCCACACTGTCACAGGAGACCTGTTCCAACCATGGCCTCTTCCCAGCATGACTACTGCCATTCCAAAACACCATTTTCCATTCCCAGAAAGCTTCAGGGTGACCAAGACCTCACTTGAATGAAGCCTGTTAGAATGCTTTTTTCCTCTTTGCACAATGTCTCTTGGAGCACCAGTCCAGAATGGAGGTGCCAGCATCCCGCAGGAAAGCAAGCAAACATCTGGGACTGGGCAAGGAAAAGTCCACCAGACACAGACCCTTGCAGCAGCCAGGCAGGAAGACAGAGTGAAAATGGAGAGGCGAGAAGTGTTCATCACCTGGCTGTGCCAAGCTCAATAAAAAACAATAAGAGGGGGAAAAAAAAAGTTTCAATTGCCCTGGGATTTAGTAAACAAGCAGTTGAGTCTGGGAGTTAATGCCAACACAACAGCTGGCCTTCAGAAGGCATTTACTAATATAGCAACTTGCAATTAACACAAGGTCATCTCTAAAAATTACTAGGCCAATTTGCTGTTAAATAGCTTCCTCCAGGGGACGTGTCCCTGTTGGAGTACGAGCTGCTGCATTGTGTCCATGAAGACAGACAGCTTGGACAAGAGCCGTGTTTCCCTGAGGAGACAGGGTCACCGTATGAGGCTCTCTGTGCTCCCCACATCAGTCCATGCCCAGGGCCCCCTCTCCCCTCACTGCCCCACAGATCAAGGCAGCCTTCTGTTCCCTTGCAGACCGATGTGCTACAACATCCACAGCATCCAGGCCCACCAGAGGTCTCTGTCAAGGCTGACAGCAATGAGCCAACACTTGTAGAATAAAATTGTGCAACAGCCTTTTAGCTGGTTCCACCAGCATTCACTTGCCCAGGCATCACAGCCATATGGAGAATCATGGAATCACAGAATTGTTTAGGTTGGAAAAGACCTCGAAGACCGTGGAGTCCAACTGTTAACTCAGCACTGCCAAGTCCACAACTAAATCATGTCCCTAAGCACCACATCCAAAAATATTTTAGATACCTCCAGGGATGGTGACTCAACCACTTCCCTGGGCAGCCTGTTTCAGTCTTTGACAATGTGAAGAATTTTTCCAGAATGTCACATCTAAACCTTCACTGGTTCAACTTGAGGTCATTCCCTCTCATCCTATCACTTGGGAGAAGACACCAACTCCCACCTCACCACACCCTCCTTTCAGGTAGTTGTAGAGAGTGATATGGTGTCCCCATAACCTCCTTATCTCTGGGCTAGACAGCCCCAGCTCCCTCAGCTGCTCCTCATAAGACCTGTGCTTTAGACCCCAAGTGTCCCTGCGGCCATTAGCAGGCTGTCACCACAGGCCATAATGTATTCCTCACACAGTTCCTTCTGCAAGGTGCTTCCCACTGTGGATCAAGGTCTTCCCAAACAACTTCATCTATGAGTCACTTTATCCTGGAAACCTTCTCTGGGATGAAGTCCATGTAAATGGAAGTCCCAGGCAGCTGATGCAGAGGAGCATTTCATTTTTTAGGCAGCAGTTTTTCCACTTCCTTCAGATGCACAAATTTTTGTACCTAATTGTATGCAGAGTGCTGGTGTGGCATATCTAGGAGAGTACTACCATTCCCCACACTTGTCTCTGCTCTTCCTTTACTTGGGAGAATTTGTCCCACTCTTCACATCCTGGCTGCTTGCCTAAACTTTTGCAACCTCACTCCTGGTTTCAATATGCAGACTAGAACATCCAATTTGTCAATTATTTTCCAGAATTCAGAAGAACCCTCTTGTGAAGTCAGGCAGCAAAACCAGTCCTTTTTCTGCCACTAGGCAGCTTGTGCTGCTAAGTGCCTTTTGCCTTTCACTCTCTGTCTTGCACAATTGCTTGAAGCGACGGGCCAGCACTCACTGCCTTTGTGAGAAAGGAATTACAAAGGCCACTTCTAGTACCAGGAGGTGGATAGATGCTGAGATCCTTGATTGCCATTCCCCATGCTGCATCAGCATGGAGGCAGGATAAAAGTTTCCTCGGGATTTCTAGGTGACTTCTGTTCCTGCTGCATCAGCATGGCAGGATCAGTTCCCACTGCTTGGCCTGACCTGACAGCAGGATGGCAAAAGAGAGAAGGCAGGAGGAGAGACCTGGGCAGGATTCATCTCATCCTTTGGGGGCAACTCCTACCTGGACTTTTGCAACAGAAAGGAGCACATTAAAACAGCTGTAAAGCTAAGCAAATCCAAGACTGGAAATATCAGAGGAGAGGAAATCCAGAGTCCATCCATTAGTGCCATATGCCAGCAGTAATTGTCCCAGTAATCTTCTCTGCCTTGCCTCATCATCTACCAGTAAACCACACATCAAGGTACAGGTTCATTACCTCTGTACACCCTTATGAACAGGAGAACAAATAACAGATGATTTCATATCACTTAAACACCAGCTTTAGTCTTATTTGACTCCTTCCCCTGTGCTTCACTTAGAGGCATTCAAAAAAGGAACAGGATTAGTAGCTCAAAAGATAAAGTTTTGAAAAGTCTTTTATGCTAAAATAATTACTCTATAAATCAGGGTAGGCATGAGGAAATAGACTACTCAAGACCAAACCCTGCCTTGTACCTTTTCTCAAGTAAGTCAGCAGATTTGCAAAGGCCTTTGACTCCAGGGCAGCAGAGTTAAGTATTTTCCAGTTTTGCAACATACTGCACTTTAGGGGTAAATAAGCTCCTTTCCAATTGTCAATTCAACATGTAAAACACCTCACAGAGATTCTGCTAAGCAGCTCTTTATAAGGCAAGAAAATAAATGATTCTTTTTATCCTGTCTGAAAACTTCATATTCTTGAAACTCTTACAAGTCTGGGAAGGTGGAATTCATTCGTAAATAAAGTCCTGGGAAACACACATGGCCACAGCTTGGCAGAACCCCAGCCCTGAATGAGTCCTTTCATTTCCAGCATGTTTGGTAACTTGGGTAAAAGAGCAAATGGTGGTTTTGATAGAATATTTCAAACACAGAGCAACTAGAGTGCTACAGTCACCTTTCCCTAAAAAATTCATATAATAATAAATAATAACTGATTTTTTCAAGGCATTCCTCACCATATCCTCCTAAAGTCAGCAGAGGTGCTACAAAAACACTAGCAGCAGTGGTATCATTTAGCAGGGCCAAGTGCAAGGTTGAAAACAAGTGCAGAAAAAAGAAGCTTTGCAGCAGGTTAAGCAGAACAGAATTCACACAAAGCTGCAAGTTTAAAGATTTATTCATTTGCTGATTTCTCTCTGTAAATTACCATATATCATTGCTGCTAGGACCAAACTGATGTGCCTACTCATGAGCTGCACCAAAACCACACAGGTTCATTGATTTATGACCCTTAAAATGATTCCCCTGTACATTTAGAGATAAATCAGGCTACTCCTGGATGCTTGGCTAGAAGAATTCAGTTGTAGCATTGTTGTCTGTATTTGGAAAAAAAAAATTAGAATATAGAAGGTAATAAAATACTTCAGGTTGCAAATAAAGCTGCCTGATCTCATGTTGTAAATGTGCTGATGATAAATCTACAGAAGGAACTGGCAAGTCCTGGAGGGTTTGGGGTGTAACACACAGCAAAAACCACTCATCCCCCCAAGAGCCAAATGCCCAATAAAACATTTGCAGATGGGAACCGGGGTGATTCCATCCTTCATGTTCCATCTTGGAGCATCATTTGAAGATCAGAACCTCACTAATTCAATTGTAGTTCAAAATGAAATCTGAATGTAAAGACTCTGGAAGCAAAGCTCACACACACTAAGAGCTTCAAGTCAAGTGACCTGCCCTACAACCTGGAGTGAAAGAAAAAGCAATTCCTGAAAATTGTATGCACAAGCTACAGCATGAAGTTTACAAAAATATCAGCATCAAGTTAATGGATGGTCCAGAGATTCTATTCTTCACAGGATCATGTTATATGCTCCTCCTCACAGAATATTTTTATCCTAGCTTCAATTGTATTTACATATTTTTTAAAAAAATTATTATTATTTAAAGGTATATTCCAGGTCAGCTGTTTGAACTGCCATATATCTAACTAAAGCCTAAACAGGAAGCAAAGGAGAAAAAAATTAACTTTTTCTGGCTAACTTCAAATTATCTCAGGCAATCTTTCCCAAAATGTCAAAGCTAGAGAAGACTATTAATAAATTTAGCACCAATATCCTGTCACAACTGTTTATTCTGGCCAGATAAAACCACATTTAGTGGAAAAAACATTGATTTCCTTTCAGCATCATAGCCTGGAACAGCAAAAGCTTTGTTTATAAAAGCCCAAATAGCTTTTTCTCTCCAACCTGCCCAGTTGGCTTACATATAACAACCCTTGCTGTAGGGGACAGAATGAGCATTTACATTCTGAATTGCAGACCATCCAATTTCTGCAACTGAATTACACCCCAAAATTATTGACATATACTGGATAAAGATTATCAAGGCTTCACCATCCTTCCCCCTTCTAACATGAACTCACTAGATTACTGACTTTAAAAAAATTATTACTGTATTTATGGGAAGATGCTTTCATGAGATACCTCAGATAAGCATTTTGTTGCTGTTCAAAAGGCAATCTATATACAAGAGAGCCACTGGAGTTGGGGCAAGACCAGCTGCCAGGCATCTGGCAGGTTTGTCAGCATTGGCACACACGCTGGATATCTG
This sequence comes from Passer domesticus, assembly GCF_036417665.1. Taxonomy (NCBI): domain Eukaryota; kingdom Metazoa; phylum Chordata; class Aves; order Passeriformes; family Passeridae; genus Passer; species Passer domesticus. Next base: position 93,337,664 of record NC_087476.1, read on the forward strand.
GCAGTTAGCTTTTGCATCTGTTAGTTTCAGCCACAGCCATAGCTACATCAAAACCCACAAAGGCATGTCCTGGTTATTTTTCATGGTGTCTGCATTGATCTAACACATTCTAGGTTCACTGCCCAGGTTTTTTGTTGTTGCTGTCTTTTTGGCTCGGCTTCCTCCTGCCAAAAAAGAAAGTGTGAAAGAAGAAGGAAAGTGCTGGGTGATAACTGGAAGCAATTCACTGTTAGTATACCAGGGCTTCATATATAGATGCATATATATAAATAAATACATCTGTCAAGGTCCTCTAGATAGTGGAATGACTGTCCCTCAGAGGCAGTGCTGCACACCACAGTATCCTTGCCACAGTGCCCACCAAAAAAAAAAAATAAATCCACATTTAAAAAAAAAAAAAAAAAGAACTATTTATTTTTAACGTAATTCCACATGTTTAGCTTGTAACATTTTAATTGATTTTGGGCAATGTTATCCTCTATTGGTGTTTAATTAAGCTGTAGGCTTAATGCTGCGATGAACACTGCTGGCTAGCCTAGGACCACTAGTGCTCTTCCCTGAAAACTAAAAAGGCAAACACTTCACAAAACAACAGGAAGCCTCATTTTAGCAAATCTGAAGTCAGGTTTCAGGAGTATCTCGAGGGCAGTATAAGGCCGTAGTGATCCTGAATGCAGAGTCTGACCTTGTCCAGCTGCTCACCCCACGATGAGACCAGCACAAACAGCCAGAAGGCCACAAAGCACACCAGAACCAGGAAGCTAATCTCAGCAAAAGCAAAGCGTTTGGGCTATATTTGCTAAGCTGGCTTAATTTGGATCAGTTTCCCAAGTGTCTTCCCGGTACGCCTGTGCCAGGTGTGTCTGTGCACTGGGGATGCATTCAGGGTGGGGGCTGCACTTCTGGCGCTGCCACAGGCACAGAACAGAAGCAGCCGAGGTGGTGAGGGGCACACTGAGCCCTGCGGGGCTGCAGAGGTGCCAGGGACCCTGGCCCTGCCAGCACCTCCCCAGCAGCACTTACTGTGAGCTTGGAACAGTGCAGTGCCCCCACTTGTGTCTCAGTCCAGCAGGAAGACAGTGCCAGAACTCAAGTCACGCCGGCTGCACCCTCAGCAGCTGATGGCTGTGTGCTTTCACCAGGGCAAATCCCAAGGCCCAGACTTGTCTGGTGTCTGTGCTCAGGCACACTCAGACCAAAGAGTCCTCACACTGCAAATGGTGTCAGTGTGAGCAGACCAGTCATATCAGGTAGACTGTGAATCAGCTGAGGCCAAACTGACCTTTGTGCTAAGGCGATGTTTTACACTTCTCATCTCTCACACAGAAGAGACATCACCAAGATATCTGGTGAGAAGCTGGTCCTTTACCTATTTGAGGTGTTTAACAGACATGCAATTTTTTTAGCTTTCTACTTAAAGGCTGCTTTCAGAAATACAGACCTTGCTAAGGATACTGCCTCAGCATGTACCAGTGAGGTTCTGGGGATTTTGATACCTCTATCAATCTATCTTGCCATTCATAAATTCTGCAATGTTCTACATTCCCAGAGACAGTTACCTATAGTGGCTGTCTAAGGTGATTTGATTACCGTGATACTGCATTGCTTGACATCACTATACTGCAAGGAAGTATTTAGAGTCAAATCTATGCAGAGAGAAGTGATTTTCTTTGCTGTTGGATCAATAAGGAACTCATCAGATTTAATATCTGCAAAACACTTGGAAAACATATTGAAGAGAAAACCAGAAGCTGGTTTTTTAGCCTGGTAATGCTACAGAATAAGTATAGGTAGAGGAAAACAAACAACCAAACAAGACCTATGCAGTTTTTTTGGAAGTGCTGTTTGATTTTTTAACTTGTACTGCAAAGAGTTCCAGAAGTAGAGCGGATACTCCATACATTTCTCACCTCCCCCATCTTTTTTTAGCACATTTCATGCAGCTCCCTAGTCAGTGATCTCTGAGCCACTTCACTGCTGGCAGGACATGAAAGAAACTATTTTTCTACCTTCACTCTTGGCAATCTGAGGCTCTTCAGTCTGTGGATATCTCACCTATTTCTCCCTCTTTACAAGCACCTTCCCAAAAGTTTGGATAATGGTAATGCTCGCTCCAACAATCTCAACCCACTAACATGCCTGAGCACAGAGGGATGAGGTTTGCCTCGTCTTGGTGGTTCTGCCATGCACCTTGACAATCCTTTGTAAGCCTGGGAATGGGGGGGGAAATACCCACAAGCCTTAAGTTATACAACAGATAGCATTCAGGGATAGCTGTTTATACTAGCTAGAGCTCTAGAGCTTCAGGGGAATGAGTCTCAGGCAAGAAAAACAAGGCTTTTAACACTAAGCCACAGTAAGATCACATTCAACAGCTCAGGTTTCAAAACCTGCTCCAGCAAAATTGTGTGCACAGGCACTCGCTGCAGGTGTCCCAGCATTTAACACTTAAAGTGGGGCCACTGGTATCACCTCAAAAACAACCAGCTCATTCATCCTGCGCTCGAGCCTGTGGGGGATTTCTCAAGAAACATCTCCAAAATCTTAGGCATGCCCTCAGAGTCCACTGAGGGAAGCTCACACAACACCAGTTTCCAGGAGACTGTGCTTTCAGTATCATGGGCAAGCACACACAAGCAATGGCAAACAACGAAGGTAGCTGGGACAAAGTTGATTTACATTTTGCCACTTTTCATCTGTCTCTTCAGTGACCTATAGTTAATCAAACTAACGCCCCTTCTCCTGTGTCACAGGCGCAAGAAAGAAGTAGGCACTGTACATCCTTCCTGCTATTCTCTTGCAAATGGAGCCACAGCAGAATTCAAAAGTGGTGCACAGAGGCCAAGTGAATTATGCATTTGGCTCCTCTCAAAAGCCAAGGAAAACTTAAATGCCAGATTTTCTTAAAAGCAAAACATCCCGTCAGCAAAATGACACTGACTGTCTGTATTGGGGGCAGTGGGCTTTTTCTTTTCAGAAATAGCATCCATTCATCTGTTGTTGTTTTTTAATTAGAAAAACTGATAAATACAAAACCAATGGGGGAAAACAAACACAAAAATAACAAAGGCACATTTATCTGCTAAAGCGAAGTGCAAAGAGCAGCTGTCCTTTAATGATCACCAGGCATGTGAAATTAATCCACATCTTTATTACAAATTTAAACCAACAAAATAAATAAAAACTCAAATCAGACCAGGAACCCAGGTGGGGAAGGAATAAGCAAAGCTCAGTTTACTCCCAGCCTGGCCAGTCCTCTCTGCAAAAATAAGTACCTTTGTCTGCTGCCACCACAATTATTCTCTCATCACCCTCGCTGAAGATGAGATAGGAAAGCCACGGCCCCGTTGGAACAACGGCTGCTTTACGCCAGCCCAGGAGATGAATGGCTCCAATTATTCACAGGAGCTATGGATGCATGCGGCCTAGACGTTTAATTTTTAAATTTCTATGAAATGCATGCTTTTAAATATAGCATAAGGAATAATAATGCGTTGATCTAGTCCTTCCCCCAAGTCAGTCTTTTCCATTAGTGGGATCCAATCTGGCACTAGCAAAATTCCCACTGAGTCCAGGGAGATTTGCATGAGGGAATATTGCATTGTTCAGCTACACATCCTCCCATGCTAGATCCTGCATGCTGAGGTACCAAACAAGTTCCAAAGCAAAGGAGTGGCTGCTGGGATTAAGGGAAGGAAGAGGACAGCCACCTCCTTGCTCCCAGTAGCCCCATCCTGCAGACAAAGATCCCCTCCAAAACACTTCAGGGGGCACGGGGTGCACTAGGGCAAGAGCTGCTTCCACATCTTGTCCTCAACATCTGCAGTCCAGCCTCCCCTCCTGCAAGCACTCATCCATCCAGGATCAGTGTATGTTTTCCCTAGAGACTGATGACACACTGAATTCACACTTAGCAAAAGCGTATGGGTTGTTTGCGCACCATCCTGCCAAGGCTCCTGCCTGATTTTATTATTTATGAGTTTCTTAGCTTTTAAACACTGGCAAAAGAAGCTCACCAAAGCTTTTTTTATACAGATTCCACTTGTGCCTACAAGTCAGAAGAACATTTAAAAGTACACTATATACATGTCAATTCAGAATCAGCTCTGGTGGGGAAAGGAACAGGATTAGCTGTATTTTGTGAGAAAATTCCAATGGATTCACGCAAATAGATGTTTTTGGTCTTTGCCAAAAAAACAGTAAGGTCATTTGTTTCTATTAAAAGGCCTTCAGAATGTACCAGACAAAAGTGTCAGTTTTATAAATCAGTGATTTTAATACACTTAAAAAAAAAACCCAAACAAGAATAACCCAAAATAACCAAACAGCAGATAACTCCTAAAATCCTTTTTTTTAAGTTCTCCTACAGCTTTAGAATCAAGCTCAGAAATTTGTATTTCACTACAGAAACCTTGACTTTTATTATAGTACAAATGGCTGTTGCAGCTTCCTCTCTTTTTTTTTTTTTTGGTATAAGGACACTTCAAGGCAGCAGGACACATTTGTATATGTAGAGTGAATGAACTAATGAGAGGTAGCATTTAGCATCACATAGATCATAAGCCATTCTGATTATCTCACAATTTTACATAAGATGAAAATATCCACTGCCCTCAACACACACTTTCTGTGGAGCAGTACCGCCAGCTCCTAACCAGAATCAGAATCTCATGCTCAGCACAGTAGAAGCACAAAAGAACATAAAACAACAATTAGAAGCTAATCCGTAGTGGTTCTGGAGGGGCTGCAATCTAAATTAAGTTAGAAGGTAACACCATTACTCCATTTAACAAAAGTGGGGTTGAAAACCAGAGAGATTAAGGGTTTTATACACTAAGGCATTTCACAGTTTTGCTTTCTTCCCTGCTTCGTGTACCCTGTTTATTTAGATTTCAACTCATCAAAACAGGATTATCTCTCATTTGTGTTTACACCCTGTCTAACACAAGGCAGCCATTAATAACTACACAAGAATTGGTTTTCAAGCAGCAGTGGCTACAGGTGATTAATAACGATGTGACTCCAGGCATGTCTCTGGCAATAGGGTGCTTTCTTTTCTGGGTTACAAAGATTAGCACTTCCAGCCATGATCCCCTGATACTTGTGTAAACAACCTGCACAGAGAGGGAAGAGAAATGCTACAGCCCTGCTCCTGGAGCTGGGAGGGCTCACAACCTGACAGGAGAGGAGAAAAAAAGGAATAGCTCAGAAGAAGTCTCTTTCTAGGAGAAGAATGTGCTCACCAGTCCTTGCTTCTAGACTTATTCATCAGGGATATTAGAAAAGGATGAGCAGAAGGGAAGCTAATACAGAGTTAATAAGTGCAAATTTGCAAAGAAACAGAAACAGAGAAGACTGCTGATACCCCATTTTTACAACACATACGTATATTGCCATAGTCAGGGACTTTTAGCTCCTGTCCCTTACCAGGCTGTTACACTTATTACACATTACCCTCACAAAACACCAACATGTAGGCATTCAGTGTCATTTTACCTGCCCTGATGTGTTTGGGGGCATTTGCACAGGGTTGACAGATAAGCCCTGAGAGCTGCAGAAGACCCAGCCATTCTGGGGCAGCAGCTGCAAACCAGCTCTTCCAGGTTTGGCTGTCCTTACCTCACAGCAGACAAGTGACATTGAATGCCTGCGCTTACAGAGCTGCAGCACATCCCCACAGAGGGTCTGGGCTTTGGCTGTGCAGCACATGCCAAGCTCCCAGAAAAGAAAAAGCCACCTGCCAGGATGGTCCATGTGGCCTTGGCCCTGCCCACCCTGGAGGGTCCCGAGGACAGGGGTCTGTGCTGAGCAGGCAGCACACGAGGGCAACACTTCTGACCACACAGTCCACACCACTGCCTCCACTGTCAGCCCTGCAACCATTCAAAAGCCTTTGCTTCACTCAAAATGCACAAAAAGGACTCTCAGAATGATGGGAATGCTTTCTGCAGTGCTCTTGGGGTGCAAAAAAGCTGTACAAAGCAGATATTATTAATCAGGTTTAAACGAGTTAAATTTAAATTAGTTCAAGGCACAGAAACATGTATTATGCTCTGTTAAGTATCTGGATTGAAAACACTGTAGCCTCATCCCTGCTCAAATTCCCAGTCTTTCCATACAGAAAGCTTCAAAAGGAGTGAGATATAGATATATATATAAGCATTGAAAATAGAGACAAAGAGAATATATTAAAGAATGATATTTCTTATTTACAATCCAGAGTTCATTTACTTTGAAATAAGGACTTGGGGCAGATACTTCAGCATGAGCACAGCCCTGAGGAATGCTGAAATCAGCCATCAATAACTCTTTTCACAAGACAAGCCTCCCGAGGGCAGAGGGATAATACCAAGCTGGGTGGTAGTTTTTAAGCAGCTGGACGCAAATTGGGACTTGTCAGTTGTTGTTCCCAAGCACTGCATGTCAAATTGGAATAACCTGTTGTGCTCTTGCTAATTTTTTCCATGACTACAGAATGCAGAAGAGGCACCTGTTGACTCGTAAGTTTCCCTCTGATGAACAGTTCTTATCAATCATCACTCAACAAAAGATTTCAAAATAATAGTTTCTTCTCATCTTCCCCTCAATGAGAGACATTCAGTGCACACAGCAACCAAGCTGAAATCTGCTTTTCGGACATCTGAGCTCTGCTGAGAAAGATTCTTCACCGACTGGTTTTAGATTCACATTGCCATTCCAGGAACCAAGTTCAGGAAGCTGCCTGGAAGCAGCACAGGAGCCACACTGCACGGGGCACTGACAGAGGAAACATCCGTGGCACATCTCAGCTGCCAGCAGCATTGGGCCCGAGTGGGGGCCCAGCATTTGAGCCAGGTCTATGGCAGCTCATTTGGGAAGAAGATGGGAAAGAAGATGGAATGGCAGTGGGAAGCTCAGGGGGCCAGAAAAGTGTTCTGTGGGGAGTGCAGTGCTCCATATTGTGTGACAAGGCACTGTAGCCAACAGCTCAGCTCATCTCCCCTGACTCAGGGATGCCTGTGACTTAAACATTTTAGCAGCTAAAGGCTCCCAAGGACACATGGGGACAAGAAGACTTGAGCTCCAGCACTACCAACATGCACCAACCCCAAGCCACACAACACACTTGCCAACATTTTCATTTTTAGTTACTTGTGCACTCATCAACAACGCACCCACTAAAATACAGTGGAAACCAAGCCCAGCGCCTTCCTCTGTTCAGTTCCTGAGGGTCTTTTATCTAGCAGCCAAGAATGGGATTTTCCTTCCCTCTTTGCAACCAAGATCTGCTTCCAGCTTGTTCCCTCTTGCTCAACACTTCCAAGGCTCCTTCACTGAAAATAGGTTCAACATCATCATCTGCTTGAATCTCCCAGCTTGCTCTGAGAAGACCCAAGATGGCTCAATAGGCAACTACTGAGTTGATTTTCCCATATCCGCTGTCAGCAGCTCCTCACTGGTGTGCCAGATATTTGGCACAAGCACCGAAACAAATCCTACAGAACATAAATTTCCACAGTAACTTGTGAAGCTGCTTTTAACAATCGTCTTTACAACAGACAGGGGTTGTTGCAGCAGAAAATCCTCCCCAGGCCTTGAGCTCCAGGCAAACTGAAGATGCTTTGTCTGTGCAACTTACTCCTTTGAGTGGTGGGTGCCCACTCCAGGCTCAGTTTGGTCCAGCTGCCCATTCCACCTCGGCTCTGCTCCCAAGAGCACAGCCAACCTGCTCCAGTATTTAAAACTTAATTTACACTCCTTTGAAACCACAGCTGTAGAGACTCTTGGAAAACTCAAAGGAAGAGTTTTGCTGCAGAAACAACCCACAGGTGGAAACTGCCTAGCAAGACGGAGAGCATGGACAGCCAGACAGTGATGGGTACGTGCCAATCAATCTCTTAGCATGAGCAAATACTTCTATTATTTGTGTAGGTGCAATCTATACTGCTGTGACCCTCTAAGTAAGCTCTGTTAGACAAACACTGAGCTGACATGAGATTAGGCTAAACAGCCCCTTTGGGTTTAGCAAACAGGAGGCAAACAGCCACTCCCTTACTTAATCCACAAAAATCCCACACATAAAATATAAGCTCCAATTAACAAAAAGTCAAGGAAGACAAAATATTATTGGAAAGTTTAAAAAGGCCCAATCACTGAATGCAGCTCACAGTTTGAATACAATTGTTCTGGGTGGTCTGCAAAGCACTGAGCTGGCTGTGCAGAAAAGAGTATTTTAAGAACAAACCAGTGGGGTACCAGAGTGTAGAAAAGATGAATTCATGTTAGAAAAACACTTTGTGAAGTCATACACAGAATGCAAATGTTGAAAAAATAAATAATAGCTTCCCTTACCTATTTATTTTCATTTCTTACACCAAGGTCATAATTCCTTTTTATGTATTTTGAGGATAAATATTAAGATTAATAGATCATCAACATTACAAAGGCTTAGTCTCTGGGACACAAGGTCATTGGGAACCGGAGATCTACAGTCACTGAACACAGTGGTAATAAAAGCAGAGAACCCAACAACTTACTTTCATTTCAGACACAAACAAAATGGTTTTGCATCCCAAATGTGCAAAACAGCTTGATCCCCACCCTAGAGACCCCAGAAGTTTCAAATACTTTTGCCAAGGCTTTTAGACTGGGCCTGCTTTTTGCATTAGTGAGTGCATATGTAGACCAAGTTCATAATGTCGAGTGAAAAACAACAAAGAAAAAAACAAACCTGCCTGGAGGGATTTTTCTACATCTTTGTCATTGGAGCACAGTCATCACAACTCTAGACAAGGCTTATTCTCCAAAAACTACCCTACATGCCTTTTCCTCTCACTCATCAGAGCTGTGGCACCGTCCCCAGCAGCAGCAGTGGCTACTCCAACCTGGAAATGCAGCTCCCATGGATGGATGCACATGTTTAAGGGCTGTACAAGTGGATAGACAGAATACAGGAGGGTGATTTTTCCATGTCAGAGGTGTTCCTGTGGTCTGTAGCTTTCAAAATGCTTTGCAAAGCAGGTATGCAATGGCTCACCTATACTGAGGGGAAATAAACACAAGGAAGGACAAGTCTGTGCAAGGGGACCAAAAAAAAAAATATTTAGGAGCCTAGAGTCAGAGTACATGGTATTAAACACCACAGTGCTCTTCAGTAGACACAGAGCATAAATCCTAAGTACACATTTTGACTAGAACTGGCATTAGAAATACTGTGGGAGTAAATAAAAACATGAGCTATCGTTTTCCCACTCTCACATCAAACCACATCCGCTGCTCTTTAAAGTGATGTCCACTTCCAACAGAGCCAGCACCAGCAGCTTGGGCAATGTCCCTCATGGCTACAGACCAAAGGAAACTCCTGGGGCAATTCTCCTCAGAGATGCACCTTGTATGCCAAACTCCAGTTACAAGAGTCCATAGTCCCCTAAATACACTAATTGTCCCTGGAAGCAATAATAGTTTCACAGAAAGGTAAGGTTGGAAGGGAGCACTGAAGGTCCTCAAGTCCCTCCCCAAACAGGTCCCCAAAAAAAAAAAAAAAAAAAAAAGGAAGATTTTTCCTTCAGGTCAGCAGAACAAAACCCTGTACATGCCACAAGTCATCCAGTTCAAGATGAGACACTGGCACAGAGGCTGCAGATGTGACTAAGTCAGAAAATTGGGCTCCCTCTGGAACAGCAAGTTCCCAAGAGCTGAGAGGAAGAGGCAGGCATGATGGTCTCCAGTTAGTTTCTGACATCTGAGTATCCTAAGGACTACTTTCCCAAAACACATGCCAGCTGAATAACCTCTTATTAGAGCTGGCATCAATAATAACATCTCTGAGTCCCTCCATAACCAAGTAAATAATCATTGACAAACCACTCAGCAATTACAACCACCAAGTGTTATGGATACAGGAGGCACTAAGGACTGAGGAGCCAGGGATGAGTCAATTTGGGTGGATGGAAGGGGAGGGAAAGAGGCAAAACTGTGCAATGTCTTCTTGAATTAAACTTGTTTTCACTACAGCACTTCAGACTGATAGGTGGATATTTTAACATCACATCCATCTAGAAACTGCCACATAAGAGGCACTGCAACGTCACCTCATCTCAGTAATGACAAAGGGGTGATTGAATATTAACCATGCCAACCACCACAGCTTCTCCAAACACAAACACACCTAAATCTAGGCCTGCAGCCAGCCACTCAATTTCTTTCAATAGAGGTCAGTGAAAAGATAGGGATATTGTTGACCTGGGGTCTAACAGGAAAACAAACAAAACAAAAACCCCAAATCCTGCTGTTAAAACTCTGTCCCAGTATAAAGCAATACATGAAGCAGCCTTCTTCTCAAAAAGGCCTTTATAAGTACAGAGTAGATTTCAGTTTCCCACACCAATGGAAGAAAGAAAAAAGTGAGGACTGAACCACTCCGACTGTGCCAAGCTGAGTCAGAAGAGCAAAGCAAACAATTGATTCCTTGAGGGCTGCACTATGCAGCACCCAGCACCCCAGGTTAAGTAATTAGTAGATCAGGAAACTCGTCATTTTGGGGCACAGGTTACATAAATCAAACTAGAGTAGAAATAAATTACCTCAAGAATGGCAAAGCTGCCACTCTAAACAATGTTTGGATAAATAGTTATAATGCTACATAGCAGATTCAGGTGTCTGGTGATTCCCAAATGATTAATATGCCTTCTCTTCTGTTTGAAAACACAGGATATACCCGGCAAGTACACTCTTTTCAGTCATAGAAAGTTTGTTTTGGAACTGCAGAATCTCTTTCCTACTTCTTCACAAATGATACAAGTTCACCTTCAGCAGTTCCTCAGCATCTGCTGGAAGTTCTGCCAGTGGAATAGCGACAAGTGTCCAGCACTTGTTTTTATTTCGATGATGACTCCAAGGGGCGCACAACTGTCACATTCATAAACCTGTCAAACATCGTGCACGTGACTCATCAGCCACACACCCAGGGTGATAAGAGCTCATCAGGCAGCAAAAGGAAAATGCTCAGTTAAAAAACCAAAAGACCCCCCATGACTTTACATCAAACTTTTCAGGAAGCAGAGCTGATGTTCCAGGTCACAAAACAGCCACAATGAACTGACTGGTGTGGGTACTATCAAACAGCACCACGAGCAGCCAGGTGATCTATCCTCTACAAGAAATTTTACCTCTGTATCTTACACTTCATGACCAGCCAAGGTGTTTGCCCATACTGAAGCCAAAAGGATAGCAGGATTCTCAAGGTGATATTATTAAAAGTATATACATTATTAATATACACTAAATAACTATGCAGCTGCATTTAAATATAGAAACTATAAATAAATAAGACACATATACACATGTAAATCTATACAGCCACACACACCACACACTAGCCCAGCTAACACACAAGCGCCTCTTTCATTTCTACAATCACAAGATCAATAAACATTTTTGCACAGCTTGGTACAGGGCATAGCTCACCCACTACCAAAATCTGCTGTTCCTGCACCTAACAGCAGGCTGCATGTTTTCCACAAGGGAATGTGTAAAAAGACAAAAAGTAAGGTTAAAGCTAAGAACAACATGCTGAGGAAGATGATAAATTTTAAATGGGAGGCCAGACCAATAACCCCATGAACTGTAGCAATTGCACTCAGTTTTTTACCAACTAAGTCTGGCCTGGGAAAGTTCAGTCAGCACATGCAAAGACAGACAGCAAACAAGTGTCACATCACTTGTGCATATCTTTGCTCAAATCAAGGGAGGGGGGAAGCTTCTGCTTGGTCCTTCAGACCTTGGAAGGTAATTTTTAACTGAAGCAGAACATACACAACAGAGATACAAGGTATCCAACCGTAGGGCTGTCCTATAACCATAAGCCAGCTAGAAATTGTAAAAGCAATTTTGCTGGAAGGCAGAGGGATTTACAATGCTCTTTGGAGACCGCTTTTTAAAAAAAATGTTATATGGTCATGGTTTGGTGTTTTTGAAGTGGGAGTGACCAGTGAAGTTGCTGAACACCCAGTTGAAGATGCAATTAAACTATTCCCATAACTTTGCCCAGATCAGGGTTGGCAAGACAACAACAATGGAGACGAACAGAGCAAACAGGCACATGGGAACAAAGGACACCGGCACAGGAGACCTTTAGGGTGTGGGACTGGCAGCTGCAGGGCTTTCCTTTGAATGAAGGAAAACCATGCTGGACTGACAGCAAGCCACGAGAAGCAGCAGCCAGAGGCTGCACTACCTATTGCAGGATGTACTGCAGATGAGAGAGGGGGTGATGCACATCTCTCCACCTTGCTTGGGTGCCACCAGCTGGACCCAAGCCCTGCAGAATGGGGTACTTCTTCCCAGGCCCACCAGAAGGAGTTACAGCTTCCTGAGTGACCACCAGCACAGCCAGAAATGGGACAACACACGTTGGCAATCTCTAAACACAGGCAGTGTCACTGGAATACTACTAAAAACTGGGGTGGGCAAGAAAGATGAATTCAGCAAAAGAGTTTGCCCACTCAGGGGAATGTATTACTTTTAATTAGGCATTGCCTTTTTCCTCTGCCTCTTATTCAGAAAGGGAGATTCTCCAAACAGTCCAATGAGACTAAAGAGAAAGAGGAGCTCCAACACACGTGGAGAAGTAGGGAGTTGTACCAACAGAGCAGGATCCAGTGCAGCCCATTCCACACAGACAGTGTGTGCACACGTCATGAACCAGGATGGACAGCACAGGCTGCAGTCACAGCCACAGGCAAGGAGAGCTGACTCATACAGGAGCTTTACCTTAGAAGTTTTCCCTTTACTCAGCCTTTCCCATTTGTTTCAATTTGGCTAAACAACAAAACAAAAACCAAACAAAAAACACAACAAAACAAACAACAAAACAAAAACTCACAAGGATTAAATTATGCCAGGATTGCCAGAATCTTCCAGATCTCAACCACCACAGCTCATTTAGGCCACTCCCATCCAGGTACCTGGCACACTAGAAATTAAATTTATTTAAAAGTCAACAAGTTTTGGGGGAGGAGGAGTGTGTGTGTTTGAAGACAACAGAGACACCAAAGGCTAAACTTGAAAGGTTTGGGCTCTCTCAGGGCAGGGTCTGAGTCCCTGTCAGTGCTCCCAGCAGTATGCCAGGGGCTTCAACACAACTCCAAGCTCACCCTTGAAAAGAGCTCACTCTTTGAAAGCAGGTTTTCTCTCATTTCACTGAAGCACTTATATTTATCAGGTACCATGATATTTACCAACTAAATTAGGATTTCTCTTACCTTTCTTGGCCCTCTCCAAATACCAGCTGCATACCTCTCAACCTGAGTGAATGCAGAGAGCCCTTTACAAGAGGGCTTCAGGCTGAAGGAGAAAACTTTCTTGTGAACTCAAATCCACCACTACAGGAAGCCAATGTACAGCTGACATTACAAAACACTGATGATGGAATAAGACAGCTCCATCAACAAGGGCACCAGCATTGCCCTAAATTCCCACACTCATCCCAATTAGTACAACAAATTCTTCAGAAAACCAAGACTTCCATTCTTCAAAATTCACAAATTCCCCAGAGAAGATTTTCTAAGAAATCACATACCTAGGCATTTTGTTGAGTCATGGCACAACAGCCCCTAGGGCTCATAGATACAATTACAGAGCAGGTTTCAGAACAACCTGACCTTCCTCTCACCCAAACCTCCTCAAGACAGCTGGCTCTCTGCAAGTCATTTTGAAGCACAAGTATTTCCACCTGTACTTAATCAGGCTCATTAAAAGAACTGAGAACAAATTAATTCAATAAGATTGAGTTCTGTTGGAGCATCTTAGTCCCTGAGAATTGTCCATTTCATAAAATGATGGACCATTTGCATCATAAAAGCCAACTATACTAGGAAGTTTTGGGATGCTTTTTTTTTTTTTATGTTGGCTGCAGTATGAGAGGAAGGGGAAGTTGCATACAACAGTATTTACATTTTTTTAAAACTTTTCTCCCTGCAGCCAAGGCAAGGCGCTGCAGTTTGTAACTCACAAGATGCTGTCCTTCACTTCCGTAATGCTGGCACAATTATGACATATTTTCCTATGTTATTGTAATCCTAACCAGCTCATTTCCACCCTCCCTCCCTATTTTTCCTTTTCTACAACTAATTCTGAGTTACAGAAAGTGCATTTCCTATAATTTCAAGAAAACTTTTCCAAGACAGTTAGCATTTGCTTTTCCATCTGGATAGCACTATCTGCTTGATCTCCATGCATTCCACACAGCGTTAACAATTGCTCTTTCCAATGAGCTTTCAGAGCTGAAAGGTGACAATATTCTATGTTACAAAGTGCTTTTGGAAGGCTCAAGGCCAGGTTGGACAGGGCCCTAAGCAACCTGGTCTGGTGGAAGGTGTCCCTGCCCCTGGCAGGGAAGCAGAACTACATGATCTTTAAGGACCCTTTTAATCCAAACTATTCTGTGATTCTATAAATGCTTCTGTGTTCTGAAAAGCTTTGGTAACATGCAATTTAGGAAATAAATCTGTAAATCTCATCTAAACTGCCCATCTCTACATCTATTAACTTTAATTAAGAAATAATTTCTTAATTATAATGTTTTATTTATTCCTACCAACATAACAGCATCTATTCTTTATTAAACTACAAGGGACTGCTCCCCAGATGAGAATTCTAATACCCACTAACACACCTATACACGATTGTACATTCATTATACATACCACTGTCAATGGTACTCCAGTTGCCTCTCTGAGAGTTGGTATTTACCAGTGGTTTGAAAGAACCCCTTTCCAAATCTCTCATTATTATTCTTGCAGCTATAGGTTGTACTCACCAGTCAGGCTGCATTTCTGTAATTGCTTTAAGAATAAGGATTTCTTCCACCTAGTGCTACTAACTCCCCAGGTACTGAACTTTCAGGACATACTTGTTTGAGTCATAAGAACCCAATTCACACTTGTCTCTCACTGTGTGCTCGTATCTACAGTGGGATGGGAAATTAGAGAGAAAGTTTTTAATGAGCTGCTGTTACCTTCTGCTATAGAGACAGAGATTTCAGGTGAATTGTCCCTTTCACTTTTTGTGATTGTTCATTTGTGAAAGTCAAAGAGTTGCATTATTGGGGATATTCACTGTTCTTTGTTCACAGTTATCATTAAACATCTACCGCAAATGAAACAACCCTTAAATGACAGCATTACATTTTGGCTTGCCTCATATTTGCAGATGGAGATAGACCCCCTAAAAGAGACATTTATTACTTGCTTTGCAACACTCTTGTAGTGAACAGTTTACTCACAACTTTTGTGCTATGAATTCTAAATTCCATCTTGAATTTTATTTTAAGATGCAAGTTACTGTAAGAAATATTTGGAGTAAACAGGAGAGGTCATGACATGGTGTTTATTCTAACCAAAGCTGTGTACCATTTCCCAAAGAGTCACCTATTCCAAGCTTCTGGGCTTCTCCTTCGACATCATTTCCCCAGTCTCCCTATCCACACATGCCTAAATGTTGAACAGCAAAACTGAAGTAAAATATTGAGGTTCAGCTCTAGAAAGCTCAACACAGCTCACTGCACGAGGCTCTGCCTCCCCCTGTTCTGCGGATATCATTTGATAAATCCTGGGATTTCAAGTGCATGTGAAGGAACAGCCCCACAGAACACAACTTAGGCTGTGGTTTCACAGGAATTTCAAGTCAATATAAAGTTGCCCTAATGGTGAAAGCAGAGTTCTGAGCCTCACGTAACTCACACACTCCTGCCCTCGATCCTGCTTTTGTTGCACAGCCATAAGGAGATGGGATGAGTCCAGATCAGAGCACTAATCTAGCAGAAAACAAATTCCTGTCTTTTTTGAGTTAGTGCTCATTTGGATTGGCAAATCACTGCATTCCTCATCTAATCTGACCTTTAGAAAAAGTATTTGTTAACTCTGAATTCATCTCCTAAGATTTATACTGTGCTGTTCAGCACTCTTAACACAGCAGCAGAACCAGCACTCTGGCTGGAACCCTCCCTGTCCATGCTGCTGTGCCACTTCTGCAACAGAGCCAAGTGGCACCCAGCACAAGGAACAATTTGCCCTCATCCAGGTGGCAGGCACAGGACAGGCACAAACTGACCTAGGGCTCTGCTCCCAAGAAGGAGATATCTGGGCCTTTCCTTTGGCAGATGCTCACCCTTCCCACCACACTGCTGGGCAGCAGCAAGGCATCAGCCCAGCTCATGGACACTCCCAGGGCAGGCAGCTGGAAGGGCAAGAGTCCTCTTCTTCCTTCCCCATGCTCCCTCAGCCATGGGAAGGGTAAACCACTGCCCAAAGGCATCAGCAGGAGTACAGACTGTACCAAGAAGAGGAAGCCCAATTTCAGATTTGATGGTATTTAGGAGGTTCAGCACTGTACCTGTATGCCCCAGCCAGCCACAGCTCTGAGATCACTGCAGGGGCCAGAGCCACCTGCCATCCCCACCAGCAAAGCCAGAATTTTAAAGCAATGAAAAATTAAGGAGAAAAATGCTCATCCACAGAAGACTCAGAAGGCTCACATATATAAGTGAACACAAGAAAGCCTTAATAATGACAAAAGCCAGTTGTTTGTGCTCCCCTGCAACGAGGCAATGGTTTTCACAATGCTATTCAGCTCCCTCTGTGTACAGTACAGGGAATCCTGCCCCAACATTTAGGTGCAGTTGAAGGCTAATCAAGATCTCATAAGTTACCAGGCCTCTTACTGTTATTGAATTTCCTTCCATTTCTTATCTTGAGTAGCTATTACGATTCCAGGTATTCAAGTGAACGTCATTCAGAAAAGATAAAGTAATAAGCCATTGATATAGGACCCTCGAATTTAGATTTCAGCATATCCAGCTCCCTGTTTATGTTATTAACCATGGTAGAAAAAAGGGGGTTTGAATTACCCTGTATTTCCTTCTCAGATGGTGTACAGAATAGAAATTACTCAGCAGATGTCATCTATCCCTCTTCAGCAACAGAGGGAAGATTTATCAGGGTAATTTTCCCTGGTTTCCTCAGGAATGCAAATTTTGCAGGGTTCACCCCAAAATGCCTCCATTAACAAATCCATTATAGCCCTTTGAAAGGAAAGATGAAATGACTCATATAAGTTTGACTAAGCTTTGAAACAAAAAAAATCTTTTTAGAGACAAGGCCCTCTAGACCTTAAGGGAGGAATCTCATTCCTCCACCCTCCTCTCCAATATAAAATGAATTTTATTAAAGGAATTAGACCTATTAACCAATGTTCCTTAGTACATATGCTGCAAAACTTACACAACCTGCTAAATCTATGTCAGCTGATAACAAGTGTTTCCTTTAACATTGAGAACTTCTCAGAAGATGTTGTTCTTTGCCATATAACCATTACTTGATTTCCAGTAAACCAAACTATTCAGGGATACAGTCACATTAATCATTAATTAAACTCTATGTTGAAATGAGCCTTCCCTTAAATGTTGGTGTGTGTGTTCAAATGGCACAAGAAGTACTCAAGGTTCATGTGAGTGATTTATAATCACGAATATAAAAACAGTTCTAACATGGGCGCACCAAGAATTTCCCAAAGAACTGTGAGGAAACAATGTTTCTTCAAACAAAACAAATCTACACAGGAGGAGGGATAAACCAATGTAGCAGTTTGGCGGGGAGAGACACCTGGTCCTCCATCCCATCACTTCTACCTCTGTCCAGGATGTGGGCCTCTTCCTCCTCCTCCTCCCTTGCACCAGCTCTGAAAATCATCAGACTCCTGACGGACCCACTTCAACTCCACTCCAGGAGAAAACACCAATTTTTTTTTCTGCCTGGTTTATAAAATGCATCAACACCCAGGCAAATGCGGCAAGCAACAGAGCTGGCTGGGGCTGAGGGGACCTTTTGGTGGCAGAGGACAGAGCACCCACCCTGGGCCATGTGGTGTGAGCAGGGTGCCAGGATGCTCTCCCATAGGAACCTCAGCTGGCTTAGGAAATGGGTCAGAAAGGGCCAGGGAGGAGCAGAGCGGAGAAACTGCTACATCACCTTGAGTAAGCAACTTTCATCCCAATCTTTCACTGACTTCTTCAGCAGATGAGCACTCAGGTCCCTGGCTGTGGTCATTCCTGCCCCTCTCTGGACTGGTACCAACCTGCTGCACAGTCAGCAAAGGGAAGAGGTAACTGTATTTCAGGTGCAATCAAGTGAGAAGCCTAGTATTTTCACTTTAAAACTCCAAGGATCTGAGTTTAAGCTGAAGGGTCAGAAAATTAAGTTTCAGTTTCCAGAGTTAATGTGCTGCTGAGGTCTGTAGGCTCAGCAGGCAAAACCTGAAATGTCCTCTATTATTAGTGACAGAGCACCACTGCCTGAAGCTTCTTCAAATAATATTCACACTCAAGGTCAGCAAGAAGAGATGGACCGCAATGTTAAAAATATATTGTGGAAGTCCTTTAGCTTTAATGCTATAGTAGCAAAAGGCAAAATAAAAGCACATTTTGGTCATTAACACAACTAAAATCTCAGGCCTTCTTTGAAAATGAGGTTGTCAAATGCATCCTTTCTTTGAAAAATCACAACTGCACACCTAATGATGGCATGGGGTGGGGGCAGTAAATGGAAGGAGGGCAATAACTTCTTTTTCAAAGTAATGTGGAGCTGCACTGGACATTTAAATGATGCTCTGGAACAGAGCTCCCCTCCCACCTGTGTATTTAACCCCTGGTTTGCTGCGTTCTGCATTCAGCAGTACAGCAGAGAGGATCCAGCAGCCCATCAGCTCCTCCTGTGGCCACTGCCCTTGTCCACGAGTGACACAGAGCATTCTGCAACCCCTGGCTCTACACCTAAAATGAAGGTGACCCTGGGTGTAGAGCAGAATCAGCTCATGCTTCAACCAGGATGCACAAGGCGAGGAGCAGCATGCCTCTGCTCCATGGCACTCTGCTGAGAGTGTGTTTGGTGGTGTGCAATCCCTCCACTCCACAGGAGTCACAGCCCACTACTATACCTGACACAGGCAAGCTGAGAAAAGCCAAGCAAATAAAAAGGCCCCAAGCAGCTGACAAGATTAGGGAGTAAAAATCAAAACTACTAATTCAATACATTTGAAAATCCCCTAATGATCATAGCAAACCATTTTAAATAAATCCCTATTTCAAGACCTATACCATTACATAAATCCCTACCAGTTTAAGACTCTGACACAAATTCTTTCAGACTATAAAATAAAACAAGCATGCAAGCCTCAGTCCTAACCAATGATTAGTAAAGGTCCCATTTTCCAGACCTTTAAAGTAATTTGAAGTGCTCCAGCAAGTAAGAGAGATAAATCACAACTGATGGGTAATAGCAGAAGCCTTAGAGTTCCTTCTTAACACAAAGCTCTTGAAAAAAAAAAACCCAGTTTATTTTTTACACAGTATTTATCAATTTATTGCAAAGTATCAGAAAGTTCTGAATGGCCTGACCAGCTTTACACGCTTTGCTGAATTTTGAAATGAAAGCAAGAGAACATTTGCTTAAGTCAACAACATAAGTCACCAGTTTAAAGGTTAACACTTGATTGTGCAGCACAAGAAACAGACGCTTTATCTTCCCAGTTCAAGGACTCCCGGATTTCTGAACAGCGGAAGTGCAAGGGGCCAGGCTGCAGCACACTTTGGAGATACAAACAGAGCAGGGTGCAGCACAGAGGGCCACTTGGGCAGAGAGCAGCTCGAGCCCAGCTGTCCCCACACACTGGCATGCCAGCAGCCAGCTGGGAGACACCGCTGGGCCATCACCCCTCCTGTCCTGGCAGCGACTTTTTAACGCACAGAACACTGGCACTGACACCAGCACGGTTGTGATTCATGTGGGGCAGCTGCTCTAAAGCTTCCAGAGCTCCTCTTCCAGCCAGGAGACACCAAAGCCAAGGCCAGCACCCTCACCAAGATCCCATTCAACCAACAGAAAACCACAGGGAAGATGGAAGTTACTGCGCTGTTGCAAGTACAGCTGTCCCAGATAAGAGAAATATAGAAAATAAATAAGATCCTTATCTACTGTGGCAAGAAAAAGGCAGGCTCAGGGGAACGGATGGGTGAATGAGAAAAGCAAAAACTGTACCTAAAGAAAATCTGAAATTAAATGAGGCATGCACTCCTTATATATGCAGTTTTAGTGTGGAAATTAATCTCAAAATCCCAAAAGTAAGTTAAGACATCAGCTTAGACACCGGTCAAACCAACAGCTACTCCCTGTTCCTCCAAAACACTGGCAGGGGCCAGCTCCTTGCAGCCAAAGCATCTGTACCAGGGATGCCTGGGGAAGGACCCATCAGAGCTCAGCGCCACTGTGCAGACAGCGACAAAAAGAAGTTTCATCAGAAATTAGTCTGGGAATCAAAGGGAGCAATTCTGAGCCAAAATGTCAGACTGGATCCATGAAAAAAAAAGGTGATTCCTGTAGCTGGGCTGTGTTGTCATACATTGCTTATGTTTATTTTAATTTTAAACTAAGTGTCAGTCCAAGGTTTGTTACACAAACATATGGCACTGGTATTACATTCTATCTTGTATTTATAGAAAGTGCTGTGGCAGCCCAGGCAGCGCAGAAATGCCATAATGTTAACAACATTTATTATTAGTATGACAAAAGAACAAAAATAAGCTGGTAGAAATCGTGACTTAAAAGTTTAAGGGACTGATTGGAATAGGGTTCCAAACTGTGGAGATATTAGCTAAAATTCTTCCAGTATTAATACTCACACAGTCCCCAGGCTGCCAAGTATTTAGTTATATAAATACAGCCTCGAAAAGGTAATTTGTTTAAAACCCAAGCCCTGAAAACTGATTAGCACATTTAATGCTAGCCCGATTAACACAGATATGCCCTCAGCTGGGTGATGGGAGCATTGAGGCAGAAGTCCGCATTCCTGTGAGTGAAGAGGAACAAAGCTTTTGGGACAAAGGGTAAACCTTAATTATGCCTTTTTATTACCCAAACTGCCATTTCCTCCTCACCCCAAACAAGGCAGGAAGGCTAATGGCATATTCACATAGCCCCATAAGCTATGTGATTGATAAATGCCACTACTAGATTTTTCCACTCCAGCTGTTACACAAGAAGCAGCAGAGGTTTGATTCTCCATCCTCTTAATAATAAAAAAAAATTTAAAAAAATTAAAAAAAAAGGGAAAAGAAAAAAAAGAAAAGCAGGATACAGTACACCGCTGACATTCCCGAACCTTCTGGAAACGTTTATTAACTTTGGCCACCGACCAGCCAGGGCTGCAGGAGCAGCCTGGAGTGGCAGTGCAAACTGGTTAATCTGTAGCTAGACATATCTGTGATTGGGAGGTGGTGGTGTTTAGCAAGAAATACTCCTGCCTGGCAGCCAGGGCCTCAGCACTTTGAAGGGTTACTGGGGTTGTTGATTTTTTTTTTCCAAAAAATTTTATTGGGAGAACTACAAAACATTTACAGTACAAAGTTTACAGTCTCACATAATCTGTAGTGAACTGACTCCCGAAAAATATATTACAACTCAAGTTGACTTATCCTTTAGTTACATTCAAAACATACTTCTGTTAAAGTAGTCCAAAAGAGTACATAGTGCTCAATCTGTACCTATGTACAAACAAAACTAAGCTACTGCTCATTCATCCACCGTCCAGGAAACTTTTGGAAAACTCCCAACTTTCTACATAAGGAAAAAAAAAATTACAGGTTTTGGAATTCAATAAACAAGATATGTTCCTGTATTATAGAAAGTTTCAGATCCAAAGATGGCCTCTGTTCTTATAAAATAGAGTGGCGAAATTTTGCTGTACTTAAAACCCATCCCTACATTCAAATCATCTCAAGCATTAGGAAAAATACTTATTTGGTTGAGAGATATTTAAGGCAAGCATGGACCCTCAAGAAGGCACTGTGAGACATAATACTGGGACCCCCAATTATTGCTACATACTTTGAGACTATATCACAGTGTGATTCGTGGAGTTAGGCAACAAAAATACTTTTTGGTTATTTTAAACAAGTCTGAATTAGATTTGCCACTTTGAAGTCTGATTGCTAAGTCAGTCTTTTTCTTTTTTTTTTTCTCTCGTTTTTCAACTCGGACGGGCTACAACCATTTACATTCTAAAAAAAACCCATAGAAATTCCGCAAACTACTTCCACAGCATCGAGACCGATTTCTATAAAGAAACCATGCAATCTTTCAGATTTACGTAAACAAAGAAAGAAATTAATGAAATAAATATTACATACCATCTCTTAAATTAAGAATTTTACTCATTTACAATAAAATAACCAAGTGAAAGTTACAAAAAGGCATATATTACTGTGAAAAGAACACACTCCACATTTTGCCGATTAATAATGAAAATCATAATTTAAACATAATAAAAGAATATATATCTATTGCTTTTCATCATACCCGATAAATACAGTATGAACAAATTACCAATGTATACTTTTCACAAGATAATAAATAAGTTAAATAGTTTCATATTGAGTTGTGTGCAGTGACTCATACATGCAATCAACTCAAACAGCTAAAAAAAAATTTAAAAAAAATCAGCAGTTATTCTCCAACAATTACAAACTAAACTCAGTTGAGTGCTTCCAAATAAAGCAACAACAAAAAATTGTTCTAAAAGCCAAACATCCACTAAGTGGTGGCAATGGAACCAATATTAAACTTTGGAATGAAGGTTTTAGCATTTGTTATAATAATAATATATAGATATATATAAAAAAGAAGGTTGTTATCAAGGCATATTCTTGGCAGGATGTTGGATTTTTCTTTTTTTTTTTTTCCTAAAAAAAAAGCTTATAGGTTTAGTATGTTCTGTGTTTTTATTTGAACTGGATTGAAAGACAAACTAGTTTGTAACTTTTTTTCTGTGTGTCTGCAGGATTGGAGGAGCTGGGCTGGCGAACCGGCGCTCCCCGGATTGTTTGTTGCTTTCTGGTGCTGTCTTTTCTAATGCTGTTTTGTTTTTTTTTTTTTTTTTTTAGGAACACAGATGGAATGGCTGCTGCTGGTGCGTATCATAACTTGTCTCCAAAGAACGACAACAAAAAAAAAAAACCCCGAAACAAAAATCCCCTTCTTCCAAGGTCTCTCTATAAAAATAGGTTTGTTCAGTTCGTGTCATTTGCCCTTTTGCAAAATGCTTTGTTTCTCGTTTTGTTCAGCTCTCGGTGTATAGATAGATATACAAAATAAAACCAACCAAAAATAGAGAGGAAGGAGAGGTTTCGCTTTCTTCGTTCGGTAACTTACTTGCCGGGCCGCCGCGGGGCCCCCCCGGCCGCTGCCCCGTCCTCCCTCAGTCGTCGGAGATGGAGAGGCGGCTGAAGATGGGCAGGCGGCGGCCCGAGTCCAGGCTGGGCGACTCGGAGCCGCTGAGGGAGCCGGAGCTGAGGGAGCCGCTCAGGTAACTCTCCCGATCGGAGAGCGAGTCCGGCGGGCTGGGCGGCGCGTCGAAGACGGGCGACTCGGAGAGGCGGCGGAGGGGCTGGAAGCTGAAGGGCGGCGAGGCGGGGGGCGGCGGGCAGGCCCCGCCGGGCGGCGGCGGCTGCTGCTGGCAGCGGTAATAGGCGGCGGCGGCCGCGGCCGCGGCTGCGGCAGCGGCGAAGTTCTGGGTGTGGAGGGCGAGGGGGGCGATGAGGCTGCCCAGCTCCTGCCCCGAGAAGGCGAAAGCGTTGTTGGCGCAGGGCGGCGAGAGCAGCTCCTCGCAGTAGGAGGCGGAGGCGGGCGGCGGCGGCGTGCGCGAACCGCCGGGGCTCTCCAGCAGGGCGGCGTCCAGGCGGCCCCCGGGCGGCGGCGGCGGCGGGGCGGTGCCGTGCGGGTGCGGGGGGTGATGGTGGTGGTGGTGGGCGGAGAAGCCGGAGAAGCTCAGGCTGTGGTGCAGCTTGGGCCGCTCGCCGCCGCCGCCGCGCGGGTGCCCGAAGCCGCCGCCGCCCAGCGGGTGCTCGCGGGGGGCGAAGGCGCGCAGGTCGCCGGTGCTGCCGGCGGGGTGCGGGGCCGCGTGGTGCGGGTGGTGGTGCGGCCCGGCCGCGGCGGCGGGCGGGGGGGCGGCCGTGCCCCCGCCGGGCGCCGGGCGGCGCTCGTCGGCGTTGTGGATGAAGTGGCAGCGCGGGCCGTAGGGGCAGAAGCCGATGGTGTGGAAGGTGCGGCAGAGCTCGGTCTTGTACTTGGGGTGGCGGGTGAGGCTGCGCAGCTCGTGGAAGCCGTGAGCGAACTGGCACTTCTCGCCGTACTTGCAGGCGCCGCTCTCCTCGAAGGGGCGGCACAGCTCCGTCTTGTAGCGCGTCGAGTTGATGGGGGCCCCGCCGCCGCCGCCGGAGCCGCTCCCCTTGCCGGCCGCCTGCTGCTGCTGCTGGAGCTGCTGCATGAGGTGCTGGCTACGCTCGCCGTTCTCGCTGAAGGAGCGGTCCCGGAACTTGTTCTCCTTGTTGAGCAGGGCCGTGGGGCTGCTGCTGCCGCCGCCTCCGCCGGAGCCCGTCTCCTTCAGATTGCCGAACGAGGAGGAGGACGACGACGACGACGACGAGGAGGATGTGGAAGAAGAGCTGGAGCCGGTAGGGCTGGGGAACTTGGAGCCGCCGGCCAGCGCCGTCAGGTTGCTGGTCGAGTGCCGCCGCAGGAAGCCCGGCGCGAAGCTGGAGCTGGGAGGGGTCACCGGGGTCCCCACGGCTTTCTTGTCCAGCATGCTGCTGAGGTTGGTCAGGGACTTCTCCGTCTGCCGGGGCGGGAGAGGGGAGGGGGTGGGGGAGACAGCGGGAGAGAGAGGGTGTTGCGGGTGACCGCCTGCCCACGGGCACGGCTCCCCACCGCCGCGGGAGGCGAGGCGGGGGTCGCGCCGCCCGCCCGCCCCGCAAAGCGCGTCTGCCGGTACCGCCGGCGGGGCAGGACAGCGCAGGGAGAAACCCCCGCGCCAGCTCTGCTGCATTTGCAACTTTTGAAAAAGTTCCTCCTAGCAGCGCAACATGCGGGCAGGGGCTGCAGGGCGGCCCGGCTCCCCCGCGGCTGCAGGACCAGCCCGCCCCGAGCGCGGCCGCCGGGAAACCTGGGGCGGCATTCCGGGGCGCGCAGCCTTGCGTCAGCTGCTGTCCCCGGCCGGCTGTCAGACCGTGACCCGCCCGCAGAGCCCGGCCCGGCACGGGCCTCCCGTCCCGCCGCGCTGCCCCGGTAGCCCGGAGCGTCGCTCTGCACATGGCGGCAGCGGCAGACCGCGTCCCGCCCAGCCAAACGCGCTCTTGCCTACCTTGCACAAGAAGTCAATGTCGTAGAAGGCAGATAAAAGTGTCGTCGACATTTCTAGATCCTGTAATGGTCGGATATACAGGAAGGACCGAAAGATCCCGCTCTCCTCGGAGGGTTTGGAAAAGCCACGACTAAATAGGAGAGGGCCGTCTGCTTGAGATCCGAAACGGTCCCGACTCCTTCCCGGCGGGACGGCGGGTGCCGGGCCGAGGCGGCGACGGCGGCTGCACAGCAGCGGGCGAACTGCGGGAACTCGGCGGCGCCCCACGCCGCTCCCATATAAACGCGGCCGCCGCTGTCGCGGAGGCGGTGCTCCGCTCCGCCCGCCCCGCGCCGCCCGCCGGGCCCGCCCCGCTCCTGCCCGCCGGCCGGGCCGCCCCGACTCTTACAGAGGGCGCTGGCAGCGGCGGCGGGGCAGGTTCGTGGGGAGCGCCTGTGCTGCAGTGCGCCCGCAGCGCGGGCGGGACGAGGCGGGGGGAGCGGGGAACCAGCCGAGGCAGCGCTCACGGCGCCCTGCGGGCTCGGCCCCTGTGCAGCGCCCCTCTTGTCCCCGCGCCTCCGCGCTGCCGCTGCCCCCGGCCGGGGGGCGGCTGCCGCCGAGTGGAGGACGCGCGGGGCCGCGGGACAGGCGCGGCAGCGCCGGGGACGCTTCTTCCCCGCGCCCCGCCGAAAATAAACTTTTGCCATGTAACTGCTTGAAACAAAGGTCGGGACCGCGCTGCCCCGGTGAGGCTGGCGGGACGGGGCCGGGCACGGGCTGCGCGCCCCGCCGCTTCTTCCCTCTTTTCGGGGACCTCGGGTTTGGCGCTTACTCTTTCTGAAGTTTGGGAGAGGTTTGGTGGCCAGGCGAGGTGGCATTATCCTCGCAGTGGCCTGGCTGGTAAACTACCCCCCCCCAACCCTGTCTGCATCTCCTTCCCGCGCCCCGCAGCCCTCCCACGTTTCTCTTCCACGTTCGGCCCCTTCCTTCCTCATCCCCGTCAAGTGAGACCCATCGAGTGCCCCGGCCGCCGCCCCAGGTGCCCCCACGGCCGGACCGCCGGCGAAGGCAGCGGCCGGTCCCCGCGGCCAGGCGCCCTCCCGGGACCGAGCCGGCCGCCGGCCAAGGCGGGCCGGGAGCCGCCGTGCAAAACACCCCCGCCGCCCCCCCGCGCCGATAAGGCCGCGCAAACACGACGTGGGAACGGCGGCTCCTCTGCACCCCGTCCCCTCCCGCGTTTGCTCGGCCCCGGGACAAATGGGAAGGAGAACAGAAGCGGACGGACGTGTAAAGTTTTATGGCTGCTAAAGCCAGCAGAGGCGTTTGATCCTCTTTAGCTTCCGAGCCGGGATGGCAGTCCCGCGCACTCCAAGGGAGCAAACCCGACCACGTCAGCAGGAGCGCGGCGCTGTGCAAACACATTTGCAAAGGAAAGGAACCTCGGCCTGGGGGCGGGGTGTCACCACAGCCCCTGGCCCCGGGTTCCGCGCTCGCCCCCCGCTGCCCAGCGCCTCACGCCCTCCTTTGCTTCCCCCCCTCGTCCTCCACCTCCCGCCGCTGCGGGGGGAGGCTGCGGGCGGGACCCTGCCCGGACCCTGGCACCGCCCGTGAGCCGTCACCCACGGCCGGACGAGCCGGAAACGGAGATCGAAATCTCCCGGGAAAGACGAGGGGCTGGGCGGCGGAAAGCCCAAACCTCGCTCCCTCCCGTGTGCCGGCAGTCCCCTGGGGCCCGTCCCCCGCTCGGCGAGCGCTGCTGGGCTCGGCGGGGCCCCGCTCCGGCCCCGCTCCGGCCCCGCTCCCGGCCCCGCTCCGGCCCTTCTCCCGGCCCCGCTCCGGCCCTTCTCCCGGCCCCGCTCCCGCCCCTCCCGCTGCCCGCGCGGCCGGCGGGGACGTGCCGCCCCCCAGCGGCCGCCGGCTCCTCCGCCCTGCGGGGCCGGGACACATCCCACGTTCCTGCTCCTTCCCCTCCTCCCGCCCTGCCCGCGGCCACAGCTCCCGTCCCGGCGACAGGCGCTGCCCCGCACACGGGGAGCCGCCGGAACGCGGGGCTGCAGCCGTAACGCGTATCGCTTCCCATAACCTTCTCCGGGGCCGGTCGGAGTCGCCTCCGCACTGACCCGAGTTCAAACTCTTCCTCCTCCCACACAACTCTGCGATGGAAACATCACCTCGGAGCTGATCCTGCCCGCCAGACAACCGAGGGAGCAGTTTACTGTGACGATCATGCACGGATCAATGTGTCAACGCCATTGGGAGGAATACTTTGATAAAGTGACTTTGATCAAACACACGGCCGATAAGTGCTGTGGCATCAGGTTTTGCTAACACTCTCCTGCAATCGCTCCTCGGGGTCTAAAGGTTCTTCATTCACTAGTTACACAGTAACCCCTCATCAGCACGGTGTGGTGAAATGTATGTGCACCGATATAGTTCTTGGTTGCTCTTCTATAAACTCAAGCAGGATGACAGAGGTTCCACTTGCATCTTAAAACCACAATAAGGAAGACCGGGTTTTCGAGCTGTTTGGTAACTGATTAACCAAGTCCTCAAGGCTTTACCAAGTTTTACGGTCACTGTGGGTCTATTACTGTCTGCAGTCACCTGTCTGCATTTATCGACTTGCCAGTATCAAATGTATATGCATATGCCTTTTAAATTCTACCCAATTATAAAAGAAGCCAATGTTACTGCATAGTCTTATGCTACCCACTGACATGAGCAAGGTCTCAGAACTTTACAGTTATTTTGATACATAAAAAAGTTCTTTTTTGTCTTCTACTATAGATAGCTGTTGCCACACTAGTTCAGAAATGATGGAAAGATGTGGCAGAATCAGCAGCTGTTAATTAATTGTACAGGTCTTGACTATTTTTTTAAGAGTGGCTTCCAGACACAATCTGGGCTATTCTTTCCCCAGGAGCTCAAACCAGATGCATACAAATTAATTTTTAGCCTAACTCACAGCATGGCTCGTTGAGTTGGATAGCGAGCATTCTGTGAAACATCATCTCAGATTCCAACATTTCTCTTTTGCCTATTGAAGCCTCAAGTTTCGCCATAAATTACTTCTTATATAAGTAACCCTGAATCCTGGAAACTTAGCGCAAATACTACACTTTTATTCCCAAGTTCTGTTTGTTGGGGATTTTAAGAGGTGACTTTGTGCAGCGTTCACATGTCCACTGGACCCAACTCGGCAGCTCAGCTCTATTCACAGCAGAGTATTTAAACTCAAGAGAGCAGCGATCGGCTGTGGGGCACCGCAGCGCCCAAGCCTTACCCTGCCCGGGCTGAGATCCCGATCCCGATCCCGATCCCGCTCCCGTCCCGGCAGGAGCGCGGGCCCGGCCCGTGCGCGGCGGTGCTGTGGCGCCACCTGGCGGCCGCGCAGCGCACCCGCGGGCCGAGCGCTCGGGCAGCGCCGGGGCGACACCGAGATTTGGGGCTAAACTGCGCTCTGACACCGTCAGGTGCACAGGCTGAAAGGAACCAGGCGTTCATCGGGCATGGTCTTCTTCCAAGGACACCGAAATGACGGCGTACAGGGCCGCACATCCGTGCTGTGGCGGGCCCAGCCACACTGCAGCCACACGTCCAGTCACAGCCCTCGGCTATGGGAAGGTAACACAACCTTTCCACATCACTATTTATTTTTAATGTCTCATTTTCATATTGAAACCCAATTCCAGTTTGCAGAAAAAAACACCATTCAATGTGCAACAAGTTTTTTTTGCGTTTTAGACACAGCAAGACCCTGGAGCAGTCAGAACAGTCCCTACAGCTGCCCCCCTGGTGAGAGCATCTCCCAGAAGCGAGGGCTGCAGTGCACAAACACCTCTGGTACCTTCCGAGGGCCCTCACGCTCCTCAGCTTTCCAGGACCTCGCTTTCCAGGCCTGCTTGCAGAACAAGGTGGTGGAAGTAAAGATGAAACTGTTCGTTTTCAATGGAACAGCTGCTTCATTTTGAATACAGCAAGTCTTCATTTTAGAGCCATTTTATGAAAGTAGTTATTTGATTTAAAGGAGAAAAGAGGCGTGCAGAAATCTAACTAATGCTGTTTCAATGTGCAAAACAAAGTTACTACCACAGTGAAAATCCTTGTCTTCCTCCAGAGGAAAATGCAGTAAAATTTAAAATATACTCTAAAAATTGCCATAAACAAAGAAGTCACGGTTTGTTTTTCTGTTAGAAACGCTTAAAGGTTTTTTAAAAAGCATATTTATTTCATCAGTTACACGCTTCATCTTGAAATGAGACCAAAAAAAACCTTTTTCTTAGTATTAAGACACAGGAGGTAAAATGTGGAACAACACATAACAGAACGACAGGTGGCCTGCACCTGGATGAATGGAAAATATGAAGTTTAGCTGCTTTACTTCCTACAGTAGCTGTAATAAACAATGCTCATCTGAATGAAATTAGCAAATGCATTTAAAAGTCTTCCACTGCACATCCCGTAAAAAATAAATCAATGCACAATTAATCAATACAAAAAATGTAGTTCTAGCCTGAATGCTGAAGGTACTGCAGTTTTCCTGAAGTCACCTCAGCAATCCCTGATTCCTTGAATATTACTGGAATACAGTCTCCCTGCCCATCCAGTAATGTGCGCAGCTCCCTGAGGATGAAGTTTTAGTAATTTACTTTTCCAGATTTTCATTTTTGCAAGTGTCATCAGGCTTCAGCAGATTTAATATTTTAAGACAGACTGATACTCTCTCCTTTTGAATAGCCAATCTTGTGAATTCTGGAGTTCTGGAAAACTCTGGAAGCGGAGGTAGAGCTCCAAGAAGGTGTTCAATGCGGTGGGCTTGGTCCAGTGCTATTCTTGACAGATGATTAAGCTCCCCATGATCTGGTAAGGTGAGGTGAGTCACTGATACAAGATGTAAAAGGTGCTTACTCAGTTGTCTCACATGAGTCAGCTTCTCGGCCCAAAAATTCACTTCCCCTTTATCAAATAGGGAATCATCTTCTTCCTTAACAAAAAGAAAACCAACAGTGATTAGAAAATTACTTGTAGTTTGATAACAATGAGAAAATAATAAAATATATGAAAAAGGAGATATATAGAAATAATGACTGAGGCTGTCATAGAACAGCTTTTTATATGAAAAACAAAGTAAACATTCATATGCCTTTTCTTAAAGGTTTGGGAAAACACAGTAGAAAGGTTCCTACTTTGCCAAAGAAATTTTACCTTCAAAGATCAGGCAGTTATGGCACAAGTCTTGGGAAATAGTGGAAGTAAATAGCAGCTCTAATCCTCCACATGTGCTTGCCTTCCCCTATGAACCACTATTATATTTCACAAAGACCTCTGTAAGCAGTATGGTAATTTGCTATATCATGGAGCTTTTTGACTGGATTAAATGAAATTTGCATCAGTCAGTGAAACATCAGAAATGCACACCTAAACTACAGACTTAAGAAAAGATTCATGATCTATTTCATGGGTCATATTAATTGCCAACAAACTTCTCAAAGATGTAGCTGCTCCTGTTCCTTCCGGTTTACCTTCCAGCATTGACTTTTATAGTCTTTTAAAGACAAAAAGAACATAGTATATTTATACAGTAACAGCCTTTCACAGAGCCAGTGTGGCAAAGCTTCACAGAAACAATCCTGAAGTCAATGACTGATGCAAGCAGGACTGTTTCATGTGTTGTGCAGAACCAGTCAGATGGATGATGGCATAAAGTTACCAAATATTTAAATGCCATCTCTGGGAAAGCCAGCCAAGAACACTGGTCTTGAATGCCCAGATGTGCCTGGCACCCCCAACAGCAATTTAAATTCAAGGGAGGCCATCATCTGCAATAATACTGAATGTAATTACATTACAGCCTCAAAATGTTTCAGTCAACAACATGCCTGGTGTTGTACTTCATGCCTGGTGAAGTAACTCTTGATTTATTTAAATGTTTGTTTATTGATCTCTTTAATTTTATGCTGGTATTACCAGGAAACAGACATAAAACTATTTTCATTTTAAATAATATCCATGTGAATTTTTTAAAAGACTGTAAATCAGTTAGTACTGCAGTAGCAATTATCAGGTTTCATCAGATGAGACATTTCATGTATTCCTACCACAAAACTCCAGAACTATAGTGCTTCTAACATGCTACAGCAACTGGTTGTTAAAAGTACCATGGCAGAAGTCTCCCCATCTCTTTGCAGGTCGCTGTCTCCCAAAAGCCACTCCAGCAGGATTGGGACACCGGCATGGATCTCCCCCCACCGCTGCAGCAGCTCACACACTATGCCAAAGGCTAAGTCCAGGGCCATTGGAGCATTCACTATCCTAAATGCAAACTCTGTTGAGAGAAAATATGTGTAAGAATATAGAGCAAGACTGCAAACATTTTCAAATAAAATCAGCACAAAAATGATTTCTTGAAAACAGATGCCAAACTTACACAAACACATGCAGAATGATAAATTATACTGCAAATAAATTAGATGGATGTTTACTTCTGTGCCACTTGGGGCCTTCTCTCAATTCCAGAATACATAAAGCCACTGAAAATGCTGATGCTTAATTTTTATTGTCTCCTGCCCATGCAGTGACATTTATTAATCTGGCTTTAAATATACAGATATGTCTCTTAAAAACATCTCCACACAGTCCTGTCACTATTACATGGTGACTATTTTTGCCAAAGAACAGCTATGCCTTAGATCTCATATAACATTTTCACTGGAACTCAAAACCTACAACACACAATATGTTTTTAAAGGGCTGGGATAGAAAACGAGTAATTATTTGGTGTGTAATCTCTTTATATATAATAAGATATACATACACACACACAAGTAAGAGAGATCAGGCACGAAGACAGGCTTAGAAAAGATGTTTGAGAAGAGAAAGGCAGACACTGTTTACGACCCCATCACAGAGCTATATTTATACAGGTTTTGGCATCATGCCAGTGCTGTACACAAAGCTATCATCCACACAGTATTTGTTCCCTGAACTTCCTCCCTGCTCTCATGTGGGGAGATGCTGATTTAACTCTCTGGGTCCTAGGGTGGCCTTTGATAACAGAGTATATAAAAATGCCACAGGTCTTGTGTGTCCACAGGTATGAGTTTCTCCACTTGTAACTTTAATGCAATTTTTTTTTCTTTTTAAAAGGGCTGCAGGAAAAAGACCAGAAGAGGAGAGCTAGTGGACAAGCCTCTTTAAAATCCCTATTACTGTAAAAACGATTTTGGCAAAATTAATCCATGTCCATAGTCACCAGCAAACTGAAAAATGTTCACTGAATGGTCTAAGTAGTGGTACATAAGGACATGCCATTCTTGAAGGTGGTAATTTGGGAGCAGACAACACAGCAGAGTCAGAATTTGGTAAGAATCCGTAAGATATGGAAGGCACACCTTACTTTTTGTGTGTGACTGTATTTAAGCATTTCTCCTGAAAGAGAACAAGCATCTACACGGAAGAGGCACAGCGGTGCAATCAAGACTTCTCCCTCACAAACCACATTCAGAGGTAGAGCACAGACCCCCGTGCTGTAAGCCCTCCCGAGGCCTCAGGCCAGCTGCAGGTTTTCTGGGGTACACTGGCACAGCAGAGAAACTCACATTAAACACCAGGATTAGGCAAATACACATGCCAAAGAGTAAGGAAACATCTAAGGGCATAACAGAGCAATGGAAAGATGAGTACATGCACTTGACAGACCAGGCAATGTACTGAGGACATGGGGGAGAATGAATTAGTATTTGAGATGATGAGGACAAAGGACCATAATAAGGAAGGGAGTGAAGGAGAAAGAACAGATGGTCCCTTCTTTATCTTGGAGTTAGATGAGGGTAAATGGAAATCTCCTTGAACAAGCAACAGGAAGGCAGGCAGTCAATCTCTTAGTGACACTAATAATGTTACGTACACAGTTTGTCTCTGGCAGACAGCGAAATCAAATGTTCAAATCTGTTTTTTTCATGTCAGGAATTATCACATTATCAGGACACCCCTGAGTTTTTTCCGTGAGGGAGTGCTTGAGAAGGGGTGTAGTGCAACATTTCCATCCCATTTATTTTAGGTATTGGGGGTGTTAGGTATTGTTTTTGCTGACACTCCTTTGCAGGAATTTGTTGGGGATTTTTATTTGTTTTTTTGGGTGTGTTTTTTTTAGGTTTTTGGGTTTTTTGTTTTGTTTGTTTGCTTGAGTTTTTTAGGGGATTTTTTTTGTTGTTTTTTTGGTTTTTTTTTTAAACCCTTGGTTCCCTGTTGCTGTGCCCCATTTGGTACCAGTTTTATACTCTAAATAATGGACACAGTGGTTGTCTTCTTTGTTTTGGCTTGCTTAGGCTTAGATAGGAAACAGTTTCATTCAAGTGCCATAGGGACCTCAGCAATACTGGCAATCTTCAGAGCTGAAAAAACAGAGATTAAAATGGAGTGTGGTGGTCTGATCCTGAAACAAACATTCTGGTTATGAATGCTTACAAAATGCAATATTTTAAATTCAGCTCTTTTGAAATCTGATTATATTTTTGAGTTTTATGGCGATTCCTGAATGCCTGTGATTATAAGTATTTATATAAGGCCTCTTCCTTATGACACTTTATTTGTATTTGAATATTTAGCAGATTAGGTGATGCTGGGAGCTAGAAACCAAACATGATGCTTCCCATTGCTGAGTTAGCTGTTGCTTTGGAGGACCAATTATAGATAGCACTGCCAGTTCCGGGGCCTCTTTAACATTTAGTCTCCTTAAGTATAAATACATACACTGATGCCCTCTTTGTGAATGAGAACACTGAACTGCTGAGAAATGCACCAAGAAATAGATTGGAGCCTCTAATTGTGGTATTACATGACCATGCGAAAACTACCAAGAGGTAGCAAAACAAGTAATGCTGAGGTTCTGCTCAGACTAAACTTGCTTGCTAGCAGTTTTTCAACAGCATGACACAGAAGAAAAGGCAGTTTTGTGGTCACAGAGTATAGCAGTCTAGTAAAGAATCCTACAAGTTGTAACAAAGGAAATAGCACGTCTTTTTTTGTTGCTGTTTTTTTTCTTCAAACTAAAAAAGATTAAAAAAATATAGGGAAAACATGCAATGGATGTGTAGCACCCAGAAAAAACATGAAGATCCTAAACACACTGGCCACCTTTCTGTGAACTGCAAATGCCATTTAACTGATCAACAAAACTTGTGTGTCAGTTCTGGTGCTGAGACTAGAGAAAACAAAGCAACATCACTTTGATAACACTAAAACTTAGGGTTCCAAAATCTGGCTAAGAGTCTTCCTACTTTGCAAGGGCTTTGTGTTACAGAAGCTAGCATAGCAGCATCTTGGTACTTCAGGTGTTCACAGAGACTCAACAACATACCAATGTCTGGCAAATGAAGAATTTTCACTTCCACCTGCTCATTTTGTTGCACTCCTGCAGAGTATCAGGAATAGCTCCATGATTTCTGAAATGCTCCCTCAGCTGCTGTTACTTACAGAACACCCTGATATTAACTGACTTTGATACCAGTTCATACAAATTTGATGCTAGAATAGTTCAGGATTAGATCTGTGGACTGTCAATGCTACAAGGATAATGAAGAGGTATAGCATATATCCAAAAGAAGTGAATTAACTCTCCTAAGCCTGGAGTGCTGAAGTAATGCAAATGGGTAACAGCAAGCAAAGTTACATAGGTACCCATGATTTAATAGGTAAAAAACACTTTCACAGGGGGAAGATGTTTTATTGTTTTGATGACCCCCAGCTCTAAAAGTAACTGCCAGGGATGCTGTAAGCATGCATAGAATCTTTGAAGATACCCACAAAAGATGTGTGTCTTCTCAAAAGAAATGTACGGTCTTCACTGTTTACAAGAAGTGCTCCTCACATCATCATCTGCCTGCAAAGGCAGGGCTGATCTTCAAGAAGCCACATATTACACATGATGCTGTGTTTGTGACTCATGCTGTGACTTCAGAGAGTGCTCTGAGCAAGAGGCAAGTTCACCATGGGCAAAAAGGGCAGGTGGCTCCCCTTTCACCACAGCCCCCAAGGCCCCTGATGCTTACCTGGGAGCCAGCTCAGGTACTCTGCTGATCACCTGCTAAATTAAGGCTCAGAACAGCACAAAAGGCATTTGGCATGCAGCTCTTGGCGTGTGGGCTCTTCTGCTTGGCTGGCAAGCTGAGCTGGCTACCCTGCAGTCAGAACTGGTGTAGCTGGGGGCCGGGGAAGAGAAGATCACAGGACAGCAGGAGGAAGGAAAGAAGCCAAAGGGAGAGCGAGACCTCCCCGTTCAGCAAGCTGCTAGCCCAGGTCAGCTATCATCCCAAATATCCCCATCAGAGCCTTGCAAACAAAATGCTGAGGTTATTTAAATGACTGAGTGTTAATAGCCTTTCGCAATATAACTATTTAAAGTAACTGAATAGAAAAAAATTCAAATAGCCAGGGCTCACAGCTGATTACTGCCAGAAGAACTAAACCTGCAAAAACCAAACCTGAAGATGTAACTAGTGCTCTAAACTGAAAGTACAGCAGAGCTCCTTCCACAGCAGTTCTACAGATTATCAAAACTGTCTTAAAAATATGAGTTTCTTTAAATTTGAAAATGTGCATATGTTCCAACATGCAAAAACATCATGAGCAAGATAAGCATCTTACTAAATAAGCCACTACAGGGGTTGAAATACCAAAAAAATTCTCTATGACTAAAAACAAGTAGTTACAAGCAGAATAGTTAATACTACTCATTGAAATGAAAAATAAAGATAAGAATCTGGTAGTACATACTTTTTTCATTTTGAGGAATTGAATTTTCATAAAGGGAAAGGGGTTAAGTACTGCAGTGTTTTGGTCTTTGTGAATCCGCCCACATAAAAATTAGACCTCCCACATATACATTCATATAGTCCAAAAGCTTTGATCATGCCAGATGTAAATATTTCTTCTAGTAGCCTATTACGTGTCCTCCAACTATACAATTGTTCTCTGTTAAAGCCTCTGTGATATTATGGGGAACTGAAAGGATGTATTAAGAGCATATACACATATTTTATGGACAACCATGATAAAATATAGGCAAAGGATAAAAGTAGAACATATTTTTTGCCTAACAAAGCATTTTGTAATTTTTATACTGCAAATTGTTAACTGAAGTTCATTCTAGATCAAAGAGCAATCCAATTTTTGTAAACATATACTGGGTTCAGAACAAACAGAAAGAGAATTGAATCTGCAAGGAAGCTTTGTATAACAGCTCAGAGATAAAATCTCACAAAGAACAGTGTATCAACAGTAGTGATGTTTTCAAGGAAAATATACAGGGTAAGTTCTTCAACTGAAATTACATGAAGTATTTTAGGTAGACCATTACCATCTGAACTGGTAAATATTTTATACTTTCTTGTACAAAGTGCGGCCCATGAAGTTATAAATATTAGTACATCACTATCATTATGGTACCTCATAACACCCTGGTAAAATGAGGTAATATTCTTACTTCAGAGGGAAGTTGACAAAGGCATGGACCTTTAAAGCAACAAAGATCATTGAATGATTGCTTGGCAAAACTCGGGATTTATCTCATGTTTTCTGATACATCACTGTAAAAGATGATGAGTATCAAGCAAGGTATCAGGTTCTCATCCAAATGATGGCAGATTCAGCATCACAGTCACTAATACCTGTAATATTAGATTTGCAAATGGAACATTTCACCTAATCACTAATCACTTCTTTGTTGTATAAAGATTGTCTTTCTTTTGGTGTTCAGTAATAATCAAGCTTATTCTATTCTCAGCATATGAAATACAAGAGAGCTGAGTGAGGCAGTGCTGCAGATATATTTTTTACTTAAAATGCTGTGATTATGTATGGCTAGACTTCATAAAATTTAAAAAGCTTTCAAATTTAAGAAAGAAAAAAATCCCATTGGCCCAACCCAAGAGTTAAAAGAGCTGGTAAATAAAGTGAGGCTAGAAAATGCATTTCCTATGTTGAAACACATTCTGCTTTGAGGTAGGCAGGAATTGTGCAACTCCACAGCAAAACAATGCATAGGTGTCACTGAACATGCAATGCTGCTACTGAAAAAACAGCAGGGCAGAATAAAAGTAACTAAAGGGGTGTTCATACCCACTCAGTCTCACAATATCACCCTTCTGGGCACTAGGATTAAAAGAAGGCAGCTGAGAAGCAAAACAAAAGAAAAAACCCTAAAAAAACCAACCAACAAAAAAGAGAAATAAAATGCAGAAATGGTAACTGTTGCATCTGGATGGTTGGCAGATGGCTCTTGCAATTGCACTGTGTCAATTTAAGTTACAAACATCAAACTTTCCACTTTTTAAAATGACCATTTATGTAAAATCTAATATATAAGCAGATTCCTTTTCATAGTGTTTCATAAAATCAAAGGCAATTAGATCATTTCTATCCTCTCGAGACATACCATTCCCTAGATGACGTACAACTGCTTCATATGTTTTCCATTTCCCTGCCTGAGTCTGTTTTATAGCTGTGCTTTTTCAGGATGGCTTTAAAAAGAGGCCCTTCCTGACATCACGCAACACGATGTCAAAACACAACACCATTACAAAACAAACTAATCAAAACTAATTTCTTAATAGTTGCAGTCCCTGAGTAGAGCGGCGGTGATGCTGCTCTCAGCTTTGACTTTGATTATAAACAGATCTGAGTTAATAACATGTCTGATTAGCATGGAAACTTACAGCTCAGGACTGAACAGAAAATTAAAGTCCCTTCTTGTGCAAAAGAGCACACGCATATTCATCATCTTTTCAAGCCCTTTTTTGGAATGTGAACTGAACAGTATTTTTCAATTCAGTAACTACGTTATTTTTCCTTTTAAAATATATATATGTATGTATACATAAGATTTTCCCATGTAAGCCTAAGCCATGAGCCATGCTCCTGTACATGAAGGGTTTTATTACAAAACAACCAAAGCTCACAGATCTGTCAGAGGAAATGAGCATTTGGACTTTACCTCTTACATTACCACTTTTGCAGAGCCTCCCCCCTCCAAGCCATGTTCTAATTTAAACAGCAAAAAGACAGTATCCCCCTGCCTAAACTCATTAAACTCATGCTTTTCCTTTTTATAAGGTAAAAATATTACTCCGCTAATTTTTAAAACACTGCCAATGAGAATATGCTGTTTTTTAAACTCAAATTATGTATTTACTGGAAAAAATGAAGGTAAATACAGTTTTCAAACTAGTATCAATGACTAGAATTAAATGTACAACTGAAGACTCTTGTTACTGGCTTGTACCAACTATACAGAAATTTTTGCTTAGCACTGATGAAGGTTACTGAATGTGAAAGAGCTGTATGTTACAGCTGTAGGAACACAGGAGACACATTTACTTCTGTATCATAGGTGGAATTTTAGAGTGACATCTGGGGAATGATGGTAAGAAGCTTATAATTTAAAGGATAAAGGAATAAGGAAAGAAGGGGTAATGAGTACAAAAAACTAAAAAAAAAAATTTGTATAATTATTATAATTATTCATATAATTTGGGCTGAACAAAAAAAAATAAATTAAAAAGCAAGCTATTTTAAAAGCAAGCTGTTTTCTTTGCCTAAGAAAGGCAAACTTTCCTTTATTGCTATGGAGCCACAGCCATGACCATCAGAGCCTGCATGAAGAGCCTATCAAGATCTGTAAGCTGCTGTCCTGTTTACTCATTCACAATTAAAACACTGATAAGAAAAAGCACATTTAATAGATTATTCACATGAACACTCTGTTTAACATTTACCACTTCCAGACTCCTGCACTGAGCACATAAAATAATTTTTCATGTATTCTTTTCTAATTTTTCAAGCATGACCTTTACATAACAGTGCCACTGAGTAATTAATAGAGCTAAATGAAGCACTGTCAGTAAATAATCAGTAGGCAGTCTTTGATGGATGAGCTGATTCTAATTCAGTCCATTCACTTTCAACTTTAATTAGTGGCATTGTATTCTAGAAAGCAAACAGTTCCTTCATCCATGTGATGATCTAATGTTGTGTAAGTGGGCTGACAACAACTTTTAAGGTGTTGACATAAATTTGGGAATACAAAGTAAAAAAACACAGTACTTACACATTTTCTATATAATATAATTCTTAAAAAAGATATAAAGTTCCCCCTGCAAAACCCACTGATTTTAATGAGTTCCAGACACACCAGTAAATCTTGCTTAGACAATTATAAGTCTCAGTGCAAAAGTTCTCTCTCCTCCTTCTTTAATTAAGCCAATTCATGTGAATTATTTAGTGCATCTTGGTGAATTTTCTGCAAGACACAAAAACAAGCATAAAAATGCTATTTACACAAGTACTGATACAACACTAAACTATTTTGGTGCTGTAACTCATTCTAGATGCAAGCTTGACTTAGCTGATGACAACTGCTAAGGAAACTCTGCGTTTTTGAATTACTGGAATTTAGAGTAATTTTAGATTACTGAAAAATGTTCTGATTTTCAAGGTCTCTTCGGTTACAACATGTTTTGCTCTTGTTCTACGCTTTCTCCTAAATGTTAGTTTACATTGGTATTTCTCATCCTTCTTCCAGCAGTTCTCTCTAAAGGGTGGAACAAGGCAGAGTTATAAATTCCTGCAAAGCATGGCTATTGAGCACATCTGAGCAAAGGCATTTGCTAACTTACTACAACACATCTGGTTCGAGTGTATGTGGGACTTACTGAAGGAAGGTATTTTTGAGCAGAATAGAAAAAAAAAAAACAACTCAGAAAACTCTAACTCAGTCTTTGTATCACTTTGGATACCTTCCATAAAATGTTATGGGGGGACACTGTTTTTAGGATGGTTTATATTTAATTTTTATCTTTGTTTCATATTACTTGTTAAAGAGGGTGGCATTCAAAAAGAAGTGGTCATTAAATTGCTTACAGAAAGTGCCATAAATCTTTTGTATAATAATGTAAAAAATATTCATACTACAGTCTCAGCTTCTTTACTGGCCAATTTCCTAAACCCCTTTCCCTCACCATGTAAGAGAATATAGTTAAGGAGCAAAAGCCCACAGAAAGCACTCACTATATGAATGCCTGATGAAAAAAAAAGTCCAGCCACACTTAGATGAAAAGCTTCCAATACAGTCCAGATTGTCTATTCTTACTCAGATGTCATCTATGGGATGAAAGGTGTGTAAAGAACAGCTCACATTATTTTTATCTTTTTGCTGATATATGGACCCAGATACACAATGCTATGAAAATACAAATGAATTTGCAAACGGTCTGAAATGTGAGAAGCTACCAGGACCACAAAACATTCACACTGCAGGTGCTAAGTACAAATGACCAAGAGAATTTTCTTGCTTTTTTCTGTCGAAATCAAAACACTTACCAATGTCTACTTGCAAATTGCTTTCAATGCAGTAGAGTGCATTTTAAGTTTTCTGACACTCCAACAAAAAAAGTCAGCCAGGCTATTGAGCTGCAGTCATACAAGCAGGCAGGTGCTGTTTATCCTATTCAACAACTCAGTGATTACAGGTCACTTAGGGGCAGTGATCTGAGGAGAACTTAGGGGCAGTTCCCCTGCAGGTGCATAACAGGTAAACAGCCCCAAGTCTCAATCCTGAATGGAAAATATCTATCTCCAAATAATTTTTCAAGAGCATTTTCCCGCCATGAGAGAACCACTGGCTCTTTTCAATGGGAAGATGATGCATCAGTGATTTCACTTGAGAGCAAATTGTTTTTTTCCCTTTCTTTCAGAAATACTCTCTGAAATGAGATTACACACACATATTCCTCACCCTACTAC
Organism: Passer domesticus; assembly: GCF_036417665.1. NCBI lineage: Eukaryota > Metazoa > Chordata > Aves > Passeriformes > Passeridae > Passer > Passer domesticus. The sequence goes on from NC_087476.1 coordinate 93,378,665, forward strand.
CACAAGTTTTGATTCACATTAAAGACCTACTGATCCTAACCATCCTATTGTGACTGAGGCATTTCTAGAATCAGGACTCTTTCTTCATTCTTTTGAATTATGTTCACATTAAAGAGATCCTAAGGAGTGGTTCACACCCTTTTCCCCTCACACAGTTCTTGCCACCTAGGTGATTTCTGGATTTTGCACCTTCAGTGACCCAGGACACCTCTATTTACATGGGCAGGTCTACACCTCTCCAGAAGTCGCATGACTTACTTGTATCTCTCTGACTGAAACACCTCAGGCTCCGGCATTTCCATACAGCTGTAGTCTGAATGTGTTAACAGCCAGCTCAAGATTTGCTAGGAAACTTCTAGCTGTCATCAGGCCATTCTCTAGCAAGCTCCAAGGGACTTGGGTAGTGTATCTCCATCTCAGATATTGTGGGGTGGCTCCCTGCAACTTCATCTGCATCTTCAGCAGATGTGGCATTCCAGAGGCCTTGGTATGCTCAGGTGGATTAGTAAATAGTAACATGGTCTGTATGAGTTACTTCAAGGACTTTGACCAAGTAAATTTATGTAAGAAACAGGAGCTGCTTAGTTTTGCATAAAGTGTAAATATATACACAAATTCTTTGACTGATAAGTAGTATTCAGTCAGTAACCAGAGTTCTTCAACAGTAAAATCTTCAACACAGATACCGATATATTTGTCTAATACACATTTTACATTTTTCTTTTCCATTTCCTTCAAAGTTCTCTGAGGAATTGGTTTGTGCCTCTTAAACTGAGAAGGAACTAAGTGCTGAGCGCTCTCCTCATGTGCTAAATGGAAGTGCTCCCTGCACAAGACAAAAATTAAAAGCATTTGTGTCTCACATAGTAATGCAGACATGAACTATGCAACAGCAGGGACTTCCCCATCACAGGGAAGAAATCTCTCTTTCTGTTCTCTACACATTTAATACATGGCTTTGAACCTTTCTTATTCAAAATATTCCACAATATTCTAAATAGGCATGGAAGACAGAATGGCTAAGAAACCTGGGGCTCTCAGTCACTCATCGTGATATGGAGCACTTCATAAATCACTTATAACCATGTGCACAGAAAGAAGGAATGGCACTATCTATTCTGCAGGAAGAGCAGACAGTCATGAAGATTAAAAAATCTTGACTGGTTTAAGATGTCTGATCTGAGACATTATGACTTGTTTCACTGAGGAGTCAGCACCCCATAATGCTTTAATATTCAAAATGCACTTCCCTCTGGCTTCAGCTGTGTGTGCTCTGAACTCCTGCAAATCATGCCTGCAAGGTATCCAGCTAAGCATTCCGCATGGTGACCTCCTTTCCAAACTCTGCTTGGAATGACTTGCTTACCTGCACAGAACAGCTCTCTGGGAGAGGCAAGGACAGAATGCAAAATCACAAGGGCAAAACTAAATAGCTTTGGCATGTCTCTTCTTGTGATCCTGGTCTTACTCTCTTTATCACATTCAATTTGCAGCTGAGGTAGTAGGTGAATTTCGTAACATTTGGATACCTGACCTTGCAATCTTCCAAATATCCTTTGGGGAAAGGGGAAAGGCTGGAGGAGGAAGATGGCAACATATATGTATAATTTGCCAAGCTCCAAAAAGAAAAAGAAATCTATACCTTCATCATTTCAAGTATCTAAACACAGTCTGGACCAGAACTACCTATAGCCACAGCTGCACAATCCTGAGGCAGTGTTCCGGGCACTGAGCATCCTGAGTAGCCCTGCTTGGAATGCAGGTAAGCATTTCAGGAGCAGAGACATTTAAGCTGCTTTGTGAACACAAAAATCTTCAAAGGTTTTAGCTTTCAGGCTCCTTTCAATCTCTATTGAGAGAGAAAGAGTGTGTGTGTGTGTGTGTGTATGTGTATACATATATATGAAAAGTATAGCATTTTACAGTACTATTTCTCAGTCAAATTTGTACATATTTTACCAAAAATGCATATCCAAAGCATACATGTGTAACAGTATTCAAAGAAAAGGCCTTCAATTTTTTCACAGCCTGCATAAATATAGTATATATCCTCCTAATTTCATATGTAGAATCATGTTTACAGTAAGAAAACCCAAATAATTAAAGTTTGCAAAAAATACAGTATAGAAAAATCTCAGCATCAACTAGTAAGGATTGACACAAATAGTTGAAAACCAGGATTTTATAAGGAGGAGTGTTAGGCAACCCTAATAACAACAGCCCGTCAACGCTCCTTAAAAAATATTCAGTTCACACAATAAAATTTACAAAGCAAATTACAAAGAGACAAATGAGACAGAAAAGCAGAATGATGCAAGTTTAGAGAGGTCAATTCAAGATATGTTGAAAAGGTGAAAGAACCATGGAGAATGAAATATGAGTGCAGGTAGAGAGGAAGGAAGCACTCAGTGCACAGAAAAAAATAACAGCTCTAGTATATTTTGTTCAATCAGACTGGTAATCTGAAAGAATAAACAACATCAAAGGGATTTTTTTTTCCATTTTTAAACAAAATAAGGAAATCAGGAGGCAAACTTCTGTGTATGTGTTTCCCACTATAACTTGTGAGCCAGTTTCAATTCAGTTTGACAAAAAAGGATACAGGAATATGAAACATTAAGTTTTATTTCTATGAAACAGCCAACTGGGCAAAGAAAAGAGACCCTACTGCAGTCATGCCTATTGAATGGATGAAACTTGAATCATCAGACATGAGAAAATCCACTTACCTGCAAAACAAATCCATTAAAAACACCACCAAACCTAAGCTTCCTTCACTTCACTGCTCAAGGAACTTTTTACCATTTTTTTCCTTAGTAATGCCATTTGAAGTTACAGTCCACATTGTGACTGAAACATGTATCTTTAACCTGAAGACTTTTTCTGTCTTTAGCATCTTATTTTTCCATCTGCATATTTCAAATGAGTTTCCTTCAGCAAAGGCCACATTCTACTTAACCTTGCCATGGCACTAGGTGAGCCTTAATCACAAACTGTGAGAATCAAGTAAAACCCCTAATCTGGAGAATTTACCTCTACCCTGTGACAGCCTTTCACAGTGGCACACAGATGACCAAACACATTGCAAAAAAAGGCGGCTAAAAAACAAAGGCTGCCTGTATTGCCTCTACTCCTATTAATCTGAAATGAAACTACTATTGAGTTCTATAGACCAGCCTAAAATAATTCAGTTTGTGTGTATGTAATTCACCCTTGAGATCATTTTATCCCTAGGCTTCTCCCTACACCCACTGTATTTGAACTCCAAGATCTGTGCTGACCTTTTTAGGGGAGCATGAGGTCACTGACTCCAAAGTATCAAATAATCTGTATATACCCTTAAAGACTATTGCCCACCTGAGTATGATCTTGTCTAATTAAACTAATCTACCCAACACACATTGCTTTCACAGAATCCTCACAGCTGGAAGGGACCTCTGGAAATCATCTAGTCCAACCCCCAAGGAGTTTGCTTTAGGGGATGGAAATCAGTATTGCAAACATCTTTTCTAAAAGAAAGATTTTCTTCATTAACACAGGTTATATGATCCTATTGCTGTTAAGCTTCAGAGAACGTGGTACATGCCTGTTTTCCTGATGTTCCTCAGAGGTGGTATGTTAGTATTCTCTATTGCAAAATGGCAATTGATGGAATATTTACATTTGGGGAATCTGAATTAAAGAAGAAAGATAGTCTGGAAATTCTGTTTTTAGTTGTGCTTCTTAATGCATGTACATAGGACAGCGAGCTTTCAGTTCGTATGAGAAAATACAAAAAATTTAAAAGATCTTTCTTCAGCTGTTTATTGTAAAGGTAGGTTAAATAGAGCACCTAAATGCAAGAATCTATAGTCTTGAAGGTCTACTATTATAATACATGGATTCTGGAATTAGGGAAGGTTAAGTTTGTTTGGGTAGGAACTTTTAAGTACAGCAAGAAGTCTGAAAGTGTAACTGTGGTCTTCAACACAAACATGAAATCAGCCTCTGTGTGTCTGCCCATGAGGGAAAGTAAAAGGTAATTAACACAGTACATGAAAAAATGAATGGGTTTTACTAGTCCTGGTAACAAGATATTGTAAGTCTAAGCTTCACTGTGATCAAGCCAAGTGCATAAGTTAATCAAGACCTTCACTGAAGTATTTCTGTTAACACTTTCATCTTACCAGTGGGAATTATTTATAAAACTGTTTTCCACTGGCAGCATGACAAGGTGATCATTAACACAGTACAGACCATGTGAAGGAACCAAATTAAAAACATGTGAAAGTGGCATTACACTGGTACTGTAAGCAGCTGCCATAAATAATTCTGCTCCTCAAGGTGGTTTCAACAGTCTTGCTCTTAATCTAATAAATCAAAAGCCCTTTATAAAAAGTCTCGTTCTCCAAATTTACATTTCTAGGCTTCCCAAGAATGTTTAACTTTACTTTCTCAAGCATGAGAAATCAATTTGCTCAACTAAGCCAGTTCCGAGTTCTCCTTGTAAGCGCTCATTTGGAACTGATTATAGGAAAAAAAAAAAAGAGACATTGAATTTTACACATCTCAGGTTTTGAAGTAAGAGCCCATTGTGTCCCACAACTGCTTCATCCCACCTCCCCTCCACCAACACACCAGGAATTAAAGTAACCAAATCAGTGGGAAGGCTGTGGCACAGGAAATCAGTAATATAATAAAACCGACTTTCATTCTAAGGTGCTGCTTTAACTCTGTCACAGGTAGGAATTATCTTGGTCATTAAAAATTTCGAGTGCTGACTTACGTGAAAACAAGGTGGTGGTTTAGGTTAGTTTGCAAAGGTATTTATATCCACTACCTCACTCCCACACAAACACAAATGAAATTCTGTGTGCAAAAAATCTGCTTGCAGGAATGCATCATCTCCTCATTCTTGGTGAAATACCTCTGGGATCTGAAGGGCATTCCAGCTCAGCCTTTACAAGGAACTCCATGTGTGTATGGATGTGCCTGCCCAGGGCTCTCCCAAGTCCTTCCCTTCAGAACATCTAGCATGCAGTACTCAACTGCACTGTGCGGGAATTTAACATGCAGGATCCCAAAAATATCAGAGATGCTGGTCCATATCCATTTGGGCTCCTGCATCTTAAGCAATCTGAGGAGGAGTGGAGCAGTCACAGGCTATGGATAACCAAAGCCTTTTTGTGCACTCCTAATCAGAACAGCACACTATTTGTTCTTTCACCTGTGCCAGGTAACAAAGGATCAAAAGGATCAAAAAGCTACCTCCAACTTCCATATCCCAGTTTCTAACTATGACTAACCTCTAGCTGGATACTCTGAGAAAGTGAGCTCCATTTAAAATGAAATTATTTTCTTTTAATTTGTACACAATTCCCCTTAATTCCTCCAGTATTCTTCTGTACTTTATTCCCTTTTCTCAATTGCTACCCAATGAACAATTCTTCTTGAAGTAACAAGATTTCTATTGTTGCTTGGGTAGTTTTCAGTATAATCTAGCTTTAAAAATTACTTTTTAATAGTATCTGTCCTGTATATAAAATTACTCCGGTAGCCATTGTTTTTTCAAAAAGAAACTGATTGGGACATCTTTATCCTTTCATAGTACCAGTGAAAGAGAAGAAGCAGTATTAATAAAAGAACTGCAGCAACTGGTCAGCAAAATAACACAATTTGTGTGTTATTTGGGCAATAACAAAACCACACAATTTGTGTGTTATTTGTTATCTGGGCACAATTTGTGCCCAGACTTCATTTTTACAGATAAAGTACAAGCTACAACCCCTTGTAAGTGGAAGTTTCATTTCAGTATTTTTAACTAATAAAATTGGAGTAAATTTATTCAAATAAAACATCTGAACCTTAGTGTAACAAGAGCTGAATACAGTAGCAAAATGCCATAGAGACTACAGGCCAGCTGTTGCAAATTTCATCAATCACAGAACATCAATTACATCTCTAAATAAATCTGTTAAAATAATATTTCACAAGTCTAGATACGATTGAAGAGCTTAACATTTTGCTTGATTATTAGCATGCCCACAATTAGCAATGTAGAATGCCAGCTACAAAAAGCAAATGAGAAACCAGAACAGCAAACCCCTACAACTCTTCCTGGCCAAGCTGTAAAAACTAGCCAATGTAGGGTGAATAGTACAATTTCTTTTCCCCTGGCCTTCCCTGACAATCTGTCAAGCTCTTGTGGAGCAGAGTACATTTGCTCCAAAGCACTGAGTCTTCTGCACTTCCAGCTTGGTTAGAGAAAGCACAAAATAGCTTTAGTCAAAAGAATATGATCAGTCCTTCAATTTTTGTTTACTTCTACAGAGGCTGATTTTGCACAGTTTACTGGCCTATTTTGCAAAATTACTTTTTCAGTGAAGATAATTAAGACTTACTTCTTCTGTAATTAATCAGGAGTAAAAAATCAAAGCAAGTCTTTTTAGACTAAAATACCACAGATCTCTTCCAGAAGTGAAGTGAAATGCTTTCAAAGGAGAAGATGATAGTCAATGGTGCTATTTTGCTTATATCAAAAGGGCACACACCTGTTAAGCTAACAGGAACAACACTTTTACACTTTTATCAGAAAACCTGGCTTCATAACCTTAGGAAGTTTCATACAGAACTGCAGCCAGTGTATTCACTCTGGCTTCAAGTCAACGCTTCTTCATTAATATTTTACTCACACACAAAGACTCCCAAGTTTAGGAGGTAGGCTGTGGATAACAAGCAGCCTTCCCTACACTTGCAACAGAAAGGAGAAAGAAAAAAAAAAAAAAGGCAGGCAGAAAATTCAGTGATGGGTCCCTGCGCCCAAAAGTAATCACCAGAGTTTTCCGAACAAAAATATTTAAGTCATATTTTCAGCCAACTCTTCCTCTGTATCTCAGGAAAATAGTTAAGCTTTATTCAAGAGTCATCATTAAAACAGGAAGTGATTGTACTACAAATGCAATTTTAAGACCTAATTACTTTCCAATCAGGTCTTTCAAAAGTTTTCGTAACAATAGGAGATATTTTAAGGATGCAAAAGTAGAATGTCACACATAACATAAATACTATTACAAAGACACAAAACATACCTATTAGCATAAAAATATTATGCAACCAGGCTATAAGTCAAATGTGCTCCTGAAACAGCCCTGAATTTATTCTAGCAGAAAGGCCAGATTAATTCATTTACTCCTAGACCTCAATTCTTTCATCCTTACAACTGGCATGTAATTGTTACCTTAGAATTACTACAGAAGATGTAAAAAACCCCCAAATTACATCTTCTAGCCACAGGAAGTGTTTCATAATCTCTACCACGTGTCATTTTGCTCTCTGGAAGAAACTTCTTAAATGTGAGGACACCATAGTCATCAAGGAGTCACCAAACAGCACAGGTATTTGCCACTTATTTAGTTTTCCAAGATTTAAATGGTCATCATTACATATTTGTCTCTCCACATAAATCCTTCTCCATGCAGGTGCATTAGAAGTACTGACCATTAAAAGCTCAAAGTCAGGGTCCCTTAAGCAGAAGGTTCAACACTGAACATTTTAAGGCGAATGCTGTCTTTTGTTCTGTTTGAACCCTATCTACTTATGATTCTACAATTACAGACATCTTAAGGGTGTCTATCAGTGATGTTCCCTTTCATGGATTACACTACTCTTCAGTAACATGTGGTGCACTTCACCCTGCAGAGTGTTCTGGTCACTCCAGGCAGCACCCACTGCCTCCTTTCCAGGGCCCACGTCAGAGCATTCCCAGAATACACACACAGCTGTGTGACCTTCCCCCTGTCCTCAACAGGCCTTATCTAATGGAACTGAAGAGATGTCATCACCTTACAGTGTCTCAGTACAAAGTCCTACACCACATTTGAATAGAACATTGCAAACTGCTGCCACTGCTTCACACCTCTCCACTGAGGCCTCAAGATGTATTCCTTTTAACAGAGTATCACACAGATTCTACACGGAATCTTCTGAAAACCTAAAATTGTAGAAAACCTAAACCTAAAATTGTAGAAAATCATTCTGCAACAGGAGCAGGTCTGCTTTGTTGTGATTTTTTTCTGCTTTTGACTATATTGCATATTTTTCATATTCTCTTCTGCCTGGATGGGTCTTGTCTATTCTGCTTTCTACTGCTTAAAGGCCATTTGGATAAATGCCTCCCATTTAAATCCTAACATTCAGCTCAAAAGGCTCCTCTTTCATAGCAGGCTCAGAAATTCTGTTTAGTGAGCTGCACATCTAGTTACCAGAATACAGTTATCAAGAATACTCACAAAGCGGAAGAAATCCTTGAGTTTATTCCAGAAAAAAAAAAAAAATTCATTAACCTTCTTTCCAACTGTCCCCAGTACAGGGAACATAAACATAATTTGGCTAATATGATTAGCAGTTTTCCATTAGTAACCCAGACAACACTGTGAGAACTTCTGGACTGTGCCCATGAACCTGTGGCATATCACAAGATCTGTCTGGGAGATTTTTCTCACCAACAGGTTCCAAAATTATAAGCAATTCTCAAGGCAGCTTGAAAATCATGGAAGGCAGTAAGAGCATTTTAAATGGTCTTTCCAAAACGCTGTTTTTCCCTACCCATGGCATTAGCAAGGACCTGAAATTCATCCATTTGAGGGAAGCTGTTAACTTTCCACACCACAGCAGCTGTACCACAGCAAGTCACGTGTCTAGAATGGAAGTGTTCAGTCTTCTGCATGCAGCTGTAGCCACCCACCCACAGCACTACCAACCACTCCACTCTCAGGCTGGCTAGTGGAAGAGCTCCAGGCAGCACTGGCAGCAAGCTCTTTCTACAGCCAGGTTCTCACTTTATGCTCTTTGTAACCCCTTCATCAAACCTCTAAACAGAGGAAAATCAAATGTCAGAAGAGAGAAGAAAATGCACAAATTTGACTTTAATCAAGCAAAGGAAATTTCATCACCTATGATTTTGCCAGTTAATGCATCCTTAAAGTAGCTTGCATGCATGCAATTCCTTAGTTTATGTTTGGGCAATTACCACTTATTCCTCAAAGCCAGGCAGCTGCCAGAACTGGTTTTAAGAGCCACAACTAAAGGAGCTGTCTGGGGCCTCAGAGGCCCATTAGCCTAACCAGAACATCAGGGCAAGTCACCTAGTGCATGAGAAAAGTAGAACTCTACACACTAATCTTTGTCCAGGATCAGAGTAACCTGACATTTGTTTTATTCACCACAGCCCTCCCACTTGCCTCACTGGAAGGCTACACCTACAGCACGGAAGTAGAGCAAAAGGTGGCTAATCTATCCCCTAGTCTGGCAAAAGGATGAACACATCAATCACATGAAAAGGAGAGTTCTGAACAGTTTGCTGGCATCTCTTCTTTATATTTCATCGAGAGAGACACAGTGACTTAAAACATGCATACTGCACACAGCAGTGGGGCACAGGTTCTAACCCCCAGTTATTTTCCCATCTCCAATCCCACAGCACAGACTTTGCACTTGACAAGTAAACAGGTCTGGGGAGATGGAGTTAACTTGACAAGCTCACAAACTAAAGCTTTAAGAAATCTATTTAATGCATTTACCCAACGATGAACATGAGCAAGAAAAGCCCCTTTTGCTATGGACAAAGTTAGCACTTACTTTAATGAATAGTTTGAACACAGCTTCCAATGCCAACAAGTAAATGAGGCAATGGAAATAAATAATAAATTATAAAGATTGATATATTATTTATATAAATAGGTTTATATATTTTATGTATTTATTATATTAATAATTAATTATTATCTATTAATAAAGTAAAATATCTTTCTTTACTGTTTCCCATGCAATATGTAGGATACTTTTATTGTGCAGCTAAACACCACCAATGTTAATGGTATTTTTAGCATTTAAATACTACCAAGGTCTATTTAGCATTTTTGGTTTTCCCAGCACTTACTCATAGCTGTTTCACTAGCAACTGGAGTAGATGAAATCTGAGCCACTTGACCTGAAATGCTTCATAGACTAGTTGTAAAGGACATTTGGGGTACAAGTTTTGGGATTGTGCCATTCACCCATGATTTGCTGATATCACCTGTGGTGTTGATGATGACTGCCAGACCATTGTGCTGCATTAACATCACACAGACTGCTTATCTCTTATCTCTTCCTCAAGTGATTTACTAGATCTTCCTAGGGCACATATGTATGAAACCTTTTGCACAGCCTTAGGTTCAGCAAGGAAGATTTTTAGAGGACAGGAACAAGAAACATAAATCTGAGCAGGATTTCTTCTCCCCTTGTTTCTTTTGAATGGTAATATAGTAAGTCTGATCATCCTTTAGCCTCCCCTACCTCTGCTAGGGCTTATTTACACCATCACTGTGCCAAAAAAACCCCACACATAAACCTTCTTCCACTCACAATCATGACAGCCACACCTACTCTATGTTCATGAAGAAGTTTGGTTTGAGTTTGCCTTGACTTTTACACTAATGAGGTGCAAGCAACAAACAGCTCTGCTCCTCTCCATGCTGAGGTGACAGCATGGTTCAAGGAGAAAGGTTCTACCCAGTCAGATGATTAGGTCTCAAGTCTTTCTAAGTCTAGAAGAGAATTCAGAGACACCTTGAAAATGTTTTAGTGCTTCAATCTAATTCAATGATATTTTTTTCTTCCCACACCACAACCTCAAGCAGCACATTTTAACTTCTCCCTTTACACACATTTATACTCGCTGGCCAATAAACAAAATAAAAGTTGCTGAAATGCTCCTACATGCCTGAAACAGTAAGATAAACCTGAAGCAGTGTGGGCCCCTAAAGCAGTCAACACCCAGCAGTGAAGACTTCCACAGGAATCTTAACACAATCTGCTCTGCAGGGCCATTCCCTTCCCAAAAGGATGGCGGGAAGTCAGTTCAGAAGACAGAGTCAGCATCTTTAAACCAGCCAGCTAATAAATTCATTTTTCCTTGCTGGTGAATCAAAAAAACAGGACACTTATCACTTTCACTGATAATTTTCCCCAAAGATAAAAAGTACAATCTATTAAGAAGGGAGCAACCATCAAGAGAAGAAAAGAGAACTTTGCCTTTTGCTCAGAAACTCCTGGCACAGGAGTATCAACTATTGCTTATTTCTTAAATATGTGAAATGGAACCAAGGGAACTGAGTTAATATATCTGGAATTTTAGCCAGTGGATTAAAACTGACTACATCATGCTCAGAATTACTCAAAAACTTACGAGATGTAACAACAAGATTAGACTGATTTTCAAAGGTGCTCCCACTGCACCCAGTGAAGATGTTCAGAGTGGGCTGTTTACCTGCCCTGGGCTGCACAAGCTCTGCTGCAGCCACACAGCTGAGCCCAGGAGCTAACTTGCTCATCTCTGTACAAAACTGCTGTTTCACAACAAAAGTAGCAAAAAGTCCCTGAAGTCCTCAATTATATTCCAGAAGAGTATTTAAGCTGCTAAATCATTCAGGCACTTTCAAAAGATTTCCTCAAGTTTGCAAATCTAATTGCTCATCTAAGCTCAATTCAACTCAATTTTAAAAATCAGCTAAATTGGTGCTAATGCTGATGACACTAAAAATGCCCTTAAAATCATTTAAGGTTAATTTGATAATTTACCAACATAAAGGTTAAGCTGACTAAAGGTGTTTTTTTTAATACAGAATTTTACAGAATTTAATTGGCTTGGCTATAATGGTAGGAAAATAGCTTCTTCAAACTTCTCTAATACTGACAAGCTCATAAATTTACTTCACGTAATTCTCCTCTAGATTAAAAAAAAAGTCAGAGGAAAATTACACCAATAAATACAGTTTTTGTTCTAACACAGATACTTGCATTTTTGAGGATATTTAGCAAGTGATCACCAGTAGGGAAAAAGCACTCTTCTTTCCCCAACTTAAATCATCTTTCATGTAAGGAGTAACTCTCTTGTATAAAAAATGCTGCTGTGAATAGGTCTAGACTTTACACAGCCATGGGTCACTAATTTAATTAGATTTCAAAGCAACTATTCTACCTTTACACTGAATACAATACTTCCTGTACCCTCCCTCATACTAAAAGGAATAAAACAATCTGCCAGAGGTTTACACCTCAATGCATGAGGAAACAACAACAAAGTGTACACACAATACCCTGAGTTACAGATGGGGATTATATTGTTCCACTTATTAGGGAAACCTTAACTACCTGCTAAGTTGGTATTTTTAGCAAGGAAAACAGCAGCTTTTCTCTTTTCTGGTGAGAAGTGATTCTGTTTGACCTGCTCTGCTCAGAAGATAACTGCCATCATCCAACCTCAGTAACTTCCCCTACTAAATATGAGCTTTTGCACATACTAAAAACATAAAACAAGCCTCTCTGAATGAATAAAATAAATTTTAAAAGTGAACTTCACTGGTAACAGTAGAAGTCCTTGCCTTCTATAAGAAAACAGTAGGGCTTGTAGGGTTTTGCTTGGGGGTAAATAGTGGGGTAGAGTGAGGATAGGAGCCTGTGGTGTATCAGCATTTGGTCTTTTCTCCTTCCAAACGAAAATGCAGCCCAAATTTTCACAGGGTTCTTGTATCACATGTGTTACCACACATTTCTGACTCCACAAGCTTACTGCTTCTGTGATCTGAGTGATCTGAAGCTGCATGGATTAGTTACCTGAGGAGATTGGGGGTTTTGCCCTCACCAAAAGCCACGAGGGAACCACAAGAAACCAAGTTCATATTCTCCTCCAGGAGCTCATGTAGCACTTCAAAGAATTACACAAGATAGGAGCTTTCACTGGAAGTGAAAGCACACTATAATAGACAGGATCATTTGCTTCCAGTTTCACCATCTATAAATGACATGAAAATACCTATTATTTCACACTATCATACTGTTACATGTTTCTGCTGTTATTCAGCAACACGCATGTAAAGGAGAACCATGCTACAAAAACTCTACGAACAGCCTATGCAAATAACTTTGCTACTGTTAACAACAGTCCAACTTCACCTTACTCTGCTGAACAGGATGCTAATTCAGCCTTGGTCTGACTGTAACACACAAGTACATAACTTTTCTTACTCTACTCTTCCACATGAAAACAAGATGCCAGCTTGCATCACACAGGATGAGCAGGGGTAGTTGCCAGGCTATAATCACCAATTCTTCTGTATCCCAATATAAATGAAGCACTTATGACATTGATTCCCTAAGCTGACAATAAATGCAGTTCTTCTGCAGGCAGCTATAGGCTACTCCTCCCTTACATGCTGTGTACACAGTGAGAAAAGAAGATTTTGTAAGGAGTAGATATGAAGATGTTAGCACCAAAATTTCTGGCAAGTCTAGAGTTTGTAATTTGTGAACAGCATTCCTCCTCTCTGTATGGCAAATTAGCAGCAGTAAAAGATTAAACACACCACAACCTATTCCTACAGTGCAGTATTTCTGGAAATATAATGGCTACTAGGACACAACACTTTTGATGCACAAATGAAGCTGAAATTATAATTGTCTCTTAACTCTCTCCTTTTAGCTAGTGGTAATGGTAATGACATAAAAGTGAAACAATTATAGAATGTATGAAAACAGGTTTCTAAACATCCATTCCTATTTCTGATCTCACGTCATCTTTCTGATCTCATGACAAAACTACTGGGCCACAATACTAATTTATCATCATATAATGGAAATGGAAGGTCAGTTCATTTACCATACCCAGTAATTTGTTATAAAGTAAGAATTTTAAAGAGAGCTGTTTCACAGCTTCTATGAATTTCAGTCTATGGGTTCAGTTATCTTGAAGTCAGTGCTGTGATGAAAAATCAGACTGTCATGGTATGAAATCTTCAAAAAAATAAGCAGATATTTGAATGCAATTTAAAAATTCCCACGACAGAGAGGTCTGGTGATCCGTGAAATGTCTAAACCACAGACACAAACATATTGCATACTCTCACATGAACATGAAAAGAAAGGGGCTAAATGAAAGCAAACAAACAACATACAGAGATGAGCTTATTTTAATCTGGTTATAAATAAAAACCACAAGGGAAAAATTGTTCCCCCAAAAGCTAGAAAGCAAATCACAAAAAGTGAAGAGTTTAGTGGGGAAAAAAGATCACAGGCAGGAACACCAATGATGAAAAATGAACATGAAAGGAAACTGAATTATCTCTTTTCAAATGCAGCGTTCTTTTCTAGTCACAGAAGACAGACATTCATTTCGTTTCAAGAAGTTTAAATGAACAAATTGGAAGGCACAGCTAAGTGTAACTAAGGGGTTAACAGAAGTTTGGGGAGTGGGGTCCCTATCCTAATTAGGAACATAGCAAATAAAAACAATTATTATGTTATCTTCTCAATTATGGTCCCTTCAGCTCTACAAAGTGGTAAGCTATAAGAGCAAGCAATGAGGTGACGTAAGTATTAATTAGGAGACAAGGACAGAGCTCTCATCCAGTTACAGGAAAATATCCCTTGGCACCAGGATACAACAGGGAAGAAGGGAGGAGACACAGGAGTCAGAGAGAGAACCCAGCACTGTATTATTCCCAAAGAAAGTACCATCTTGAGACCCTTGAGGATGCCCTGAAGGCCAGCACTGGAGACCGGAGGCACATGCACACAGAGCCCCTTGATACTCAAGAAAGCTGTAGCTGGGACTAGAGAAACTGTCAGAGCTGTGGGATTTAACAGGAAGATGAAAGCTGTCCATGCCATATCCCTCCTTTTACCTTCTTCTACCTCATAGCTCCGTGCTACGAACAGTGAACAGTGCCAGCTCAAAACCATACTTGCCACATGAGCAGATTCCTGGCTACTTCTATCTACAACAGTGGCAAACATAATTTTACTGCCTTTTCTTATTTTTTTTAAACCACAGAGCTGCTTTATCTCCAACCTAGCAGAAGTTCACATGGAGAGGGCTGACTAATTTGAACTGACTACATACAAGCTGGTACAAGCATTACTGAGTAGCACAGACCAGGGACCACCAGAGAGGGATGAGCTTGGTAGTAAACTCTGATTTATTCCTAACACATGGAAGAATGTGTCAGCAAAGACTCTCAAAGTGAAGCACGCTAATTAGTTAAGCCTACTCAAGTTTTGTGGGTATTTTAAAATTAACAGGGTTGAGTAAATTAGGGCAAGCAGACAAAAGGCCCACATCCTTAAATGCACATTGTGGGTATGCTGTGAATTGTCTTTGTTGATCTGGATCTAAATGGATTTCAAGGTCTAATAATGAATCAATGAGTTGAATACTGCTTACCAGATTCCTATCTGTGATTAGGCTCTTATTACAACATGGGATTCAAGGAGTGTCTTGCACTGCATTATTAGACCATAGCTAGTATTAAAGAACTTTCAAACTGAAATTATATGTATATTGACTCACCACAGCACAAACCATAAAGCCGAGTCCTGCTGTTGCCTTTTTTACATTTCCATGTAATCATATGCAAATTAAACCAAGAACAGTAAAAGCAAAATAATAAAGCATGGTGGGCATCAAATTTGGTGTTATCTTTTATGGTACATAATTCTAGGAGATGGAAGTTAGCAAGAAATTTGTGATGAGAAAAGAAATACTTTTGCCTCCAAAACATTCAATAATATCTAAAAGTAATGTTAACATACCTCCTTCATTGCTCTTTTTTCCCGACTGTGCCACTTGTATCACTTCAGCAGCAGCATCCCTTACTACCAAGTCTTCATTCTGCAGCAGTAGAATCACACATTTCCACAGACCAAGGGTATCAGACAGTCCTATATTTATTTGTGGAGAAAAATCAGAGTTCTATTTCTTATATGCATTCAAAGAAGTTAGAAAGCTGTGTTTCCATACCTAAACACAAGACATCAAAAGGCATTGGCAAATCACTGAGAAAAAGACTAGCAATACAACCAAAGTATTTTCAGCATCTGTGAACTTTATCTAGGTAGCAGACTCAGCTTGGTTTAAACAGTGGGCAACAGATAAGAGAATGGGCCTCTCTATCTGGGTTCAACTTTAGTCGTGAGCACTCTCTATTTTCTACAATTTCTAGAAGTGCAGAATTCCTGTTCGGCAACTTCAAAAATTCTGCGGCTGGAGATTGATCAATGATCAACACACTGATCATGGATTTGCTGCTGCATCTGCCAGGAGCAGAGCCTGCCAAACAAAGCTTTCCTCAGATACTGCCAGTAGTGCTGAACAAAAGTGCCATTCCCTGCTGGAAACAGCAACTGATGGTCACACCTTCCAGGGATCTACCTGTCACCTCCTTTTCCCACATCCACCTGTCCCCAGCACTCACCAGCAGGCCCTGCCAGCCTTTCACCCACTCTCTGTTGGAAACAAGTTCAATCCATGGGGTGATTACACAGATAAAACTAACCAGAGAGAAGTGCCAAGAGGGAGGTGCTGATCTGCTAATGCCCAAGCAGGCAGACAGCACACACCACCCCAGTGGCAATCCACACCTCCCAAGCCATGCTTCCCTTGCAGACCCTCGTGCCACTTACTGCTGCCACACCATGCATGACTAGCTCAAGTCTGCACTCCTAGGTTTGCTGGGGTATTTTTCAGCTCACTTTTCAGGTCTTGTTGAACATCCTTATTAAAGGAATTCACTGGAAGCTCACTTTAAGATGGAGCCAGCTGTGAGATATTACTTTCTGGTGACCACAGACAACACCAGAGTTGCGTTTCTTTGCTGTTTTTTTTCTGCCATGCTTTCAGCAGGTTTGTCAAAGATTTGTATTACAAGGCTAGCCAGACAAATACATAGCTGTATTTCACTGCTTGGCCAAAGTAAATTGCTCTAGGCTTTACTACACAGGCAGAAGAAGCATTCCTGTATTACCTGTAACTTCCCTATGGGGGAATAGCATGAAGTATAACTACTTCAGAAAGAAGTTGCTTTTTTTCCTAGCATGACACATTCAATAACATTATACTGGTAAAGCTAGGGCAGAATAATTATTCCGTTAGAGATTCAATATTCAGATTTCCCACCTAAACAAGTTTCTATTGTATCTCCAGAAGCAGTGGAAGTTTACAAAGGGAATTTGCATAAAGACCTCTTCTGAGCCCTCAAGCAGCTTGATGAAGAGATGATGGGGTCACCCAGAACACACAGACTGGCATTCATTCTCTTTCTCTTAGGAACATAGTAATGGAAGCTGTTGGGACTGACTACAACTCCATTTCATACAACCACAGTTTCCTTTTAACTCCTACTTTTTACTATATGTGGTCAAACAAGCTGATGCAGAGGAAGGCACAGAAGTCACAGCTGTTTACATGCACACAAACCCTTCAAGGGAATTATCCTGGGTTAATATCACTGCAACTAATCCAGCCCACGACCTTGCTTTGCCAAACTCCTCACTGCAGTACTGAAAGTTTCACAGTTGTGAAGATCCCCAGATGGACAATTCTAGGTACTATGAAGGGTCAGCTCCACATCTTTCTTCCCCTGGACCAATTTTCAGAGCAAAGAGAGAAGTTGGTTTGCCCACTGAGGCTTTGGGCTCTGTTTTCTGGGCTGTTTGGGGAGCATTTATTTTTGTTTACTTGTCTGTTTTCATTTGTTTTGTTAGGATTTTACATAGGATACAAACTGCTCTATGCTTTATTTCAGACCTTCACATCTGTCTGACTAGAAAGCATGGAAATCAGCAACTGTTTTGACAAGATCAAAGAGGAAACTGTTGTCCATCATCTATGGACCACATCCAAATAACAACAGATGAGTAGCACAGCATTTGGGAGGTTTTCACTCCAATACTTCTACTGTCTTCGTTTGACATAAAATGGTAATGATGTCTGTATTATGAAGAGCTTAATCTACATAGTGAAGGTTAAGATTTCCAGAGCTGATAATATAAACACTTAATAGCCCAATGTCTACCTCATATAGATTTAGCTCTGGTGAATGTTACCAATACCT
The DNA here is from genome assembly GCF_036417665.1 of Passer domesticus. Classification (NCBI taxonomy): domain Eukaryota; kingdom Metazoa; phylum Chordata; class Aves; order Passeriformes; family Passeridae; genus Passer; species Passer domesticus. Next base: position 93,396,571 of record NC_087476.1, read on the forward strand.
CTTAAAAGGTACATCTCAAAATAATACCTAATTTTTCCCAAAACCACTATCTACAGATTAAGAAATATATTGTTCTTTTTGTATAAGAGATATTTGCATCCAGGCCACATGGATAGGCTGAAGCTACTTAAACTAAAAACATTTACATAACTACACTGGAATGACGTATCATGGAGTTAAAAGTATCTAAAACTGTCTGTCCTATTCAGGATGCAAAAGAATTTCTTTATCATCTAGTACTACCTATTCTTGCATATCTCCTGGCCCTTTAGTCACAAAATTTTCTATTCACCGAAGGCGCAGGGGAGGGAAGCTAAAAGAAATCACCATCTATACTCCAGAACAAACAGTTTCACTGAGCTTTGCCTCCCAGTCACTAATGTACTCATGAATAAGGCCATGTAGGTTTTTTCTGTTCTCCTTCTTTCTTTGTTTTCTAAAGAGATGGTCTAATGTTAACTTCACACAAAAATCCTTATACCTGGAGATATAATGTGATCCAATTATTAATCATTCTTATAGTAGATCGTGTCTCTCATTTCTAGACCAAAGACCTCCATTACAACATCGAGCCAGCACAGCTTTGTGGCACTCCCAGTGTTAAACTAAACTAAACTATGTCCAGCTCAACAGAGTACTACAGAAAGATTCAAGTCACAGAACAATTGCAAACAAGTAATTCCGTACACCAGTGTATAGTGACCTGGAGACATAACAACATCTCATGTGCCCCTCTGTTGAGTTATTGCCAGAGGCTGGGCACCTGTGCTTTTTCTACCAGAATTTAAATAAATCTATATGTTTAGTAGTGAAATCCTATTAAAATTTTCAAAAAACCCCTGTTTCATGTAATTATGTTTTGACTGTGCATACACATACATTTGAAATCATGTATTAATGGATTTCATCAAAAAAGATCCAGAAAATTACTTTTGAGCTACTTACCAAGAACGAGCTTCTCACTGCTCAGAAGGAATGATGTTATACTTTTAAGAACTTCAGCAGCTGCTAACAGCATCTCTGTCTCTTGCTCATCTCCACAAAAATACACTATCTGCTGAACCCATTTTTTCAAGACTTCTTCTGAAATCTGAAGGCACAGAACATGTGAGAAGCATGCTGTAACTCTTACCATCACATTAAACTATGGCCTGCCTAAGGGATACTACTCATTAGTAAATGCCCAGTTTTTTCAAAGTGGTGAAACCCACATGAACATTTAAAAGTTGGGAAATTTTCTTTAAGTTAGAGCACCATTCACAGGCAAGTCTTTGACTCTATCCCTTCACAGCAGAGTCACCAATTACCACAGAAGTCAAAGCATATTTTTGTGTCCTCAGTCCTTCCACACATGCAAGCCAAGGACAAATACACTGGTCCTTTGCTGAATTTCAGCGTGTTCCTCTCTGCCCATCCCTCCAGCTTGTCCAGGTCCTTCTGCAGAGCCTTCTGGGGTACTATCCACTGCTCCCAGCTTTGTGCTGTCAGTGAACTTGCTGAGGAGGCACCTGCCCCTTCACCAAGTCACTGATGAAGAAGTTAAACAATACTGGGCCCAGTATTGACCCTTGGGACACCACTAGTGACAGGGCTCCAACTAGACCCTGTGACACTGCTTATGACTCTCTGGGATGTGCTATTCAGCACTTCTCAACCCATCTCATTAACTGAGGGATTAATGAAACCTCAGTCATACTCTGCCTCATTTTGCCTGGTACAGGGCCATGTACCTGCACTGCACAAAGGGACACAGCCAGAGCGCATCCTACAGATTCTGGAGCAGGTGAGAACAAAAAATAAGAATCTCCCAAGATGTTACAATGACTGAAATTTCAAGCAGACACATGGACTGTATTTAGAAAGACAGAACTTAACTTTTACCTCATCTTAAAAACTTAACTTTCTACCTTAGAGAAAATCCCTTCCACAGATGTAAATACTGAATGCAAGCTCAAAGAAAGACTTTAGATGGAAATCTGATGTACCTGGTCTTTCCCAAAGCCAAAAACTCTCTCTGTAGGTATCTCTTAGATCTCCCATGATTTATATGCTTATTAGAGAAAGTTGTTGCAGCATTTTTATTTAAGATTTTTACAGCATTTTTCATTAATTCTATTTTGTTATGTTAACTTTAAGTAGCCACACTATGCCTTTCCTTTAACTAAAAAGATTTATTATCATAATTCATGCTCCTCAACTCTTGTGTGCAAATCTGATTTTATATTTTTTTATAATGAGACATGGTTATTAGCATATAGTAAGAAACCATTCTGCTGCTCATTCTATGAAAAATAATAGCTTTGTAAAGAAAATCATCTTCCTTTTAAAACGGATCATGAGAGTTTTGTTTGTTTTAAAATATATACTAAGTGGATTTGAAAATATTTTTTAAAATGTCTAGCGCTAAAGCTGCTTTTGCACTGCTCTCCACATACATATGTGACATCACAGACTGACAATTTAAAATCAAAAGAAATCTGAGCTGGCTGGGAACTGCACCCAACCACTGCTTCAGCTTCGTGCCTTCCCACCCGACATGCTCTCCTGTGGGCTCTCCAAAAATCAAGAAACCACAACAAAGCTGCACTTCAGTAAATGGGCTGGATTCCAAACAAGGATTAAACACCACAGGCATTTCCTTTTCTACATTATAGTGACCATTTTGGATGAGCTCAGAGGCTGAAATTACTCCATCAAAATATTTATGCATGTATTTAACTTGAAATTACTTTGAGAGGGATGTACTGAGATGATATTCATGGCTGTGTCATTTCAGAACATGGCAGTGTATTCAGAGAGGAAGATATAATGATGAATGCCAAAAATTATGAATGGACACAAGAAAACACAAGCTTAGGGCTTGGATTTAAAAGAAGACACACTACTGCAATCACTAAAAACTCCAGGATTACAAAACTGTTAACCAGCTCCATTTCCCTTACCTGCTGATGGTTCTGCAAAAGGTGGATAATCAATTTGGAGGCAAATTTGAGAGCTATGGTTTGACCTTCAGGGCTGAGAAAAAAAGGCAAAGGACATATCAAAAAGCTAGCTATTTCTGTCATCATTTCATCTCTAGAAGAAAACCAGCCAGCTCTTAATTATTTCTGATGATCATCAATGGATATTCTTCAAACTGAGCACTTGAAGCTTTTACATTAGAGATCTAGATGTTAGCTAAGTTCTCAGCTGACATGCAAATAAAACATGCCCTTACTTTCACTTCTCTCCTGTTTACTTTCTATTTACATACTTCTCATAGAACAACATATTTGAAAATGGAACCGGAGTCAAATAAACCAGACATTATTTTAAATTGTGAACAAATGCATCTCTTGAAGCTAGTATTTAGTGCAGGAATATCTCTTCTACAGCTGCTAAGCAAGATCTAAGGATATGGCTCTGGGCACTGTGGCTTCTGAAGCCTATTCCCACCATGGGGAATGGCAACACCCGAGCAGCAAGGCCTGTTATTCCAGCCACTTCCCTCTAACAGCCCCAGTCAGTGTTATTTTACCACCAGTACCTTACTTCATCCCAGAAATGACCACTCCCATCATCATCATTTGAACTTGAATAATTTAGTGCAAATCAGCAGCAAATATGCACAGCTATAAAATGCAGTTCTACACTCTATATCCTTTATATTCAATGTTTGTAACACTGGAATGCAATGTTTGCATGGCTTAAAACACTATCAGAAACAGGATGTCATACCCTTAAGTCTGGACACTGTAAGCCTGTTTGTGCATGCCATTATGAATGCATGGGCACAGCTTCTAATTCAGTAGGACCTACAATCTGGCTCCAGATTTTCAATGCTTTCTGCTGACTTTACAGTCTCTATAAGGAGTGCAAACCCTAAGGATTAGGATTAACCATTTCTGCCAATCCAACAAGTTAAATGAGATCTGTCATTCCTTCTACAAACCATCTGCCCATAAACCAGGATAGGAGGGATGGCAGATTCACAGCGAATGAGTGTAGGGCTGGATCATTAATACTAATTGTTAATTCTACAGTAAAGTGGGTGTTTTCCAATTAGCATTCAGGAAGAACCATGTCCACCAGCTATCACTGGACAGCCAAAGTAACTTCCTGTTTCAGGAACTGTACAACTGGACATTTACAGGGTGCTAGTATGACTTGTGGGCCTTTTGAATAATTCAGATAAAGGTCTTATTTCTCTGAAAAATTCTCATGAACCCACTTTATTCAAATAAACAACACTCTCTTTTCTGAAACACAGATTTTTAAATGAAAGTGCAGTCCCAAAATAATATATTAATGTTCAATGTTGAAAGTGTTTAAGATGTAAGTATTTCAACATGCATGACAGACCATACCTGCTGGAGTTATCTGCAAGGTTTAAACTCCAGGTTAAGAGCTCATTTGGATTCATTTTTATAGAGCATTCAGTCTTTGGAAGCAAATTTCTGAGATCCATATTATAAAGAATTTCCAGCACCTGCAGACACAATTCACAAACAAAGAATTTACAGACAGTCTCAAGAGGAATGTGCACATTTGAGGTCAATAAAACACTGACTTAAGCTCCACTCCAAGAAAAAAAGGATTCTCTCTGGACAGTTCCAAGAAAGGAAAGAGGAAGTTCTTGCTTTTACACAAGAACATCTGTTAAAAAATTATTGCACAGCTCCTGTTCAGTGCAAAAAAACCCCAACTACTCACCTACTATTTAAAAAACATAATGCACATTTGAAATATATTTTCGAAAATTGCAAATATGATCAAAAAATTAAAAACATAATTTACTGAAAACATACAAAATGTCAATAAAAAACACCCTCTTACCTTGCAAAAACACTGGGGATTTGTTTCCTTCAGAGCCATTGTGAGAAGAGTGTCTTCCAAATCAGTGGGTAAACATAATACACCTCCTCTTCCTTCTGCAATCTGCTTGGAATTTCTTTGTTTCAGGCACAGCAGTATTGCTTCCAATGCCAGCAGACGCACTTCATGGAACTCACAGTGCAGGAGATGAGCTACTGACAGTGAGGGCTTGGCCATTTCTTTTGCAGCAGCTGAACTACAGCTCTGGATGTCAGGACCTGCAGCCACTGACAGCACTGATATTACAAGTTTGGTGATGCTCTGGAGATACTGTATCAGTCCTGGTACTGCAGATGAGTAGGGAATACCACACACCAATTCAGAATCTGAAATTACTCTTTTCATCTCTTCCCAAAAGTCAAGCACTTGCATTCCTGCAATGAGAGTGGCACTCAGTAAAGTGAACAAATAGATGATGTTGCCATCTGCTCCAGACCGTGAAGCTGACAAATATCAGGTGTGCAAAAGGTATCATAAGGTAAATTCAGGCATGAAATGAAAATCACAGTTCTCCTTCATTTTAAACTGATTCCAAATTATAAAAAGCTTTGTTAGATATTACATGTATTCATATTTAAATCAAAAGACACAAGGACACAAAGTTTCCTGAAACTGTGATTGTTCAACACATGAGTTGAAAGTTTCAAACAACTTAAAACATGCTACAGTACCTTGCAGACTGCCTGCAATCTTTACCAACTACATTTGTTTGGTAAGTATTTCTTTCAACCAAGCTAGTAATATAATATTGCAAATTGTACAAACCTACCATTTCTGCCATTGCAGAAAGTGATTAACAGAAATAAACCATTAAATATATGTGGGAAAAAATGTGGATAGTTAGCTCTAAAGTCAGAGACTGGACTGAACATAGTCTGTCTGTCAGACTACTCAGCTGCAACTGAAATCAGGAGAAATTATAACAGAGGCCATTCTGATAACATTGAAAATCTCATTCCTTCATAGTTTTAGTCAGAAAAAATTGCTATAAAGAAGATGCCCCTTCAAGATAAACAGACCTGTTCTGTATCAGTCTGAAGAGTTTACTTATTAAAAAATCCAGGATACTTTTCCTATTCTTATTTATTTTGAACAGTTAACATAGGTAAGAAAAACAAAGGAGCTGCACTGTATGTATCAGCCCAGGAACTGAGACATTTCAGCCATTTACACTGGTGCACCCTTGTCCACATGGCCCAGCACAGCCTGAGAACCTTCTTTAGTGCTGGCCACCTCCTGGAGTGAACAAAGAGGACATTGCCATCTGTGACACCAGAGGGTTTCAGGCTTCAGCAGAGCTGGCAACATAGACACAAAATAAAGAAAAAAGTCATCAATGGTCCTATTTCACACCCACATAGACTGAAATACTCATGTGCCTTGAGTTCAACCTTCTCCATCATCATCAGGAATAAACCATTTTATAATATTGAAATCATTTTGCCCAGTTCAGTGTCTGCATAGCTTGTACCATAAGAAAATGAACATGCTATACTTCACAAAATTTAAATGTAAGTAGGTGAAAATCACAAAAGAACAGAGAACAGTGCCACTAGTGCTAAGGGATGTAGGAAGTTTTTTGTTTTTTTAAAGGTAAAAATGCTCTAAAGGCAAATACAAGATTAAACAAACTTACATTTCTCCAGTATCTGCAAGATGACAATTCATTGTCATGTAACTTTGCTATTTATAATTAAACACTGAGCACTGCTAAAAGCCTGTCCAAATAGCCCTACTAAATTCCTGAATCTGACATGAAGCCACAGCACAAATATAGATTCATTTTGTTGTCCATGAAGACATTTCCCTAAGCCTTCTATTTACAGTTAAATATCCTGCCCTTTCATATTCAGATTCCTCTAAAGCCACCTTAATTTGTTTGACATTTACACAGAAAGTTGACATGGTTGTACACTGTCTAGCACATAAGACAGAATCATTTCTGAGTAATTCTGGACACGCTTCAAAGAAATGCAGTATTTGTAAAAAATTTTCAGACATACTGCCCAACCGCTAGCTCTGTCATTCACATTTTCACTACGGTTTCTTTTCTGAAGGGACCTGATGCAGCCAGAGGAACTCCAGTATCAGGGCAAAGCCATCTCACAGCATTATCCTCTACATGACACAGCTGACTTCCGTCTCATAGCAATGCAAACTTGTATCTTTTATTTGCTACATTTCTAAACCCCCTCCAAACACACGGCTTTTACACACTGGCATCACAGCATAAACCAGCATTAACGCCCGTGTCACACGACACGTATCCAACTGCCAGAATTCCTTAATTTCTGAACTGTCTGGTTGCCTTGGAGAGGGATTAGGCCTTCGTCTCAGTTATTACATAGCCTGAGTCCACAGACAGCAGTTTAACAACAGAAATAATCCCAGGCAGCTGAAAGAAAAAGGTTCAAGGTCAAACACCTCTGTTCAAGAAGAGAAACAGCTTCAGTATCGGAGCACTGCACCCTCTCCAATCCCTGCCTGCTCCCCTCCTCAGCTGCCTGTCAGCAACACACCCACCCACTGGCTCAGCTCCTCAAACCAAGGCTGTATTTCTAAGCATGCTGCAGGAGAAATGCTTTAATCTCCTGTCCACGTTGCTTTATACTGAGGTAAGCCACATGCAAGCAGTAATGGGAAAGCTGACAGGATGGAAGGGTCAAAGCTCCAGAGCAGGGAAAGGGAGAGCAGTATTAAGTGCACACAGAGAGAGATTGTTGGTGTCAATGCTGCCAACTTCACCAGAGCCTGCAACTCAACATCAGAGAGAGTGGTGACCCTCCCATGGACTCCAGAAGCTGGCCATGCACTGACCTTCCAACTCAGCAAACTTCCATTTGTACTTTGCAAGGCCAGCACAACTTATCTTTCTGTCGTCATCTTTGAAGGGGAATACTACTTACATATAAAAAACATAGTGGAGCTACTCACTCCCAGAACTACTAGCTTGCAGAGACTGTGATACAAGAGTCTTTGGCAACAGATCTTCTTTTTCTGTACATATAAAATACTTCTCTTTTGGAATACTTCTGGATGACTTCTTTTTTTCCTGTGCAATTGTGAAAGACTGGACACTGTGGCTCATCTATTTTACAGAAAGTCTTTTTAAAACTGGATGTCTCAATGGCAAGGCCGTCAGCAAAATAAGACTGTCTGAATATTTGCTTAGCCTCAGCACACCAGAAAGCAAATCCTTCTGCATTCATCTTGTGCTCCACATGCTTTCCAACGCTCTTTTTTCACACAAATATGTACAAAAGGAAAGAATGCCCCTGTCTTATTACAATGCAGTGGAAATATTCCTGCTTTCAACTTCATCACTAAGAAGTCTTTCCAGGCTTTCATGTAAATGTTTTCTCATCTGCTTAGCTTTAAGTAAACTCTTTCCTTTGGCTTACATCAAAATATCCAACTAAACCAGAAAACCACACTGGTTCCCAAAGCAAATGTCAGCCTCTGTTGTTAAGACACAGTAACGACATACTTTTATTTACAAACAAACATCACTGTACAGTTTGAATGGCCAGCTGCTGTGAGAAGGGAGACTAAATTCTGGCTGACCAAAGAAGGGTCCTGGCAAACAGCAGTCTCTCCAGGATGCTGACAGATGCAAAAGAGCCTTCAAGAATTAAGTGGATTTAGTTTTATTTTTTCCTCCTTAAGGATTGCTTCATTTGTGGGACAGCAACAATTTCAGCCTGCTTCTAGTACAGGAGACATCTTACACAACCACTTGGTTCTCTCCAACACCCGACACAAACATCCTCAGTCCCCCACACTGATATATGCACACATCATCTATGTCACGGCATCTAGGTTTGAGGAGCTGGTTTTTTTAATCCTATTTGTGATCAACTGATGTTCTGTCATGTATATGAAGTAAAATGGTCTTTCACCACCTGAAAATAAAGCGGAAAGGAAGAGGAGCAGAATGGAATCAGCAGATTGGATGAATCTCCAGTTATAAACTTCCTCAAAATTTAGCAGTTCCAAACCTGTACCCTGCCTGTCTTTCTTCTGCTCTTCCCTGCAGTGGCAGGCAGGATCTGCTCAGTCTGTTCCCAGAGTAAGCAGATACATAGAGCAATGACAAAAAATGTCCCTGCTTAGGGAGTAACAAACCATCAGCTGATGGACGTCTCAGCTGATATTTCATCTCAGAGGCACTACAGTCTGTTCAAAAGTGAGAGAAGTAATCTGAATTCCTTCCATATTTAAATCTAAACTTGCTCCACCCTGCAGAGTTGACACATTTCTGTAGGATTTGGTAATTTCACATAGATTATTTAGCTACTGCCAAGTGGACAACTCTCCTGATCATCAGGTGTACTGTGTGAGGGGCTTCCTTCTGTACATGTGATTAGTATAGCTCTAAGTATTTGTATCTAGATAAATATTAAGATTAAATCCTTTATACAGGCCCTCGAGCATGCAAACCATCTTCCATGTTCCTTCCACAGGCTTCAGAAAAAAAGAACTAAGCAGGGGAAAAGGGGGGAAGTTACTACCAGCATGAGGAAACTCACTGACCCCCTGCAAGGGCAGACAAAAATTGCAAGAGCAGCAATAAAATGCTGCTTTTCCTGCAGTATATTGTTATGGGAAGGGGCTCTGAGCATCAAAAATCTAGACACTTACCATTTTTCAACAAGACCTGCAAGGAAGAGCAATTGTTTATGAACTGAGGTTAAAATCCACTCTCTAACTACCATCCACAGACATCTGAACAGATCATATGAATAGGGAGTAGGCTGAGAGGTAATCAGTGCCAAGAAGAGATTTTCCTAGACAAATACTAAGGAAAAGTATTTTCTTTCGTAGTTTTTCTTTTTATTAAAAGTGGATTAGGCAAAGTCTCTGCTAAATGGAAACAAAACCACAAAGAGAACAGAAAAGTCCGTTTCATTACACAGCTATACTAAGGTGACTGCTGATGATCATAAAAAGGGCATATTTTAAGCAGGATGTTTTCTTTTAAAGACATCTGCAACTTCTTCAACATCAGAGACTAGGCATCAGAACTCACAATACAATTCAAAACTATAAACATGACTGATTACCAGAATCCATGGATATTTTATTGTTGAGGACACAACTATCCCACTGCATTTTGTACAGCATAAGGGAAAGTTTCCAAAGGAAAAAAGAAGTGGAAAAAAGCTCCATTTTATCTGGACACTGCAACAGCTATTTTTTTCTTACAGGTATTTTTTCTTGCAGCTTCTCTCTGGCCCAGCACTGACTTCTCCAGTATTTTGCATTCATATAACTCTATAAAAACCCACAGAGACAGTGCAAGTCAGTCAGTGGAACACGCTGGAATCTAAAGAGAACCTGATTTTGAAAGGACAAGCAGTCTCTCTTCACGTGGGGACAGAATTTTAACTGCTAACATTAATGAACATGACCAATTCTACTTTCCCCTAGTGTCACCTATTTCATGAAACACCTTTCCATATTCCCTGCTCAACACAGCATTACAGCAGTATTGTGCCTACCCTCCACAACCCTCCTCTGATCACTGTCTCTGCCATCATTCTAAAAACACTTTTACTTTCCTCCTCCTCTACCTGTGTCACAAGTTCTGCCTCCAACGTTTCTTTGACAGCTGTTGGTGTTGCACATATCCATCTCCTTTCTCAAAAAAATTTATTCTTGGCCCATTTTGTTCTTCTGTCTCAAACTAACTCTTGGTCAGTCTTTGGACCACTTCAACATCCCTGACTTGTTCTGCCGCTGGCATTTTACTGTCCAGGCAACTCCCAGTCACTCCCTGTGCCTTAGACTTCCAACAATGCCACCCTCAACTTACTCATTCTCCTGTCTGCACTGAATTAGAACACTGAGTACCTAAAAATATTTCCTTTTGACTCGTCTAATTTGATGTTATAGGCACAGGGCATTTAGATCATCCCATAAATGTTTTAAATGTATACCTTTCTTAACTCAAAATAAAAACATTTACCCAGTGTCGCAGTCAATGTATCAGCAACCTTTATATAATTTCTCGTATAATAAACAAAAACTGCCCTCAATATGTTAAGAGTAAATTTAACTACAAGCTAATTAGACCAAATAACCAAAACACACATTAACAAGCTGCCAACGTTTTTATTAAAATAATTCTTTGGCCACACTGCTTAAGGATCTAGGTAAAGAAAATTCAAGTATGGCTAAAATAATCAACCTAGTTATCCCTGACAAATTTTTATCATTCAAAAATCATCAGTTTGTAAGTTAGCCTGCAGGAAAACTTGGCTACTACCTAGCTTCTTTCCAAAATAAGAAAAGATTAGGAACTATGATACAGAAAACCAAGTGGCCAGAACCTTCAAATGCTATTTAAAAGACCTACAAATCACATAATTCAGGGAAACATATAAGCAATTCCTATGTAAAGAGCAATTTGTGCTTGCATTACAAAGCACTGCAAAGCATCCATAAATTTGATAATCCATATTATTTCTATCAATGCATTTTATAACTTCCAATTAAAAAGGACAAATATAACCAAAGGAATGATATTTGCTCTGTATGTTATTTTAAAAAGTATCTCATTGTATTTGAGGACAAAACCAGCACTTGAAATAATACCTCATGTTTCTCATCACATACACACACACATATAGTGCACAGTATTGTCTGCAACCATTTCTTTAGTTCATGAGCAGAATTTAAGAATCTTAACCTACATCTACAGAAGGTTTAGGTATTTGGAAGAAAGCAAGAAAATGGAATTATGTTTTTGCAAAACTCAAGGAAACAAAATAAGTTAGAGTAGAATACTGGCTACTCCATTTTGGTATCAAAACAATCTCTCTATGAAGAGGATTAATCACATAAACTGAATAACTGTTCCCATGGTTAACTACAACACTGGAGTTTGGTTAATTTCAAGAACTATTATAAATTCTTCCACCACAAATGGAGAAAGGAAAAATGCTCAGTTGGACTACAAATGGCATCTTTTTCTAAATCACAGATTCAACCTATTTGACGTCCTGTTTAAATGTTTTCTCTTTCCCACCAAAGTTGAATTTTGAAGACACTATACTTGACAACAGGCCAAACCAGACTGACAGCATATATACAGGATAAAGCAACAAATTGGCAGGATTATCCTTAGCAAAATTTTCTTTCATCTTTTCCCTCTTCTGTTCCACATCCTACTTCACTTACATTGACAGAGCTCTATCAACAAGTGCCATTTTTTGGAACACAACCCTGGCCAAAATGCATTTCTATTAGTCAAGTACATTATAGAGAGTTGCATCCACTTTTCCCCTCATCAAAAGATGAAATACTACAAGGAAACTTTTTCAAGATGTGAGCAAGAAGGAGATGTGACCACTCTGTCTTGTGGCATTCTTCATCTGTTACAGAGAGACAGAGCATCCCAGATCTGAGCTTTTGCTGCAATTCAACATTCTGGCTCCTGCATTAGCAGCACTGCATATCACAGTAATACTCTAGTCTTGTTGCTGTGCTTCAAACACCATTTTCCAGAAGATCTGAAGGCAGGAATGTCTATGACAGATCCTCTCAGAAGTTCATATATTCAACAGAGGAATCTGATTTAGTGAAACAGTGATCACACCAGAGTCCTGTATTCCATCTCTTGCAAAGCCCGTCTCTGAGTGCACAGGAAAGCATATAACCTCAGATGCACACATAAGTCTGGAGCTCTACTTTTAATTCCTGATCAAAACTTGTGAATTTGCAAATAATCATATACACAGCTAAGGCTGAACATGTTCTCACCTGGTCTCGAGGTAATTTTTCCCACCACACTATGCCTACAAATGTTACTTTATTCCTGTGTAATATTAGAAACAGGGTAGAAATGCCAGAATATCCTCTGCAGGAGGACTGCATTGTTCTCCCATGAGAATAGAAAGGCCCTAGACATTTGTGATTTCTGATCTATAGAAACAGTCAATGTGGAGAAAATACGTCAAAGAGGTCTGCAAGAATAAATTCCCTGGACACTACCAACAACTATTAATAGTGACAATAGACACTACCTCATCAAATTATCCTATACCTGGTAACAACTTCCTTTACTCTCAATAAATATATAAATAGTATATTTTAACTTTTTTCTTTTGTTTAAGGCTTGCTTCCAACCACAACTGATAACAGAATAAAAATACTTTTGAGTTTATATAGTCTTGGCTATATGTATTGTCTCAGTATATCTGTTCAGCCCTCAGACACTTCAGGAGCTGAGAAAAAAGTTCTAGATTTTGCCTATCACCTCAAGGAAAGAAAACTGTGTTTTCCCGACATGAATCAGGCAACACTTCCATCCAGTCCAGCAAATAGGAGTAACTATGGGGTTTGGGTTGTTTTGTTTTGTTTAAGATAAATAATCATAATTTAACCAGCAGTAAATTTTTGGCTGGACAAGATGCTTTTGGTATCCATTACTCCCTGCCTTCCTTAGCCAACATTTTTAAGCCGATGTTTTTTGAATTTGTGAAGGAAATTCCCTAAGGGCTATCCCTACACTTTAAGAGACAGATTTTATTAATTGAAAACAACAAATCACTTACAGAAAATAATCATAATGTAGGAAAGGCCTAGGCAGAGCTGTTCTCTGAAAACCTCTTTGTAATTGTAGCCTCTTTAGACAGGCATAATCAATTAGAAGTGGTCTGATTTTAACCAGTTGCAGGCTCATTACATTGCATTCCCATTTCTGTTGATGAAAATCAGTTTCAGCCTGTGGCCTGGAACTCATATACAGCACTTCCTGGGGCCTCTTAGATAAACACATCAAGAAACAGTTTTATTTGGATTTGTCCCTCACCCTTTATTCATTGAAACAACTTTACAAATCAAGATTAGAACAGAGAAAAATTGGCTCATAACCAGAGATATGCATACATGAGTAAGATATTTAATCTCAGAAAAATATAACGCTTCAATTAATAATCATATCTTTAAAACATTTAAATGGGAGACTCAAAACATTCCGTTTTAACTGTTGAGTTTAGTCTTTCTCTTACTGTGTCATGGGACACTCAGTTTCTATTTAATACAAACATATAACTCCTTCCTTTCAGACGGGCTTCTTGCCTGTGATACATAAAATTGTCCCAAATGTATCTTTAGGTTTTCAAAACAGTTCTTCCAGCCTAAGTTTTTACTCTCTGTAGACACTGCTTGAAATATGCAATTTTAAACCTATGTAGGAATGAAACTTTTAAACAAAACAATATGAATGAACTATAATAGAGCAGAAAGAATCTGCAAAAATAATTGCTTCCCTTCTGCAGAAATTGTACCTTACAGCACCCAGGTTTGGTACAGTCCACATGAGCTTTGAAAAATAAATGAATTCACTACAGTTGGTAATCCAGCCACAGCATGGTGCAGTCCCTCAGGCTCAAAGGGCTATTCACAAGTCAGGGGCATTAAAAAAGGAAGGGAGTTTCCTGGTGTGGAGAGGTCCATAAAAGCCTTTGCAAATGTGCAGCAATTGTTTAAAAACCAGAACAGACAAAAAAAAAAACCCTACCATAACTGAAATAGGAAAGAGGAAAATAAAGGAAATGCAATGCCCACTAAGTAAGCAAAACAAGGAGCCCTCCCCTGGAGTACTGGCTGTTCCTTCCTAAAAGAAAATACAAAAATAGAGCTGAAGGGCGAGTGACAAGAATAATCAGAAGATGAAAAAAAACTTCAGATGAAGAGAATACAGAAAAATTAGGATGATTCATACCATGAAGGAGCTGAGTAGTGGTAGAGGATCATGTTTTAAAAAGTGGAAAAATTAATATTCTCCAAAGGATCTCTTTTAAAAAGTAGTATTCAAAGTAAAAGGGTGATGAGACCAAATATGGTTGAAGGTTGAACATATATTTTTTAATATAAGAATTACTGTTGGTAGAGATAGCTTAGCCCCAGAAAAACCAGTAATGAGTCAGGAAAAAAAAAATATCCCAAGAGAAATGTTATACTGAAATTGCTTTAGATAAGGTGGTACATTCCACCCTATAAAGCACGTGGCCCTTGCCCAGTAACTCTGTACGTCTGTCCTTATGTTGTAAGGGCTAATTCTGCATCAGCCTCTCTGAAGAAGTTAACTTCAGACATGCTCACCACCAATTTGCTTTCCTGACTATTATCCCTATTTGAACTGTACATTCACAAGAAATCACACCAATAGGAATTTTAGAATTAGAATGGAACTACAACTAAAGGTCTAGGCAAAAAAATCAAAAGGAATTGGTTTAAAAATTAACAGTGCCCACAACATGACTGTGAAATAAAGAACGGTTCCAGTGTCTTAAATGCAGTGTTTAAAATTTTAATGAAATGACAGAACTATTCATTAATTGCCTTCCTGGACTGACAAGGTAATTTATTACTCACTTGTTCACAAGAAATGAACAAAACAGGCCCACAAGGAAGTTACTTAGAGCTGACTGAAAGCTGCCTACACACTGGCACACGTGAAAGGGTGTCCCTTCCTCCATACCTTTGTTTCTCTTATTGTTCACAGCTTGTTTTGTACTGTTGCTAACTGTAATCTACAACATTAAAACCACTGATAGTTCTCACCGGTTCTTCAAAAAATTCCCACTGATAAAGAATCAAAATGGAAAAAGAAACTGAAAGAAGCTCTCAGAGCTGTTTTTTATAAAATTTCTAAACATCAGAAAACACTTTCCCTGAAACTATTTCAGGTGTCTCACGAAAGAACATTTCTGTGGCTTTCTGGACAGGTTAAAGTTGCAATAGTCCAGGATGTGGATTTTGGATTAAAAAAAAAACATTTTGGAACAAGGAGAGGATCTATTTTGTTGCTAGCCATTCTAGGACTAGGAATACTGCAAGATCATCACTTCAAGCCTTGACATGGAACTGTACCTCAGTTTTCTCCTCAATAAAACCTAGGACTTTGAGAGGGCAGAATGAAGGGCCTTCTACAAGGCAGCTAAAGGATTTCAGAAGTCAGTAGATACCTTGAGCACAAGTAATATACTATTGTTTCTCCACGTTCAACAGAGCTCAGAAATAGGTACAAATATTAAATCTGATGTATAGAAGAGTATATTGACTTACCTTGCTTTTGAAACTTCCCCAGGTGAGTACTCAGCATCACAAGGACATCAAGATAGGCAGCTCTGGTCACCAAACAAGGATTTAACCTAAAAAAAAAAAATCACGTTTTTAAAGCTTAAATCCTTATAACCTTGTGTTCAGAAACAGCAGTAAAACAAACTAGTTGGCCACATCTGTTTTAATTAATGAAGATAAACTATTGGTCAAACTAAAATGCATATAGAAAATAATTAGGCCAAGTTATCTAAGCTTCATTTCCTGGTCCATTCTGAGTGACAGTCTCCCTTGCAGAATAGCAACACCTTCCTCCTCCAGCCATTCCACTGAATGGCAGTTGATACATTTCATTATTACTGGATGAACCAGCTCGTTGTAGCACCCACTAGGTCTTTTTGTTTACAGATAATGTGTGTAACTAAATGCACCAACAAAAAGAAGTGTTCAGTTCTTACTGTTACAGCTCATAAAAGAGAAACTTCCTTTGCAAGGTATCTGCTACAGTTTTTTAACAGCCATAACTCTCTCACTGTTCTGATGAAGACCAGAGGTGTTCATGTTTTTAAAATTAGGTATTTCTTATTCCAAACAAGAGTATTTGGGATTTTGTGTATATAATGGAAATTGGTAATAAGCTAGTTTCTGCTCAACCTTTTCAAGTTGCAAGTGAGAAACATCTATTTTCTCTCCAATTAGAAAAATAAAATTAGATTAATAACTTCCTTTTTCTTTGTATTACTATCACTGAAACATATTTAGCCATGAAAACTTTTAAAAAATATAACTTAAAGTGTGAACAAACAGGAAATCTAGTTCAAAACACAGAAATTATTCTGAAGAGCCCAATGGGAACTCGTACTAAAACAGAAACTTTCAGAATCAAGCAGCACAAGCTTGAGGCATGACTAATTCTCTTCAGTATTTAATTTTTATCTTATCTGGCACTTTCTTTGTATGCTTACCTTAATGTTTGAAACTCTTTCAAAAATTGTTAATTAAAAATGTTCCAACAAATATTCTGAACTCTAACATCTTTAAAATCCAAGGGAAAAAAAATCTTTTTCAAGTAAGATATGTGACCATGACATAAAAATTAAAGGTTTGAGGCTCCTGCATAGTTTGGCCACTGTATTTGCCTATGGAGAGCTAGCCTATGAACCTATTAAAAAAGACAACTTTAACCAGAAACATTGCTCTCACCTTCAGCAATAAACTCTGCAAGAAGCCTAAAATACTTATGCTTTCTTTTATGGCCTACAATATTAGGCATGAACATAACACACAGCAGAATATGTGCCACCAGGATCTCTCTTCAGAAGAGCTTTTTTCCTGCTTTTGCATAAAAAGAACTTTTTGGACACTTTCTTACTAGGCATATTAGGCCGACTTAATTTCTATCCACCCTGGTTAAGCAAAGATCCTTCCTGTATCTTGGGCATCCAGTTGCTGCCTAAGTTGTTCTTCATAATGTGTATGAAAACACAACCAAGGAATACTCATGGAGTTGAGAGTTCAATCCATGAGAAAATAGAGGGACTGATGAGTCAAAAGCTCAGAAGAAAAACAAAGCACAAGAGGTCTCTCACAAATGGATGAAAGCAGCCACAACAGTTTCCAGCCAATATGAGGAACCTAATGGGTCTACTGTACTTCAGGTCCCTCAAAAAAATGGAAGACTCGCTAATCATTCCATGTTTTCTGTGGAAAGAGAATTTCCAATGTACAAACTGTGCCCTGGCCAAAAGATGGCTGATGCAACTTTTACTGAAGAAGATGCAACAGCAACACTGGCATGTTTTTTATTCTAGTCCACCTTTTAAGCACTTACCACTTCATTTAAAGTATATGCATATGCAAGTTTTGATTTTGAAATGAGACTTTTGCAGCATAAAACATGCCAAACGTTTGTCCTTGGCTGGTTCTGTTGCTCTGGTGATGCTAGTGAATTCTCATCCATATGTGCCAGATGGACACAACAGGAAATTCAGTTTTCCAAAACCAAGAAACTTCAGTGTTGTTCAGACTGTAGCAGAAAGCTCCATCTTGAAGACAATCAAACTGATTTACGTAACAGATCTGACAGCCAAAAATCACAATGCTGAACATTTCAAATGATGCACTGCACAGTATTTAACACGACCTGTTCGTGCCGAACTTCAGCAACACAAGTGGGAACAGTACAAGATGTTTCCTTTTTAACACCAATACCAATAAAGTGGTGTTCTCATAAAAAAGATTTGAGGAAATCTGTCTCCAAACAAGAAAGTCACAGCAGTAGCAAAAGGTGGGAGCTTCAGACATCTGGAAAGGCATTCTTATTTTCTGTCCAAAACCCAAACGTTATTTCATTTCCCTTCCAATCTGGTTATTAATGGAAACAAATACATCATATACTCACTCCAGATGATAAACTGTACATGACTCTGAATGGGGTAGAGCTAGAGATGGTTAGGACTCTCATACCTAAGGGTATATCCACACAGAAAAATAGCTATCAAAACAATATTCACACTATTACACATCTATACTAATAGCAGCCTTGTGATGCCAGGGCACAGATCCATGCCTGACTAAAGCAATGCTTTGTCTATGCTAGCCAGGAGTTTAGTGTAACAACAGCACATCTGGAAGTCAAAGAGCTGGCCCCAAAGACCCAATGGTCACTTGACATACTGTGTCCAGATGCCTTAAACCACAATTTTTGGAAGTTCAATTTGTTGTTTTGTGTTTGGATATAGAGCTTATATCCAACCTGCTCCTGGAATCTTACTGCACTTAGGAGCTTGCCCCACACTTTTTAGTACTTCTTCATAATGCTCTCACTTGCAATGTGACTGTCCAGGTGGAAATAAAAATCAGGTCACAGCCAACTGCTGCATTCAATTTCACAAACAGCTAATGCTGTAGAATGTTTCAACACATCTGACTGAAGAGAAGTCAAAGGCTGTCTGCCGGGAGTAACATGTGAAAACCAAGTCACAGACTAGACCTGTCAGACAGAGGGAAGGAAGACTGCAACAGGCAGGAACAGAAAGGATCACTACTCCAGGTTGCTACTTAGCCAGAACAAGATGCAGAAAAAATATATTTCTAATTTCATCAAGGAGAACGTAATTACACTGAGAGGAGCTGCTGTGTTCTTACCAGATCATCCCATGAGGATGGACTAAGAGAACTGGGATTGTTCAGCCTCAAAAATATTGCAGCCTTCCAGTACCTAAAGGGAGCCTGCAAGAGAGAGCTTTACAAGAGCCTGTAGTGACAGACAAGGGGGAATGGATTCAAACTGAATGAGAGCAGGTTCAGATTATATATTAGGAGGAAATCCTTTGCTGTGAGGGTGGTGAGGCACTGGAACAGGCTGCCCAGAGCAGTTGTGCATGTCCCATCCCTGGAGGTGTTCAAGGCCAGGCTGGATGGGGCTCTGAAGAGCCTCTTCTAGTGGAAGGTGTCCCAAGCTCACAAAAGAGGAGTAGGAACTAGGCAATCTTTGAGGTCCATTTCAAACCAGGTGATTCAATGATTCTATGATCACAGAACTCCACAGACTATACAAGGTCACTGAAAGAACACAAGTCAATTAAGTTAAAGAGACGAAAGATTTTAAAGGGTTTACAGTTTTGGCTTTTGTTTTTTTGGGTTTTTTTTTGTAATTGCCCAAAGCTCTACCCTAACAGTAGCTTCATTATGATGGAAATAAGTGTCTTTTTTTTTTCCTTACTATTTTAGGTAGGCCTGGCTGAAGAGCAGAAAATCTGAAAACACAGGTGCCAGTTTGTATATTATTGACATTTCATAGCAGATTTCTGGATTAGATCCTGAAAATAAGAGTCTTCCAAACCTACTCACCTTCTTGTCATTAACGCTGAACAAGTAATTGGGGATAGAATAGACAGACTCCTTTGCAACTGGATTTTCAATTCTGGCACATGAATATAAAACTAAAAAAAGAGTTCAAGACACTTGCAGGAGGAAGTGTTAGCTGTTAGGAGTCCAGGGACTTTTTTTCAAAGAAAATGGTTAATGGAGTTAAAGAGTCTGTTAAAATTCACAGGCTCCCGTTCACAGGCCTTTGAAGAGGCCTAGGTCAAGCACTTATAGAATATTATATGACCAGAGTAACAAAGAACTATTTGTTTCCAGCAAGGAACTGCCTGGTCGGTGAATGAGGAAGCACTCCCTTCAGGAGATGAAAATCAGACTGGGCAGGTTCAGAAGCTCCATGTGCAACACTGGGGTTTGCTCCAGCTGGCTTTGGCTATCTACAGTAGCAGTAGGGCTGCTTTGATTTCTGCTCTGCCTTTACCTCCACTAAGTACCACTGATTGCAGCTTAGGTCTGTGCAACTGAAATCAATCCTAGACTCTCACAGATTGGAGCTCTACAAATATTATCTTTAAAATGTTTAATTCACCTTTTATAGTTAAGTCATGCTGAATTTGAGTTAGTCATTGGTTTGCTTATTTTGGATGGCAGATCTAATGCAAACCAAACTGGCATTTATTGAAGAAATCAGCAATATGTGGTCACAGACCTCCTATGTGCTTGGCTCCCACAACTTCATTGCTTCAACTCTATCAGGAACACATGGCTTAACTTTTAAAATTCAGTTTCTCCTGCATTACTGCTTAATTTAACAAGATCAACATTAATGAATTACAGAGCAAATTACCTTCTCTTCCAAGAGAAACAATAAGGAGCAAAGAACAGGGAAAGCTCACACATTTGGCCTCAGTTCTGTTACAACACTGGAAAAAAGACAATCTCTTGCTTCTGTAACCACCAAGGTTTGCAGAGACCTTAAACAGTATTTCTACTTATTAAAGGCACAATTTATAACCATCCATATTTCTGTATTACAGGATGCCAACACTCCTTTATAGCAAGTACCAAAGAATTTTGAGGTACAGCTTCTGCAGATTATTATTATCTTCCCAAACCCCCAGTTTTCAATGACAGTCCGATGACTTAAGAAGCTGACAGCTATTTTATCCTGGATCGTTCCTCTTTTTCCACCTCACTTCAAGATGAGCAACAACAACTGTAACATTAATTTATTGCATTTGTCACATAAATAAGACAGATACAAGCTAGTGATTACGAAATCAAGGCAGTTCGTGTTAATGTTTATTACATTAGCTTTTGGTTATTCTAGAAATTCAATGTTTTCCAAAGAGGTCGTTTATTTTGCTCATATTTTTCCTCATTAGGAAACAGATGTTGGAAAACTACTAGCAGAACAAGCACTATTTAATATACAGCAACTTGCAATATTTGCTAAAAACTTAACATAAAAATCAAAGCATATTTCCTCAAACTCTCAATGAGCACTAAGAAATTTCAAATGTAACCTGACAACTAATGTCTCTCAAATAAAAATCCATAATATCTCTCTTATGGATGAGGTTAGCTACAGGTATCTTAGTGTAGTTGGCTATCTTAGGGATTTCTAAAACCTTTTGTAAGAGGTCTTAGAAAAGCTCTGCATTTTGCAGTCTCCGAGCTTTTAGAAACATCTGAAAGGCTGCAAATTTTTTACCCAGTGCTGCTTTATGAATATTTTAAACTTTTAGTCTTATTTCTGAAATGGGAATTTATCTTTATTAAATAAACAACAAAATCTAATTTCCTCCTAATAATGTAACATGTACATGTACATTACAGGTCTGGTCACAGTAAAACAGTAAATAATTAACAGTGTCTGACAATTTTTTTTTAATACAGTGTTAAAAGTGACTCTTAGCAACTCAGATTTGTTCATCACAGCTCCAAACTGATGACAAGATCTGGAAAATGAATCAAGTTGATGTAGAATTTTAGTCAAAATTATACAACTTGCAAAGTCACCTACAAGTCCTTGTATTTTGTCCAAAACCATCACAACACACTCTTAAGCGTCAGGGTAAAGACACCAGAGCTGGCAAGATCACAAGGGCAACCCATTCAAGGGTCAATTCACAACTACCTTGTGAAGAAGAAGAGATTCATCTTAATGACTTGCATGACTGTTTTCATTACAATTTTCAAAGCGATCAATTAATTAAATGAACTGCCTACTCCCTGTCTGGCCTTCAATGAAGCCACTCTTACTGTAATGCTGTATGTTTCTGGTACCTTTAGAAAGGCTGGAAAGCACTAAAGTTCCCAGAATGAAGACCTGTTCCTATGATTAAACTTAACAATACCATTTTAGACAAAGTCCCATATTAAAAGAAACTGTAATTACTAAACACTGCCCTATTCTACTGTGTAAATAACATGTTATTGTCAAATAAATTTATATTTTAGCTGACAGAAAATAAATCAGCTTACTGGTGATGAACTTAAACCCCCAAATTCTCCCACTTTCTAGCCACCAGTATTATACACAGTTTTTGATTCCAACAAATTCCAGATTGATAGAATTTGTTTCAACATCATATTCCAGTTAATGCACAGGATGCAATTGCACAAATTATTGTATTTCTGAACTGTATAATCACTTCCAATAAGTCAAAATTTTAGGAACATTAGAGACTGGAATTTCATCTTTAGCTCTACATAAACACAGGAAAGAATTTTTATTAAGTCAAACATGTCAAAGCTGGTACTTGGGAATGGGATTTGTGCAACTTCCTATTATCAGTTTCCCACTGTGCCTTTGTCTTCCATAATCTCAGCTTTTGTGGCTGGCACACTGGCAACTAAATTTTGGGTTTACAGTTTATCTTCCTGTCTCTGTCAGCTGCCAGCGTACTCCTTGCTGAAAAACACCAAATCTCCAAAAGTACTCCTCCTTCTGGAAGCCAGATTCTTCTGATATGTGACCTGCCATTGTGTCGGCTAAAATATATTCTAAACACACCAATAAGTGATGTCTTGAGTCTTGATCTGTGACATCTGTGATATCTTGAGTCTTGGTATAGTCAACTCTACATAATCCTTGAGGGCTGTCCATGGGGAGCTCTATCCTTGGAGGACTGCTGATGAACCAGGCCAAGCTGGCTTTGTACTGACCACATTTTACCTGCAGCGTGATCTGGTAAAGGATCAGTTGTCATTTATGGAGGCGACAAAGCTTATGGAAATCACTCCTACACGTACAGCAAGCAGCTGATTAAAAGATTAAATCTTCTCCTGTTGTTTTGGTTATTAGCTTTCAAATTCTGCAGTATTCTAAAGACTGAGGTTTTTGGGGGTGTATTTGTTTAGAGGGCAGCATTCATATTTTAATCTGTTTTCTCTCAGAGCCCACATCTGTAGCACCGAATCAACATGCATGGCCTTCCTCTTGTCTTCTTAAGGAGACATTAATAATGGATTTAATTATTAAACTTTGTCCATAGCATTTTTAACCATGTAATACAAAACCAGCACATCAATGAACATCACGACCAACAGACCTACATTTAATGGAAAGCATTTAAAAAAGTAATAATGAAGCCTGCACTACCAAGTAAACCTTGCTGAGTTCCTGGAAGTGCAGGAACACGCGCATAGAAACAGAAATACAAACATCAGTAAAAGTGCATCTGCTTGCCTACTTGTGCTGCTGAGATCTTCTCTGAGTAATTACCATGTGCACAGTCCCCTCACTTGCCCACTCTATAGGGACAGCTCCTCCAGCACTAGAGCAGGCATTGTCTCCCAAAGGAGTTGTTAGTCTAGTGATTTAAGTTTTTCTACCACACTCAAAGCAAGACTATTATGTTGTTATTAGTTTCCCTGGTAAAGACAGAGAATTTATTGCTTCAAAAAAGAAGGTACACAAATCATTTTTTCATTGTGATACCACCAAGAACATCCTGAGTTTCAGCTATTAAGAAAAATTAATTTGTGCTCCAGCTGTCCTTGGTGAATGATACTGAATGGCTGTGTTTTGTTGGTGTTGTTTTTAGCATACCTGATTGATAAAATAATCCTGGCTGTTCTCTTTTTTGTTCTCTTAATGAGAACCTCATGTGATCCCTGAGCAATATCCTAAAAAACTTAAGAGGTCAAACCAATCCCACATGCAAATTTAATGAATTTTACACAATTAATTCAAAGGGCTTACTTACAAAAAATACCGAGGACAACTCTTACGTTTATTTAATGAAAAGCATTTTCAGATGTAAGTAAGGATTTATGTCCAAAATCTGTAATTGTACATTGTTTCTGCCTACTCCAAATGTTGCACTGGTGGAGGGAACACCTTAAACAACCTCATCCAAAACTTAGTATTCCTGGAACATTCTAGTTAAGTTAGGAATATACCTATGAACCAGAGTCAAACACTATATTATCTTATGCAAAGCACATCTTAAACTTCTGCCTGAAGTCCAAACATCTCTACTGATACTCAAAGTGGGTGTTCCAAAACAAGTAATCACCAGCTGCCTAAATAAACAGTTTGTAGCTGTGTTAAGCATACTGTTATCAAAACTGGTGAAAGAGTGGACTTGGAGCAGCACAGAAACCTAAATTAGCCTGCTAAAAGCACGTTAAGATTTAAATTAGTGCCTCTAGGAATACATTTATGAACAATGACGCGCCATGACTGTTTTCAAAAACAAAGAGAAATGAGGCTAAAACAAGGCCCATGGGTTAGAATGTGCAGATTAACAAATTACTGGTGAGTCAGCACCAAGCCTGACAGAGTTCAAGAAGTATTTGGACAATGCTCTCAGGCGCATGGTGTGACTCTTGGGGGTGGCCTGTGCAGGGCCAGGAGCTGGACTCAATGATCCTTGCGAGTCCCTTCCAACTCAGCATATTCTGTGAGCTGTTCATACTGGTACACTTCATTTTCAGCTGGAAAAGGACAAGAAAAAAATTTTCCTTCACGTTTTGTATGTACAAGAGTAAACACAGGAATTATTGCTCCAGCTTATAGAAAGTTAAGTTTTCCATTTGAAACCTGGTAAATAATCTTCTTCAGAGAAAGGCTCAATCATTAAAACTATTTTCAAATTTTGAACTTGGCTGTACAACAAATACAGATCACTAACAAACAAAGATAAATAAGTGTGCTTCTCAATGTGTTAGTTTTAAAGACAGAAATGAAAAAGTGGAAAAGTTAGAAAACAGGGAGATGCCAAGTGCAGACACGTCCTTGAAAGGACAAGAAGGCTCATATTGATGTAGAGGAAGAAGAAGAGGCAAGAGTACTAAAACACGAGGAGGACTTCTCTCTCTGCCAAGGAGGATAACCTTATGTTTTCCCCACTTCTTGCTGTTTTGAAAGTACAAAAAACTACTTCCAACTCCCAAATAAGGACCACTTCAGAAGTCACATAAAGGCTGCTTGCAAAGCCGCAGAGAGCCATGGGCATGTTGCACCTCTGTCTAGGTATGCCTCCATGTGTTCATTTTGTCTGTAATAGTCTGCTCACTAGAACTTACCACTGTCTCTCCTAAGAGGCATATGAGAAAAAAGGCATATTTAGGTTAAAAGTCTGAGCCATGAAGTCCTGAAACCACAAAGAGGCCACATTCTTGCTTTCTACACACACAGATGGCCTAAATGCACCTCGTGTGAAGTTCCTCCTAGAAAGGCCTGCTCATCTGCCTACTGTCACTCACATAGCGCTGCCAAAAGCAGAGGGGGAAAAGGGATATAACAGGCTTGATGGAGTGCCATGGCCATCAAAACTCAGCAAGTTACACACTCTGTAGGGCTATAAAATACTGACAAGATTTTCCTCATTCAAAGCAGTCATAGCTAGATCATTGGAGAATCAGCTGGGGGAAAACCAAGCAGCACATATCTCAGTGAACCTCGCTTTGAGTCCCTGCCTAAAATAACTTCTGCATGTATTCGCTGTGGAAGCTTGAATCTTGTGTAGCACCTATTTGTCTTTTTAATAGTGCCAACCATAAAGCCGAGAGCTGTAAATAGCAGCGCTGCAGAGCATGGGTTACTTCTGTTATAAAAACACCACTGGTGGCCCATTCCAGATGAACCCACGACTCCTTGCAAAATGCAAAGCCAACTGGTTTTATACACGGTTGCTCCCCATAAGTTAGTTTCAAGAAAGCCACCTTCTTAGAAGGAAACTCCCAGTGCAGACAAGCTCTCAGCTAAGAAATGGCACATGGCTAGAGGTTAGCAGAGTATGTTATTTTACTTCTGGCAGAACCTCAAAGACTTTTCCCCCTCCTGTGGTCTCCAGTAACTAGGAAGGCAGAAAAAGAAAATCCAACTCAAAGTGCTGAAAAGTAGCATCCTACAGCAAAGCCATGCAATGACATGATTTCTCAAATTTTCCAATACCAATACTTTGTCATGCCAAAGGCTACAAATTAAACAGGAGAGATATTTCTGGGACTTCTGTACAACACATTACCAAATCCAAAGGCTGCTCGTCAAGCGTTCTGTATTTATGAAGCAGAAGGCATCTCAAGCAAGTCTTGTAACTCCCTGGTATGCAGTTGAGCTAAACACTTTTAAAAAAAGTTTTTAAATTTTTTTAAAATTTGTTTTAAAAATTATTTATATGACAGAGCTTTGAACTCTTTCAAAGATTTAGCTTGATAAACTGATAATATTTTAAAGTTTTCATCAGACTAATTTATATGACTTTGTTCCATCACCTAAGTTATCCAACAAAACTTATCCAGATTTTATATATTTTTAAAATTTCTGTTCTCAAACGTCCTCCATCTCCCAGATTTGCAAAAAATGCAGCAAACTAACACTGGTGTGAAGGTGAAAGAAAGCAGTAACATTACTGAATCACTTTAGACTAACTAACAGGTATATTCAAAACAAAATAAAAAACACCAAGCAAAGTATAAACATACAGATAAAGTGAAAAGATTCAACCATCACCTAGAGAAGTGGATGAAAGGCAGATCTCATTCAAAACATCAAAAATTAAAATATTGGTTTTGAATACACAGAAAAGTTAATGTTTTGAAGATATTAAAAAAAAAAGTCAAGAAGAAAAAGCAACCCTGCCCCATCAGTAAGAGAAGCCTTCCTTCACAACTGATAGAAAATACCAGTTGAAAAAGTGAATGCTTTATGAAATTCGATTTGGGGAATGTGACCCATTATTTTATTCTCTAAAGGAAAATCAGGGTGTAGCATGGGGAAGAAAAAAGAGATTGGTATATTACATGGAATGTGCAACAGAATCTTGAGCTATTCTACACCACTAATTTCTGATGAAAGGAAATTACATTCTGGCCCTGAAAAGGCAAAGAAAACCCTAAAACCAAAACCCAAACAAAAAAAACCCCACCCAGTTCAGGAAACCATTGAAAACGATAATCTTTCTTCCAAATACACACATGACAACTGAGCCTCATTTTTAAGAAGTACATATGAAATCCAAAGTTTTGTAATTCAAGATTCTCAGAGAAGTTCGTTCCACAGTACAAAGGAAGTACATAGCTGAAAGAACACCAACAAGAACTTAACAGAACTAGCACAGAAATGTGATTGCAAATTGATGTTTGGAAATAATTCCCCAGATTCACAAACCACTTTCCTGTTATTTTAACTTTTTTTAACCATTTAAGATTAACAGTGAGTGCCTCTTATACCCTCTTTTCAAACAGTCTCTGCCCTGCAGTATCGGTGACATGGTAAATTATCTCCTTATGGAAAAGGCAGAAAAAACAGATGGGGATCCATTAATTTAACTCTGTGGAGGTCATTTGCTTTGCCTGAACAGAAATAAGGCAAGAATGTCTATACATGACTGAGGATGAATCCAGTCAGCCATCACCCTCTCTGACAGCAGCAGATATATACCAAGAAGTCTAACAAAAGGGCAAGAATAAAGTGCTGGTTTCCTAATAGGCCCTCCCAACACTCAGAAACCCCCCCACACACTAAGTTTCACAACTCAGTGTCCAAGCAGCTTTCTAAAACTCCTTCAAAACAAGAAGAAGAAAGAACAAGACCCTCACACTCCACTTGTTGATCACAGAGCAGTTGTTCAACTTCACCCAGTCAACTACCAACAGTAAAGCTGCACTCTTAATGTGGGACACTAGAACAACCAGAAAACACCCCTTAATATCCTTGTTTATTTGGATTGCTTCTTGGAGGTTTTTCCCTTTGCCTTTTTTTTATGACATCAGCACACTGAATATATTTATGTAAAGCAAAGGGGTAGGGGGGAGAGGGAAGGAAGGAGGGAAGGCAGGCAGGCAGGCAGGCAGGCAGGCAGGCAGGCAGGCAGGCAGGCAGGAAGGAAGGAAGGAAGGAAGGAAGGAAGGAAGGAAGGAAGGAAGGAAGGAAGGAAGGAAGGAAGGAAGGAAGGAAGGAAGGAAGGAAGGAAGGAAGGAAATTGTACCTCAAAGTGCGCAAGAATTATTAAGTACATTAGAAATCTGCAAAAATAGTTTTTGTCAGTTAAAATCCCCATGCTTTAAGTTAGTGTTGCAAGGCTGCATGCTCATAATACAAAAGTTTACTATCTGGGGAGAAAGACATTGTAAAATCCTTTATGTATAGCATTACCTGCATTGTTGAGAATTATGACAAGCAGGCTATGACAAACTGACAAAATTAAAATGTGCTGCTGACAGGGAGTTAATATCAGCTCATACAACTGTGACTTTTTACAGGCAAGTGAAAGAGAAAACACTTCTCTTCAGGAAAACACCTTTACTGTGCACAAGAATTTCTTAGAGAGGGCCTGAAAAACTTTCATTTCCAGAGATGATAATAAAATAATGAAAAAAAAAACTCACTAAAAACCCAACCAGTCATCAATCAGTGATTGATGTATTAAAAAGGGTGGCTCTGAAAAATACTTTGGAAATAGAATTTATTTAAAATCTGCAATGAACAGAGCCTGGCCTATCTGCTGCAAGAGAAAGAGGTTTGAATTACTTTCCATGATTATCTTTCTACTGAATTTGGTCTCTAGTGTTTGGGTTTTTACTCTTTATAGCAGTATCAGTTATGAACTATTAAATTAATTATGCAAATTAGCATTCTCATTTAAACTCTTAAAAACCCTTACACTGATTCAAGTGAAAAGGTCCACCAAATCCACCGTGATGTCTCCAGTTGGGGCAGAGAGCAGATGCACAGGAAATGCAAGCATAACAATAGTCATATTTGCCAAAACCTCTGTCTCAACCCTCAAGGTTGCTGAAGAATTTCTTGAGCCAATTGTGATGTCTACATACTCAGTAACCTCACTGAACTTTCCTTCCATGACTCTGTTAAATCATTGTTTAAAAATTCAGACAGGTTTAAAACCAAGACCATCTTATATCACAGAGTTCCATAGCCAAATTAAAATTACATTAAAAACTTCATTAGTTGGTTTCTTCTACATCTGTCACCTTGGACAGAATGCTAATTTCCTACCCCCTTCTATGTGACTCATATTTCACATCCCTCAGTTGTCCTTTTTCCATTATTAAAAAAATTAATCTCAGCCTATTTAATCAGTCCCCAAGTAGAAACTGTTCTATACTTGTCAATCTTTATACTGCTTCTGATTCCTACTGTATCTTCTTTGGGATTTACACAATATTTAAATACACAACACAGATTAATAGACAAACACAGATGGGGGGTTTTCTGTGTTTTTCTTTATTTAATTACATTTGCCCCCTCCCCTATTGGGCATTCCCAAGAACAAGATTCTTTTTCAAACAAAGAATCTGCTCAGTCAACCACTCTTTCACCAGGAAAAGTCCAGACTTTGTTCATGAGCACCATTTTCCAATTATTTGCATCAAGTTTTATCTGCCATACTTTCACTACCACTCTTTGAGGAGACATTTCTGTAATTCCCAAAGATCAACTCTATCTTCATTACCCCAACTCAGTTAACACTAATAGGTTTCCTCCACCCACTACACACCCCTCTTCTCCAAACCACTAAAGATTTTGGTTTTGATGATCAGAAAATGACTCAGGTTTTATCAGAGATCCACACTAGCTGCACTGGTGGCCTCATACCACAGTGCAAAATGCGGGATATTCCCAGTTATCTGTCTGTGCAAAGACTGGTGCTCTTGTTCACAACTGATTCCTTTAGAGTTTTGGGCAGGAGTTCTCATGGGTAGAAATTCTCAAAAGCAATTGCTGAGATAAAGTAGGAAGGAAAGAGGGAAAGAAAGAAAGAAAGAGGAAAAGAGAGAGGAAAAAAAGAGGAAGAGAGGAGAAGAGAAAGAGTGAAAGAGAAAGAGAGCAAGAGAGCTCGTTGGTTAGTTATATGTAGGTTCACCTGAAGATGAACTTACGAAAAATGTTTCCCAATCTATCTTGGATTGTTTGTGGGCAGCTAAATGCTTTTAGTTTAAACAACTGCTATGACATTTTCCCACTAATTTTCTGTAAAGGTCAAAATCAGAAAAACAGTAACATAAAAACCTCACATATGCGGCATATTCTTCTTAGCCAAGAAGCACCAGTTATCCTCAAAATGTCCTTTTCTGTAGGAATGTTCATTCACAGTTATTTTTTTTCTTTTATGACTAGACTACAATGTTTTTCTATCTTTGCTTTTGGAAAAAAAAAATTACCTTGATTAAAAATCAGCAAGTCAATAAGGCATCTAAATTTTTCATATTTTAACACAAACAAACCTTGCATAAAGAATAACTTAAAAAATCTACCAAGTCTTCCATACATTAGTAAACTGTGTTTATAAATCAGATATTTTGTGTTTTATCTTACCTTTGAGCCAGCCACATCTTGGCTCCCATACAGGTAATGATGTCATGCAGTCCCTGCTGGAAGTCCAAACTAACAAACTGGTTTGATTCTAGGTACGACTGCAGCAAATGAAAAACCTAAATTAAAAAAAAATAAAATTCAAATGAAGAAATTCTAGCCACTGCTTTTCCTTCAAATAAAGATAAGATGAAACAGTCACTTGCAAAATGAACAACCATTACTCAAATAAAAACATGTATTCACTTGGCCTCACAGCAGACAGAATCCTTAAATCCTTAAGTTGCCCCGTCTTTAAAACTCATTTTTCACACAAAACAACAGAAAGTGCTGGAAGATATTGACCTCCATGAAGTGACCAGAAGGCAGCTGGAAAAACAGCACTCCTCTGGTCTTTTTCAACTTAAGCTTCTCTCAACTTTCAGCTTTTTGCTGTGCCATTTGCTCCCCAGTGCCAGCACAACTGCCTGGGAGCGGACTGGCAGCTTGGCACACTGGATGGAGCAGGGCTGCTCGCACTGTACAAGTACAACCAAGGAGCCAGGGAGGGGAATTACCATCCATAACCACTCTGAAGTGCTGACAGAAAAGTATCTTTATTCCTGCTCTTAAGAACCTTCATTCCAGGCGCCAGTCAAACAATGTGGCCAGCTGGGTTTCACAGAGCAGGGAGATGCTCACATTTTCCCTTTCTGAGGACTGAGCTGCTGCACTGGGGTTCGGCACTTTCTCCTCCAGAGTTTAATGAAAAAGCCTAATAGATGTATCCAAGTCTTAATGAAGGGAAGAATTCAAAGTACCAGAATAGAAACCAAGACTGTAGCTTTCTGGTCAGACAGTCAAAACAAAAATTGTACGTTCTCAGAGACCCTCCTTGCTATTTAAAAACAAGTTTTTCCCGGTAGCATTGAATATATAGAAAAGTGTTAAGAAAAAAGTTTTGGTTTTTTTTTTTTTTAATAGTACAGTCATCTATGCATGAAATGAAAATATTGGGTAGGATAAGAAAGCTGATACCAACTGCACAGTGGAGAGGGGCTCTCCAAGCCCAGCCCCTGTAGCGCTCATCCTGCATGCGGCAGAGGGTGCATGACACACACTTAACACAAGTGACACCACCCCTATCATCCCACTTGGTTTTAACTTTTCCCACTCACACACAAGTGAACAGGAAACACCTAGGTGAGATAATTTTTAAAGGGGAGCTACATGGAAATGCATGTTGCACTAGTGAAGCCTAATGGAAAAGATCTTATTCAGCATTGCCTTACAGCCTCAAAACTGGAAATTCTGTTCACTTACATAGCTAAGTTACAGAAAGGGCTTTATGCAAATTGAAAAAGTACATCCCCCACTATTTACTGAAACTGACCATGTGCAGAATTTAGGAAGCTTAAGAGATATTATCAGACCATTTCTGAAAATAGATATTGTGAGCATTTGATATAGAGACACTCTTGATATATAAGAGTATTAGCATTTCATACTTGCAAAGTGATAATTTAATGAGTAATGGATCAAGCTGGGGCCTTCACTTCACTCTGGGAAAAGAAAAACCTTTGTATGCAGACTTTTTGATCTCAGATTGTGATTTCCCACATTCCAGCTGTCACTTGCTCTGGGGTTTCTATTTTTTTGTTTGTTTGCTTGTTTTGGAAACACAAGCACTGCCACATAGCATTAACTTGACACAATTTCATCTGGGTTATTTTTTGTGAAATCATTCAAGTGGAAAAACAGCTGCAGTTGTTTCAAATAAGCACAGAAACAGAAGAGATGTCAAGAGACTATCTAATCCATACAAACACTGAGGCACGGTCTGAACATTCTTCGATGAAACAAATGCCTAAGTGCCCTCATCCTGAAAACAACCAAGAAAGCAGATTCCAAAACACTTGTATGCAACTCCTCTAGTCTTTCACCCTCAAAATCCAAGCTCTTGAGGTAAGGTGTTCCTGTCTGCTCCCACTGCTGCCCTCACAGCAAACAACTGTTCTCTGGACACTATTCAGTCAGTCCAGATTTTTTCCTAGTGAGGCACTTATTAAACACAGAGATCCCACTGGGGCCCTTTGAAAGGAAAAATGAAATAAACTCCTGTCTCCCTTTGTCAGCAGGTGCTCTGTAGGCAAGACACATCCTGGAGAAGTGGCTTGTCTTTCATTTTTTTTTAAATCTTCTGAAGTCCTCTGACCTCAACATCATTTTGTTGACAGCATCTTTCTACGATGGCCTTTCCAAGATATTTTTGAATCTTTATCTTCTAATTCCAAAATCTTTTGAATCTTTAAATCTTTACCTTTTCCTACAAAACACTTTGCAGAAGTGCAAGCTTGCTAACATTTTGAAGTGTCACCAGAGATGTATACCTTGTCTTCTTTAGTCTTCTCTTTCCTGTGCAAGTGTTTGCTTATTAAAACAGTTTACGTAAGTACCTACTCAAATTAACCTTCTTCATCAAAACCAATGCACTAAGCTTCCACTGCTAATAGTTTCTCTATATGATTTGTGGCTTGCCCTTAATGCCTATTAAGTCATAGACACGACAGAAGAAGAACGAAAATGGAAAATAATATTTATGCAGAAGCTCTTATTGCTTTTTATATCCTCTGCTAATTGAAAACCATTTGGTGCCTTAACCTTTCCAATTTTTTTCTTCTGTGCTTGTATTCATTTCCAGGAATGACAATGGATTTACCTCTAAGCAATAATATAAAATCTGTTACACAATTATGAAGGGGCCCTCATACTTTTTCCTAACAGCTTAAATTAATGTAATCTCTTCAGCTCTGAAAACAACTCTTGAAGTGCCTTCTGTGTAGATGCAGAAGTAGTTTGATAGTTCAAGCTAAAGGTCTTCAAAGAACAGTGTATACTAAGGAGACAAAATGGTGGATTTAAATTTGTTCAGGTAGGAAATTCAGTACTGAAATGCAACCAAAACTCCTCTGGAGTTAATTCTTTATACGAAACAATCCTTTCAATACAGATTGGTGGTAAAAATCATGGGACATAAGCCTTATTTGAACAGTAGAATTAGAAGGGGCAACTCACGTGAGAGTTTGATGCACTCTTGAAAAGTGCTTGCATCCATTAAAGAAAATGTTCAATTACAATTTAGCCTGTTCTGACTTTTTCTGCCATACACAGAATCCTGATTTTATTGTTATTTCACTGCAAGCCCTCTGTCTCTTATTCAGGCACCTTCACCATATTTTAGACACCTAGAAAGCTCTCCCCACAAAGAAATTATTTTCTCAGCATGAGATTTTAGAATGCCTAAGCTAAAGTGCAAATCGTAACTAACTAACATTAGCATGTTTTATACAAAGCCTTATTTTATGTAAGCAAAAATCAGAGACAACCAAACAAGCAACGTGTAAAAGTTAACCTCAGTAGCTCTCCCCTTCCATCACTTGTGATGTGTCATTCTTTGGCTTCCATGATCTAAGACTACAAGCCAGGCAATGAGGGGTTTGCCAGTTTGCATGAGGAGGTAGCAAGTTTTATGAGACTGTTTGATACCGCCAATAAAACAGACAGGCTTTCCAGTGCATGGCTCTCCTCAAGTCCAAAATACTACATTGTTTAAAAACCTCTGCTGAATTCCTCACACATAAATGCAGTGAGGTCATGGTGTTCCTTGTGTACGTAGCATTCTTTTTTTATTACACAAAGGCAATATAATGATTTTCTTTTTTAAAGGTAGTTTAGCCAAAGATTTGCGCTATCTGTGGAGGAAGGTTTATGCTGGCTGACAGTGGCTCTCTTTAATGGATACAACACTTCACTGTGACAAGGTTCTGTGGAATCCTGCATTAAAGACAGTGAGTTCATGGGTGCCCAGAAACCTTTTCCTCCCCTATGCAGGCTTTTCAGGAGCCAGGATAATACACCAACAGGACAGCAGAGACTGTCCATCAACCTGGACAAGAGTTGTTAAAACAGTGCAAGCTATGGGAAGTCCAGATACTTGGATACATGATGGGACCTGAGACCACTCAGTCCACAAGGTTCTAACTCTGAGTCAGCATGTCCTAAGCTGCTGCAGGCAAAAACCACCTGGATGGGATAACTACTTAGTGCAAAATAGACAAAAAAACCCCCAACAAACTCCACCAAGCCAGCCCGGGTATGACACTATATCCTAAGGAGAAAAACCCAAGGACTCAGAATGCCAAGGAAGCCACGTTCTTCTCTTCAACCATTCCCAACTTCCAGTACCTTCCTTGGAGTTGTCAATGTTTCACCCTGGTTTTTCATCTGTAGAAGCCTCAAGAAAAGGGGAAAAAGCAGAGAAGTGTGGGCTAAGGAAGAGAAGAAAAGGAACAGCCAGCTTGGTTCCCCGCCGGTCATTCACCACACACATCCTTCTGGCCTGTTCACATCCATCCCCCACCCAACAGCATGCTTTCAGATGCAACACTGTCACCCTGTCCTCATATGAGAAAGTTGAGTGTTTTCTTTGTACTCAAGCAGGCCTTAAGACATAACATCTACTATTTTCTAAGTGTTCATTTTGGATGATTAAGTGAAAAAAAAATTCACATTGCTTTTTTTTAAAAATAAAAACAAATACTTAAATGATTAGACATCAGCTAAGTCAAAAATGTAAATCAGCAAGAGACATTTTTTCCCCTACACCAACTTTCATATGATATGATCATTATCTTTAGCAGCTCTTGTATCAGCTTGAATTGCTGGGAAATGCACAATTAAAATAATGAAGCAATGTAGTGATGGAGGAAAACTTGTATCAAACACAAAATTTACCTATAGTGCAAATCTATTTTAGTGGCAAGAGTTCTCCTGCATACATACAGAGATACTGCAAATACAGCGGAACCTTTCAATAGCCAGGAAGTTGATCTAGCATGACACACTTTGTAACAAATTAAAATTAATATTTCATAGCATTAGCACTAATTTTATAGGAGGTACTAAGGTTCCTGAAATTCATAATAAACTTTAATTTCCGACATAAAACAATGATTAGGTGGATACCTGGTGTATGTGAGCACATGTCTGCATTTGAAAGAAAGCACAGCCTTCAGCATGTTGCTGCACCAAGTGCCTTCTTCAAACAATAAGATTTTCCAAAAACAGGTTATCCAGTTCCACATATCTCTGTGAAGTAGCAACATTGAGCTTTCCTCCCCCCTTAAGATGACCCAAAGCAACAAAATCCTCTTCGTGCATGCCCTCAGCCATGTTAAGTATACAGTACAAATATTCACATTCCTAAGTGCAAAACTGAAACAATGCTCCCAGTGTTCATTGCAGTGCTCGCTGGGGGGAAAAAAAATACAAACCAAAAAACCAAACTGACATCACCCGAAACTTAACATTCTCAACACATATTCTTTAACTCCCTAAAAAAAAAAATACAAAGAATACAGATGTTTCAACAGCTGAAAGGCTGAAAGAAAACACTGTGTAAATACTCAGCTTTCAAAAATATGCCACTCACCAAGTTATGAAGGTTGAAGTAACATGGGAGGGCAAAAAAGAAAGAAAGGCGATTGCAAAATAGCAGCAGTAAGAAGATTTACTGAGCTAAATGTAGGTTTTCTGAACAGTCCCATCAAAAGCTTTCGCCTGAGTATTAACATGGTAGTAAAGAAACCCTCAGACATAATTTTTCTTTTCTTCTCTCATTTAAAGGCAGATAAAATTTTATTCTTCTTCTATAATAAATACAACTGCCAAGTTATCTCTGCATTCTGAAACTTAGGTCGAATGTTTTTTTACTACAACCATGTAGATAAAAACTGGCAAGCTGCTGTGACAGGTGAAGGCATTTTTGTAAGTATGATAAAAAGTTCAAAGTTACAACAATTAGCTCTAGGGAAAAACAAGTCTTAGAAATCCCTTTTTTTTCTTAAATATGAAAAGTGCCAGTGTGGTAATTATAATGGGACTAAAAACCTCATCTACCCCCCCACCCCATTTTCCAATAAGATACCCATACAAAAATAGATGGGAGAGTTTGTAACTATCTGCTTACCACCCTGCTCTGATAAAAATTGGTGTTTGTAGAAAAGAAATATAATGTTTTATCACCAGAGTATTGTATGAACACGGTGTCTGCAGTCCATGCTGATCTCCCAGACAAAAGCAGCCAGGCACATTGCAGATTTTAAAAGGAGTCCAGAACCACAGGGCACAAAGGTGCTGCACCAGGTACTGCTGGTGGCACCCTGTGCTCTCATGACCCAGACACTGTCACACTGAGGTTCAGCAACCCTGTGGATACATCATCTCTATTACAGTCATTAAGGATTTTCTTCACCTGAGGTATTTAATTATGAGATAAATTTTTATCTGGAGCTTATGGGAGAGAGTAAATATTCTGAATTTATTTCTCCATTTAAATGGCAATATACTTAAGAGGAATTTCAAATGTTTATCAATTCTATTGCCACCCTCAAACAAATGTGCTAAAAAAGCCATCATTCTTCTTACAGTCCCAGATCATTTAGATATACCAAATCATTATAGCATCACCCCCTTTGTTCCTACCATTTCCTTTCTTAGAAGCCTTTCATTACATAATAATAGTTTCACAACTAACAGATCAGATTATTATTTCTGCCAGAGATACATTATGTGATTGCATGTAGATATCGCTTCCTTAAATTTGTTTTTGTATGGACTAATAAATGCAGTCTGAGGTGCAACAATTTCCTTCTGCAAATAATTTTATGAAAACTCTATAAGATCTTTTTCTTTCTTTAAAGCAACAGCTGGCTCACAATTAAATTTTCCCAGAATTTTAGCTTTGCATTCTCAGCACATTTCATTACCTAATTACCCCATTTTGCTTCATTATTCACGAGAAATTATGGCACTTGAATCCTTCTTCCAAATACAACCACCAAAATTCATGAAGCTGGGTTTATACATTAATGAAAAGTTGTTTTGATTAAAATGAAGGCAAGCATGTTTGGATTGAATTAATAAGTTTAAAAGGCTTGAAAACATCTAAATTAATGAATACAATATCAGTTAACTTTGTATAACTCAGCAAGAATAGCACAGCTATTTAATAATCTGAAAATTATGAATGTGGCACAACTAATGAAAGTTAGAAGATGCTAAAAAATAGCAAAGTTGCTTTCTTCTCAGTGACAGACATATATCACAAAACATCCCTCAATAAAAATGTGTTCTTTGTATTTAAGATGAATGTATTTTTGCCTAAAACAAGCCCCCCAAACAAGTGAAATTTCACAGATCAAAATTCTTGCAATACAGTTTTTAATAGGTTTTTCCCCAGGTTTTTCTTCCTATTTCAGTCTGATGAAACTGAATTGCAGCTTAAAATTTGTGTATGTGACTCAAAATTTTCTTTAGGAGAAAACAAAACAGTGAGAAGTTTGCTATCAGGAAACAGCAGACTCATTTTACTTGGAAGACCCAGCTGAATCTTCTCTTAGAAGTACCCAGTTTGCCTATTCATACAGAAACCCGACAAGGTCTCACTTCATCATTATTAGGACTTTTTTTAGCATTAGGATTTAAGCTGTTTTTAAGCTGTCATTCAGCTAAATGTACGTACATGTGCTGGGCAGAGAAACCCAACCGGAAGGACGGGCGGGCTGATGAGCAAAGAGAAAACCCCAATAAGCAGCAGGGCTAAGAAAAGGCAAATCTGCCTGACAAGTCAAAGAAAGAGAAGATAAACCTGAGTGGGTCTCACACACATCCTCCTAAGCAGCCAGCCTGACCAGAGATGAAAGGGGCTACTGTGGAGCTGGTGGCATTTCCACTCTCTGCAAACGCCCCTGTTATCTTCCCACAATATGTAACTAAAACCTGCAAGTCTAGAGAAATGAACAAACCAGGCTGGTGGGAACAGTTTGGAATTGTCCTCAGCCTGCGCTTCTGATCAGAACAGCAGGAAGGATACAATGAAGTCAATGAAGTCTCTTCTTCCAAATCTGTACTCTGTCATCCTAAAAACCCACCCATCATTGTCTTAATCCAGCTACCTCAAAGAATATAAAGCTGCACACATACACACTCCAGCTTCCTTCTCCCTCTTCCTTTTTTTGGAGGGGTGGCAGTGAAACAATTTGACATTCTTTTTTCCGAGGCTATGTTTTTGTAACAGCTCTCTCCCACATACATACCCACATGAAGGAAACAAATGCAAACAAAAGACCAAGGCGCACATTCTTGTTTACTGAGGGTATTTACAATTAAGAGGAATACTGTCAGCTACCCCACTGATACAAAGAAGCTGACATGGTAAGAGACACAGTATGAACATGTTTATCCAGAATGCTCAGAAGGACACTGCCACTTGACCCCGCAGCTCTGCTGGTTTCAGCAGAGGTGATCTTCTGCCTCAGGAATGTCTGCACTAACACACAAGCTGAGAAAATAATTAGAAATAAGCTAAATCAATTTGATGCTTTTAGTTCCCAAACCCACTTTATAAAATAAAGTGAAGTAAAGCTTGCAGCTACCAAAAATTATCTACTTCTCTCAACTAACGATTTTAAACTTACAGAGGAGAAAATATACATATACAGGTCTCTCTCTAATGGAAGAAAAATATTCAGTATTTTTAAAGTCTAAGGAATAATGTGACATATGAGAAGTCCGAGTACAGCTCACTATAACCATGGTAATAAAATAAAAAAAGAGGTGATGTCTTTTAAGGTTGTATTACAACTTCTGAAAGCTTTTCCCCGTTCGTACATTGTCGGTCATAACCTGTGACTGCACATGTCTCCGTGCATGAGGATCAACTTCCATTGCTACTTATTTACAAGAATTTTGTCACCATTAATGGCTCCATTTGCATCTGAGGAACTCAATATTAGCAACTACACTCTTTTGTTTGAACTCTAAGCCAACATTTCAAAGCCTGCTGAATTTAGGTAAGATTGATTGCTCTTCCATGGCAGGGAATACTGCACCTCTGAGTGCAAACAATAGGGCAAATGTTCCTCCCTTAAGGAAAACTCTCACCCAGTTAGATGCAGGTAACAAAGGGAACATCGGGGGCTACAGCTATGCAGACCCATCAAACACCACCCATGTTGGTGCCCAGACCCCCAGCTCAAATGCCAAACTCCTCTGACACACAGCAACACAGCTGAATGCAAGTAAAGCTCACAAGAATTTTCCTCTGTCAAAATTATCCCTATAAAAGGGAACATACAACTGAAACATGCAATAAAAGTAACTTTATGTCTAGACAGCACAGCTGATGGGTGGGCTTAACTTGCAGATAAGTTAAATTGAATTCCAAGCATAAACATTAATAATGGGTTCAGCTTTACAAGGGTAATACATAAGAAAACTGGAAAAAGGAAGGTGCATTTAATGCAAACTCTCTTTCTTTTTTCTTGTTTTATTACAGTAACATCTAGAAATTAATTTGTGTGAGAGGATCCCACTTAGCTGTAACATGTGAGAAAAAAGACAATCTTCAACCCAACAGCCCTTCTGTATTTTCAGTGTCACTGGACTACAAGGCAGCACTGTTCAGCCCAGGTGTATGTGGACACAGCCACTTTCCAACAAGGAAGATCATCTGAGAGGAAAGAGGACTGGCTCCCTGAAATACACAACATCTCTTTACTTATTTTCCCTGAATGATGCAGAAATAAAGCTTTTACTTATGTAATCACATATTGTTTCTCAATATAACTCCCATCTCCCATATTATAAAATATTTTAGAATAAAGTCTTGTAGGCAAGGAAACAGAGATTAAGTGATTTATTTGAAAAACACTAAGGATGCATCTCAGAGACAATTCAGATCCTGTAAGTTCCAGTTCATAGATAGTAGGCATGTGCATGAGAATTTATAGGAGGAGAAAAAAATGCCAAAACTCTGTTTTATGTATACTCTTTTGGAAGCACTTGGCTCTTCAGAAAACTCAAGAGGGAAGAATACCTAAGTGTCAGTACAATATAGATTGTACAATCAAAACTGCACTGAAAATATCAACAGTATTTCCTTGGAGTTCTGTCAGTTTTGGACCACTGATTTTCCTGAAGTTTTTGAAATTACAAAGTTTATAGGAACATAGAAAACTCACAATGAAGTTTAAACTACAGCAAATACATGAATCATGCTACTGCTGAAGATCAGCAGATTTTTGCCTTACACATATGGACAAGCTATTTATAAATTTTCACTTCCCATCAGGCTCAGCATGATGTCAGCTTACAATAACAAGTTAATGTTAATGTTTTCCAGTAATTTCCACAGTGCCATTTAACTGCAAGTGCCGCAGCCAAGGTAAACTTAAGGGCAAGGAAAGGGCTAACTGCATAATCAGAGAGCAACGTTAATGAATTTTTCATTTCTGCTTTGAACATTTGGAATTCTACCTGCAATGTATTTGCCTTTTGTTCCCAAAGTTTAATCTCACTAGTCAGCTGATTACATCTCCCCCAAATGGCTCAAGTATTCCTTCTGATTTTAATTAGTGACAATGCTTCATCGCCTTGTGGATTTTTTCCCCAGACAAACAAGCATCCTACGCTATTGCAGCAAGTGCCAAACTCAAATCTATCAAACATTTTCCAAGCTCTAGCAAGATCATGCTCGTTTTACAATCAGCAGCACCACAGCAGGTGAGCACTGCCTCTGAATTCACCAGTAAAAGACAATATCCAAAATAAAATGATGAAATTTCCTGGGGGGTCTTCTCTTCAGAGAGTCAGAAAGATCTTTATTGTTATTCTTCCCCCTTCTCTCTTCCACTTGCATGCAATTGATGTATTTTTGACATAAGGGAATGTCAACAGCAACAGTTTTTATGTCAGAAAAGATTTTTTTGAAAAGCAAATTCTTCCAACGCTTTCCCTTACTCAAGACCACCTTCTCCAACATTTGCAGATGTTTGCCTTTGATTTTATTATCCCAGAGGAATACAGCTGTCTCATTGTGTCTAAGAACAGTTTTTTTAAAGTCACTTAACCCTCCGCTCAGCTTTGGATATTGAACTGCACAGAAGTTGTTGCCTTCTGAACTACCACGCTGGTGCCAGTGGTAGATGTTACCATGCCCACCACTTTTTTGACACCACATCCTACTGAAGTTTGAAAATTTCAAACATCCTACCCAGGTTTCTAATGAAAGCAAGCTCCCCATTCTCTTCAGTCACATCAATTAGGTTAGCAGAGGCCTGATATTGAAATGGGAATATTTAAATTTATTTAAATAACATCCAAATGTTTAAATCTTATTTGTTTTTGCTGAAATGGCTCCAAGAGGATCACCAGCTGATCTGTGGCACAGCTGCAACACCCAGCAGCCAGAGGACTAGTGATGATCAGCTGCACGTGGACTGCTGTGCACAAGCTGTTTGCAGAGCACGAGCCTACACAAATCCTCTGGCATTAGGGCCTCAAAACTGGCAAGACTGAGAACAAGTAGGCATCCACTTCACTAAATGCCAGATTGGCTCAAGGCAGCTGAAAACCACCCTGCATCAGTGATGGGAGGGACTATTAGGATACTTCATACCCTTTTTCATACAAATAAACAGCAAACGCAAGTGGTAAGAGTATCTCAATGGGTTCTTCACTGTGTTATTCCTTTGCAGTCGGTACCAATGTGTTCACCTCCACCCATCACTCTACAGGCCATGTCCTGTCGCTTCTGTATTTTACCAGTGGCTGCAAGTGCAAAATCACCCACTAAAATCAACAGTTGTTTTAGTTAACAGATTAAACACTTTATTTTACTACCTTTAGATAAACTAAACCAGAATCCAGGGAGAGCTTGTGGTTTCAAGTCACTTCACAGTTTGAATTTGGCAGAACAGAAGTGAGTGGAAAGCCCTGCTACCCTCACTTATGTTTCCAGTACTTTGTTCATCATCTCTGATACAAAGCAGCTAAAAGGTACCACACACTGAATGGCTCCTCAGCACACAGATCTTGTGTGCATCTCCCTTATCACCATTTTTAGAGAGGTGTTGTTCCATACCCTGTCTTCAGTCCTGATCATAAAGTATCCACTGGTTATCAACAGACTATGCTGGGAATTGATGGCTTATATTGAAGAAATATAATAAAGAAATATTCCATAAAGCTGCATTTTTTTGTTTGTTTTTAAGCAGCAAAATTTACTACAGAGCTAGAACTACAATAAAGCACATGTAACAGTATGAAGTATGACTGCTTCATATAAACTCAAACACTAAAAATATTTTAATTTGGCAAAAAAAGACAACTAAATGAACTAGCAAGAACATGTCAGAAGTTAGGGAATCCACAGAGGTAGTTAAAGAGTCTACTAAAATTTCACAAAATCCATGGTTTAACTGCATTTGGAAAAACAGAGTAACTTTATTTGAAATCAAGCTGCTTCTTCCCCTCTCCAAACACCATTATGCATTTTCTGTGCACTTGATCAGTCTTGTTGGCTCTACAATACATTAAAAATTATCAGCCAGCTGCAAAAGGGGAGCCCACCTATTTATAAATTTATTTACTTGATGCTAAGGAGAATGAGTTCTCCTCTAGTTACAGATAACAACAGAGTAAAAGCTCCTTTTGAACAAGCTAAAAGGTAAAAATAAAATACTTATTGGTGACATTACAGTTTTAACTACATAAAGTTCTCTCTGTGAAGAGACTGCCTTACAGACAGCATTGTTTACAATACAGTAGCAATACTAAGTATGAAAGTTTTGCATTAGAAACTGTGAAAGGAACAAAAAAAGTTCCTCAAATTTATTACCTTTGTTTTAGTTACTGTACAAATTGTGAAAATTTCATACTTGTCACCCAAAATAACCCACTTTATTCACAAGAAACCAGGCTAATTAAAGAAAAATACCCAAATCAAGTTTGTCTAATTCAGTTCTGTGACAACACCTCCTGCTCACAGCACTGCAATGGAATGGCAGAGTCCAGGGACACCTCCCAAGTGCTTTATGCTTCTATAATTGCAGCACTGCAACTGCTTTGAGGATTTTTTGTGGTACATAATCATGGTGCTGTAATTCTATTAAAAAAAGTTGTCTGTGTAAAACCCCAGGGTTTTTTTTTATGTAGATAACCCCATTGTTATGGGGTGAACAGCCTTGTTCATGACTGCAAAGATATACAACTGACTACCACCTTCTAAACCTTTCTTCCTGTTGTCATATCCAATCTTTATAAATATCACTGATATAAAACTGAATTAAAAGATAACATGTGAATGGAACATTAATTGATCTGAAAGGAAAAGGCTGATGGAAAACCATTACAAGACTCAGCTACTCAAAGAGTTGGTGAAGAAAGTATTAAAGGTTGTGGTGGTTACAAATATCTTGTTTTCTGAGGAAATCTGATAGCCTACTGCACTCTGAGAGAAAAAACCCAAGAAATTACTGCTGAAATAATTTGAGAGCTGGACATGATCAGTTTAGGAACATTTGCAAGAAATATTTAGGATGAAATCATTTATTTGGACCATGTGATCACAGAACTTCAAAAAACTCAACTTTACAGGAAATTAACTTCTTCAACTGTTCACAAAGTACCACATTACACAAGACTGAAAACAGCTTTAAATGTCATTAGAACTATTAACTCTTGTGTCAAATTGAATTAAATGACAATGCTATATATTCAATGTATCTGTCTGAAAGACTAAATTAAGCATTTTTTTTCTTCTCTCTACAATAAGGCTTTTCAGAAAAATGAAAAGCTATTAAATTAAAACAACTCTAAGAGCTACATAACTTTGTAATTATATTTCCTTCTTTAATACCATGTCTCTATCACTTTTAATAACACTTCTTGTTTTTTTAGGGAAAACAATATTCTCCTTTTATTGCTAAAGGCAGTGTGATGTTTGAAAGACAGCACTTTTTTCCTCATCAGTGATCACTGAGTACCAAGAGGCCATATTGTGCATATTTCAAAACTAGTTAAACATAAAAAGCTCATTTTGGCTTTCCTGAGCTTTTTTCACTTCCAACAACTGAAGATGCTTGATACCCCAAGGTGATTACA
Source organism: Passer domesticus (assembly GCF_036417665.1). Taxonomy (NCBI): domain Eukaryota; kingdom Metazoa; phylum Chordata; class Aves; order Passeriformes; family Passeridae; genus Passer; species Passer domesticus. Next base: position 93,441,095 of record NC_087476.1, read on the forward strand.
CCAAGTCCCTTCCTTTTGAAATGCTTCAGGACTTACCATGGGCTGCAGTTTTAGGCTGTAAGACAGTGAACACACACAGAGCATATGTTTTTAGTTAGATGTTACATCAGGAAATAACAAAGCCTACCAAAAATCTGGCAGTAGTGTGTATATGTGAAGTCTTTTAGAGTGTTACTATGTCCATCTCTACATCTTCCAGAGCCTTTTTATGGAAGTGGGTAGTATTCACTAGATGGGAAAACAGGAGAATCACCAGAGCACACACATATTTTTATGCTGATATTACTAACTTTTCTATTAACATAATAACCTAAAAAGTATTAATCATGTAGCATGTTTCACATAACCTACTGACAACCTGATTTAATCTTTCTTCCTTGTCTTGAGTTGGTTTGGGTTCAAAAGTGACTTCATTCCAAAGAGTGAAGGCTCTACCTTATTCTTATTTCTTATGGCACAAAATAATTTAATAGGTATAAAAATCAAGCATGCACTCAAGCATGGCTCCACCTGTATTTTCTGTGTAAAAAAAAAAGTGAACATTGTGCTCTTTACATTTCCTCTTCTACTTGCCAGCAGTGTCTGTTTCACCAATGAAACAAGATGGACAGAACCTTGGAAGAATACATGAAAGATCTTCTGCACTTTACAAATATAAGATAATCATTTATAATCTGTGAGATGTAAGTCTGCTGTAGAAGTGTTTCATAGGGACTGAGAGAAATTGGCTTTTCCTACCTTACTATTTTCTCTTTTAAGACTATAAATTTAGTATTATAAAGCTAAACAAATGCATGCATTTGGACTGGTGAAAGGAAGAAAAGGTGTTAAGAGAATTCAACTATACTCAAATAAAACTCTGTATGAACTATAAATGCTCGATATCTTCCAGTTATGTCAGATGTTTTAGTGTTGAATTCATGAGTGATTTCTCAAAGTGAAAAGGAAGGCTTAATGTTGTCGATGCATTTGCAACAAAAAAGGATTAATCAAATTTTCAAGATGTAAAGTTTTCCCAAAATATACCTCTGTCACAAAGACCTTTCTGCAGCTTTGAAAATACTTCTGTATTTGAGGGGGAAAAATTAATAACTATTTTAATTTTAAAAATTTACAAATTAATAACTATTAATAAATAATTTCTTATTTTTCCCAATAAAAACAGGCCAGAATGAACAATTACAATCTGCAGAGGTTACCTGCCAAATAGAGATTGAGACATTCATTGCAGATGTGAAGATGCACTGAATCCGAAGTTTACACTTCTGAATAAAATCAATACACAGATACATTTGGCCTGCATTTCTGACAGCATGGTAATTACCCCAGTGCAATAAGCAACAAAATACCACAACAGCAGCTATTCTCTAAGAGGATGAGGTCCAAAACAGAGAAAAAAAGGAGCAAACATGTGAAACCAGAGCTGGTGGGAGAGAGTTGATACTGAGGGTGCCAGAGGAAAGGGTACAGATAACAGAGGTACAAGCAACTAGGGAGGGCAAATAGAAGCACCTGCTGCTTATCATTCCTTCAGAAGCCTTATTAATTCTTTGGTTGCTTGAAGCTGTGGGGGAGGTTTCCACACTCCCAAATATCAAGGAGACTCTGATGATCCAAAGATAACTGGCACCTTTTATGAAGTAGAGAAAAGGAAGCATCTTGACAGGTGATAAATTTAGAAGCAGCCCTCACCCCCTCAGCATCTCCCCTTGCTCTCTTCTGCAGTTAGACCACACCTAGACTGTTTCCAGCACCTAAGGAAGGCTCTGCAGGGTATACCAACTCCAAGAGCTGCCTGCAGCTCCACTGGAAGCCATAATTTTCCATCACACAACTTAGTAATGTGGATTCTATCCCTTCTGGCCTTGCACAGGACCATCCCCCAGAGTCACACCATGTGCCTGACAGCACTGTCCAAATGCTTCCTGAAGTCTGTCAGGCTGCTGCTGTGACCATTCTCTGGGGAGTCTGTTCCAGTGCCTGGCCACACTCTCTGCTGTTTCCCTGACACCTCTCCCAACTCAGCCTCAACCTGTTTCCTTGATTCCTGGTCACACAAGTAAGGAGGCCAACACCTGCTCCTCCTCTTCCCCTCACAAGGAAACTGTAACTGCAATGAGGTCGCCTCTCAGTCTCCTCTTCCCCAGGCTGAATAGACCAAGTGATCTCAGCCACTCTCATATGGCTTCCCCTCAATGTCACCCTGATTTTTTAAGATGTTTTAAGCTTTCTAATGTTTACATTCTTGTAATGAACTCTCTCACACACTTTATGTAAATAACTTACTGTTTTGCATTCCTTTATAGAAGAGGAAAAAATTGATAAGACTGTTGGTTTGTCCAGTGTCATTGGAGAGGTGGCACTTGCACCCTCCAATCCACTGTCACTTTTGGAAATCTATAAATGTTAGTCAGAAAATAAACTCTCTTTTTTACCTTGGAGCAACAATGAGCCTGCGTTGTGGTGTTTCATGTCCTATAGTAACGCCTCAAGGCCCTTCATCAACCTCAGGGACCTCCTCTGGACACTCCCTTAGAGTTTCATATCTTTCTTACATTGTGTCACCCAGAAGTGCCCCAGCACTCAAGGTGAGGCTGTCCCAGCACAGAGCAGAGCAGGACAATCCCCTCCCTTGCCTGGCTGTGATGCTGTGCCTGATGCACCCCAGGACTGGGATGGCCCTCCTGGCTGCCAGGGCCCTGCTGACTCAGATTCCACTTGCCATTGACCAAGTGGAATATGAGTCAAGGTCCCTTTCCAAGGAGCTGTTCTCCAACTTCTTATTTCCCATTCTATACACACAACCAGGGCTGCCCTGTCCCAAGTGCAGAATTGGGCACTTGTCACTATTAAACTTCACAGAGTTGGTGGCTGCCCATCTCTCTAATTTGCTGAGGTCTCTCTGCAGGGCCTCTCTGTCCTCAAGGGAGCTGACAGCTCCTCCCAGTTTAGTGTCATGGGCTTTTAGTTGAGGGTTTTAGCAGAAATGCCCCAGACCTGGAATTATGTTGTACTAGACAGTGGAAAACAAACTGAGCTTCAGTAGAGCTTTGCTCCTCACACTGCCCCTGACCTAAAAGCAAAACATGCAGACAGATCCTTACAAGGAAGGCACCACTCCTACTCCTCCAAACAAACTCTCCACTACTAGGTACAACCATAACACAGCTTCTCGTTGTTAATTACACACCCACATAAACTTTGTCCCATGTACTTTCTTTATGTCTGTGAAATGTCTGCACAACCCTTCCTACGCCTGGATATCCATTTACTGCTCTTTTCTGGCCTATGTATAAACAGCATTGGAGGAACACATCTACAGAGTATGTTCAAGTTCAGATTCAGCCATTTAGAGCCTCAGTAAAAAAAAAACCCCCACACTTTAAGTTAAACAGCCATGTGAAAAAATATTCCTAGAAAATTTTAGCACAACAATAACTACTTCAAAAATGCTGGTATTTAAAAATACTTCAATACATAAAGGCAAGAAAGAGCAGTAGTAAGAAACACTACTGAAAGAAATGCCTGTGACATACAAATACTTTAAAAAGCCAAAGCAATTAACATGCATTAAATTGGTTAAGACAGAGAAAGCACACTATGTGATTTGATGCATTAACAATACAATGGAAAAGTGTCTTCTTATTTTGCTTTATTTTGTCTCACTTCTGTAGATTTTCAGGTTTTTCCTCCTTTCTTCCTTTCAATTTTTTTGTTCCACTATTCAAGATTCTTGCATCCTGATCTTCAACATTGGTAAGTCCTTACTGAGTAGTTACCCACTTACAAACACGCTTCCATCTTCATTCGGTTCTCCCACCCAGCATTCTTTTGAAAGCCCATTTTCCCAGCTTTCTCTTCTGTTCGTGGAGAAGATTCTTCTCTTTTGTAAACAGGCTGAGAGAGCTTCCAAAAAACACAGAAGACACTTTCCCCTAGTTCTCTCTAACCTGAACTTCTGAAAACACAGAATATAGTAGAAAGGCCTCACTGTAGGTAAGAATTTTACATACATCCTCAAGCAGTCAGCACTTATCATGGATGGGTATTTTTAAAAGTATATCCATAAAGTGTATTCAGGATTGTCTTTTGTTTGGCTCTGGAATTTTTAAAGACATGGTTCCTAGATCAAAAGGAAGGGAAAAAAATCCTCTGAGGGTTGGATGGAAAACATGTTTTTGGAGATGAAAAATGAACTCCATGGAGTACTAAATTCATCCACTGCACCACCTAGGAGAATATTATATCTTCAGTAAGCTTTACAAGTTTCAGCTTTTCCCTTCCCAACTGTAAAAACATCCTCTGCCAGTGACAGAGTGATAGGATTGCTTTCCTGACTAATCATGAGGGATACTTAAAGATTCATAATACAAAACAGGTGCAAGAAATATGCACAGAATGGAACAGTTAAAAATTCAGACTTCACAACAGTTCAATTGTTGTTCAGGGAGGTCTAAATCAAATTACTCAGCCAGCGCCTAGAATAGTTCAACTCTCTTCAGGAAGACTTCAGTAATGAAAAGTAAAACACTGTGCTGAAAGTTGTTTTTCACATACCTATCATTTAAAGACAAAATAATGTATCCACTGCGAAAACTGTACCTATAAAGAGGATTTCTCTTTGTTAACACCTAATCAAAGTTGTTTTATATAACCACATTCACAGATAGCATTTTCAGTCATTGCACAATTATCCAGAAAAACAACTAGAGATGCCAGGTCGTACGGATGCATGGATGGCTGTAACTCAACACCAGACAGGGTACCTCAAATGGCCACACACACAGAGGCACCCAAAACTTCTGCTAGCAAGCTTGCAGGAGCTTTTATTCATAAAGGAGTGGAACTAGGTGCACTAGAACAGGAGGGCCAAAACATTTGCAAAGCAACCACTTACCATAATCAGAGTAACAAGTGTCAAAACCTAGGGTATGGGAGAAAGGGAAGCAGTGCATCCATCAAGGCATCTCTCTTCCTGCACAGAGAGGGCAACTGACACGCTGTCCCTGGCACAAGCCAGAGTAACCATTATTATAGCTACCTCTCAATCAAAACAGTAGTTGTTTCCACTGACTGATGAATGTTGCTTATTCTCTACTAAATCAGGCCTTTTTTCTTTTTTTCACTAGAAAGAAGTGACCCCACAAGGTTTAGAACAACATCTTTGCATATCCTTAGCTGCTGTAGGAAGGACACAATTTTGGAGAAACTGAAGAGACCTAATAGAGTTGTAAGAGCTGTGTACATCTATGTCCTTTAGAAAAGTGGTGACATGTCTTAGGAAGTCAGAGACAATATTTGGGAGCATTACTAATTACAGTTAAGGCAACTTCAAAGCAACGTACAACTAGCAGGGCTGCCCAGTCAATCAGTTGGATTACGTGTCTTTTCTCAGTTTGTTTTTTTTAATTAAAAAAACAGCTGAAAGAAAACCTCTGGCAAAATCTCATCAATTACTCTCTTTCAGAGACTGCCTCCTCCCATTCCTGGAACTCAGCTGCATTTCTGTTGCATTCACAGATACAAATCTCATTCTCAAATGCTCACTGCCTTCTTATATCAGTGTACCCTTATGTAACAGTCAATACAAATTTACAACATAAAGAAATGAGACAACTGTTCTGTTACTGCCAGCTCCATATAAATGATGTTTCCAACTTGACATCAGTATTTCTTTTCTGTTTGTACTAATCTTAAAAGTAAGGCTTATCTTGAACACTAAAAATTGATCTTAGAAAAGAAACAGCTGAAAGGAAGTTTCACTGGAAAATATTTAATTTTAGCAGGTTTATTTCTTTGATCAGTAGACAATGTAAGGTTTGTTTACTATATTGAGTTTTTATAGGCCAACATTGAACTGCTACACTTCAAACTTTACTGCCAAGACAAATAAAATGTAATTCACCATAGACAATGTTTCTAGGCTACTGAATAAAGCCAAGTAAACAATACACTACTTCCGCATTCATTCCCTCAGAATCTACAGATCCTCTGTCTTCAAAACAAAACAAGAAAAAAATATGGTCACTGATGCACTGCTGCTAAAGGATTCATATAAAGGATTTGTAGGTGAAACTCATAAATAGTACACCGCTCTCTTTTACCCAGCAACAAGGACCAGCACCCAAGAACAACCTTCAAAATGTATTTGACTTGTCTCCTCATATTCTCACACCCTAGTCACTGGAGTCCGTGGGGTTTTATTACCTATTCAGTCCAATGAAAGGCAGGCTCAATGACTACTTGTGAGTTCTCCTTCATGCATTATTCTTCCCTGCTTTACTTTCAAATTATTTAAACTGCATTTAGTCCTCTGATTAAGTATTTAAGTATTAAACTCATAAAACACAAGAGTGATCACAATCTGAAATACCTAAAGCTTGACCTCCCTTTGGAGCCATTTCAGTTAAAATCCTCCTCCTCAAAGGAAGGAAACAGACATCTGCATTCATTAGGCAGACTCTACTTTCATTACTTTCATCAACAACAACCTGGCTTAATACAACTCCGCCAGATAATTAAACTATCTAACATAGTGATATTTTCATCATGAATTGCTGCTTTTCATTAGTTCAACCATGTACTGAATTTTTATCTTCCAAAAACTCACATCCATACATCTCTGGCTCAAAAGTGCTGGAAGCTGACAGCACATGCAGATGTTTCTCCAGCTGCTTTATCTGCCTTACTCTTTTCCTAGACTTGTGCTATCAGTCCTTGCTAGAGGGAGCACCCTGACTCAGACAAACCTTTACATGACCCAGTATGGCTGTTACAAGGTTGTGTTCTTGTCCTGATTTTCTTGCTGCTCTAATGCGGTCTCCAACCATCCTTTAAATCAATTATTTCATCTTTAAATCCCTTCTTCCAGCTCTCCATTAAGATTTAAAGACTCAGCATATCCAAAGAGTTGATACACATAATTTAAAGTTCTACCAATGCACAAACCTTGATGTATTCAATAAACTCCAGACATATTTTTAAAAAATAAATAGTACATGACTTTCATAGTATTCAAGGCCAGGCTAGATGGGTCTGAGCAATGTGGTATAGGAGAAGGTGTCCCTACCCAGGGCTGGGGGGTTGGAACCTGATCTTTAAAGTCGCTTCCAACCCAAACAATTCCATTATTCTACGATAAAAGTCATGTACAGAAAAACCTACTATGCAACCATGAAAGTGTTTTAATCATATCATTATCTTTTAATACAAGGGCTCTAGGATTCTTTCATTTTAAAGAATTTTCAGAGACATGGGTCTAGTTGTATAACATGCTGCTATTCCCTAAGAAGTAAGTGCTAACTTCTTGAGCCAATGAAGTCAGTAGGAAGTTTAATTTTTACAATGAATGTTAAATAATATAAAGAGTTATGAAGCCCAATATCCCTATAAGTCTAATTTCTGTCACATGCAACTGAGTCAATGTGACTCATTCTGTTCTTCAGATCTGAGATGCAAGTGCTGCTTGTTTCAAAAACTAAACAAAAAAGATTCAAAATCTCAAAACAGCATTCCTTGCACGAGACATTGCATTCATGTGCCTAACAGAACTGTTTGAATTAGTGATCACAAGAAACAAACAAATAAGGAAAAATCAACCCCACACAAAAACACAATTGTTTGAACCAGCTGGCTGCTCTAATACCACAGAATTTTGTGGATAAAAATTAAGTTTGGAGAAAGTTTGAATATTAAGCATAACAATTTGTGAAGAGCAAATGACTGCTGATTGCTGAAACTAAAAGCAACATTAAGTAAGTGATTTTCCATATTTATCTCCATGAAGTTTTAACCCTGCATCAAAGCAAAACAAATTTCATCTGCCAGTTATATTTTGTATGTCTTTAGGAACAGATCCCCAGAGAGAAGGAATACAGTTTTTCTCTCACAATGCAAAACATTGGCATATGCTCGGGGAACAAATCTCAGGATAAATCAGTAGGATTGACAAAGTAACAGGAATAAGTGGGAAGATGGCAGTAAAGAGAAGAAGAGAAGGAGAAGCTACCAGCCAGGCCTCAGATGAGAAGATGGGGGACAGACAGAAATGTTCCTAGAGACCCTAGCAGAGCAAGCAGGATTTCTGTGTCTTTTGAGTTACAGCAGTGACCAAAACCAGTCACAACAGGAAGAATGCACCTGCAAGAACATGCCAGACCAGCAGAGGATTGTTTTTTAAAAATTTTATTCTATGTAGTTGTTTGATTGCTTGTACAAAGTACCATCAAAAATGAAAATACTCATCATGACCAAAGCAGATCCAAGACAGAAACTGTTCTTTAATGATATGTGCAGCTGGGAATTCCTATCAAAAGCTTTATTTTGGACCATGCAATCCATCTCCTGGTGGAGGCAGCAAATGGAGGCACACAGACATGTAGTACCCTCCATATATAAGCAGCAAGTGATCAGGGAGAAGTCACTGAATTTCCCTTCTTCCTAATCCATGCTTAAAAAATGCCAAAGAGAATGCAAAAAGTCTTCAAATAGAATGGCCAAATAAGAGAAGCAAACTTTTTTTGTACTCGTTTGTATCCCATCTCAAACTAGACACTGTCTGCATGTAGAAAGTAAGACAGCACCTTCAACATTTCAGAACAAGGCACAGACAAGTTAATGAAAATACAATGTCTCTTTTAATAACTTTCATTGACCTAATCCCCTGTGCTCTGAAAATATGTAACTGTAGGCTTGCCAAAGTGAATGTGAAGATCAAACTGATAAAACACAAGATAATGAGTCAATTGATGTGCAGATTCATTCATTTGAAAAACAAATAAACCTTAACAGCAATTACGTCTGCTCATGATTAATGGCAGCTGCCCAATGGATCTTCTTGATATGAACAGCATGTAAGGGTATATACACTATCAATGGACTACAGATTTTTCCAGTATACAAATGTGAAAAAGATTTCTGGAAACCAATGAGTGCAGAACTGTGACTGAAATCTCCAGTCATACTATTGCGATTCCACTGTACTAAAAACAACTGGATTCTCCATCTATGAACATCACACAGGCTTTGAAATCCAGCATCAATCATGTTAACTGATTCTCTCAAGATAAAAACAAAAGCTAAAGCCTAACATCTGCTTTCCCTGGCAAACCAATCTGAAAGTTTATGCATTTGGGAGGGTTTTTAAATCATCACAAATAACCCACAAGCAGATGAATTAAAGGTGTTGCCTTGTTTTCTGGACAAATCTTTATAGGGTCCCCATAACTTTTCTTCACTTTGAAGCTCTCAAAGGAAGGGTTTAAAGAATTAGAGGAATTAAAAGGTCCATGTGCAGCTGCAGTCTGTGATCTTGCTGGGATCACAGAGGCAAGATACAATAGCTGACATGTTTGGGGTAATGCAATGGAGGGATACAGGTCCTTTAGGAAGGACAGGTAGGGAAAATGAGGAGATGGGGGTTGACCTCTCTGTGGCAGAACAACTGGAATGCACAGAGCTTCTTGCCTGGGGGTAGATGATAAGCCAGCTGGGAGCTTACAGCTAAGAACTGAAGTGTGGGTGACACTGCAGGGGTGTCTGCTACAAGCTGCCAAACCAGGCAGAACAAGTGGACAAGGGCTTCTACAGACAGCTGGAAAGAGCCTTGTGTCACCAGGCCCTGCTTCTCATGGGGAGCTTCATCCACGCTGGCAGCTGCTGGGTGACCAACACAGCTCCTAAGCAACCCAGAGGCCTCCAGAGAGCACTGATGACAACGCCCTGATAAAAGCAACAGAGGAAACAAGGAGAGGAGCTCTTTTGGAACTCAATCACACCCAAGGAATGTCTGATTGAGGATGTGAAAGTAAAAGGCAGCCTTGCCTAGCTCATTCTGAATTTCTCAATTTTTCTGGAAAGATGGAATATATACTGCAGAAATGCCAATCCAAAAGAGGCAGAAGGTCAAAAGAACATCTGATCCTCTGATAAGGAAACCTCACAAACGTCCCAAATATTTGTAAGTTCCTTGGCAACTGCTACAAGTCAAAGATTCACAAACATAAAGGCTTCCCTAGTCAAATTTTGATACTCTTCCAGAAGTCCCTACATAAAGCTCTGGATGAGCTCCTCCTTTCAGCTGATCAGCTAAATAGCCTGTATCTTAAAAAGAAAACAAGCCAGAAATCTTTCATTATTCAAGAAAGTTAGTACAAAATCTCTGCATTTTCTTGTGAATTAGAAACATTATTTCCTTCCCCCAACCCATGCCAATTTGGTTTATGGAGCAAAGCAGAAACTGTACTCATAAAGGAAACATTAAACATCGAAAAGATTTTTTGGTTGCCTTATTCAAGTCAGTGCATTTGCTAATGATGCAGAACTGCTTCTTGAAGAATATAATCACCTCCTCAAGTGTTACAGAACAGCAGCACCCCTCTCACATAATTCTTGAAAATAATTATTCTGTAAAACCTGTGAAGCGTAACATTTTATCCTCATGGACATTCATATTCCTATGCAAATCGAGCCACAGTTACAACACTATGGAGAAAAAGACATGTTTTCACATAATGCAGAGGTTTTAAGTTAAACACAACACATCTACATCCACTGTCAAAAAGCACTTCTTGGCAATCTCGGCATTTTGAAAACCAAGCCATGTCTGGACAAGCACTACATGCTGAACTGTTTTTGAATGATCTTTCTATAAATTACATAACTGAAACATAACTGAAATATACCTTCACAATTTACAACATCTGGCACTGCCAACTCATTCTGAATCATTCCAGCCTTCCTTTTCAGAACTTGACAGTATATGAACACTGGAATAAAAAACTCAAGCAATGAACCTAGTAGCTTCTCATGTGACTGAACAAATCAAATAATCAATTCCATTTTCATAAGGTATTGGCTTTGTATTGCTGGAAAAATGTATATTTTATTGAGTTTTGTACGGACTTGCTCTTTTCAGTAGAGATTTTAGTCTTGGTTTTATATCAAGGAGGGTGATAAATCCTCCACTGTGTCATGGAAAAGCAGTGCAAACAATTTGAACACAGCCAGATCATCTCTTCAAGAAAGCCTACTGAGAAATAGTGCTTTAACCAATAGTCCCCATAACATATTTCTACATTTCAATAAGCCTTACCACCAGATTTGCAAGTCCCAATTAACACCGATAAAAAAAAAACTGAAACCAAGCATCCAGCAACCCCTAAAAAGTCACAATACTTTCCTCTTTGTACTGCCCGCCAGAGGTGCAAGCTAACTACAGGCTGAACTACCTTGCATTGGTAATTTGGAGCTACAACAAACACCACTGACTTGCCTCCATTTTTTGCACATCTTTACCACCCTAAAATATTTATTTTGAATGTTTTCTTATTTTAAATTAGCAATAGAGAGTTGCCATACATGTCAGCCATACACTAAATTAAATTAAGCATTAAATAAAGATTTTGAGTACCGTTGATTCATAAGTGATAACAGCAAATCCCAAGACAAATGTGAGAAACCAAATCACTGAACTGTTATGGTACAACTGACATTTTTTGGAAGAATATCATTCTCTGACACCATGGTCTCTCCTTGCACAGTTCAAATTGAAGTAGCAGCTCCTAGTAGCTGCTCAAAACCGATGAAAGTCCCAGAGCTTTAACCTGATTTATCTCCCACCTCACAGGTGTGGAAAGCTCCCTATACCTATGCATAAGATCATGTCAGCAATACAGTATTAAAAAACTAGATCATTCTTTGGGCTCTTTCATATCCACCCTCCATTATTATTATTTTTTATTATATTTTTTTCCAGGTAACTGAAAAGAAGGCAATTAACGCTATACACTACTGCCAGTCCACACCCTCATGAGCAGAGTTGTAATCATTTTGGACTGAGCAAGCATTTCATTCTCACTGTTAGAACATCCCTCTCTTCCTTACATTTCAGGAGCTGTGACACAGCAGGGCTGCCAGCTAACTGTGAGGGTGGCAATCTCCCCCTTCCCACACAGACACAGCATGTATCCCAAGCATGTATCAGGTGCATCCACTGCCTTCCAGAGCAGGAGCCCATCCTATACCCTGCACAACCCTCTACTGTGACCAACCATCATTCAAATCCAGATTTAACTGCCTGAAACCCTTTACAGGTAAAGTTGACATTAACAGCCCTAGAGGGACTTCACTCATTTCCTAGATTTCCTGAAAGTCTTGATTTTAAAGGGAAATAATGTGCCTGAAAAGATACAACTAAAAACCAAATCAAAACAACCATACACACCCCAGCGCACAGCTTACAGTGGGAACATGTCCCTAGAAAGTTTGCCAACTCAGACCAACAGAGCTGATCGTGTACAATATGGCTTTGTTGGAGGGTTGCTTGTGAAAAACGGGCAGTAAAAATCAGTAACTTATTACCATGATAGCTTAAAAATGAAACACAGTGAACTGACTGCCATAAACCAGGGGAATGATAGATGGAGAATGAAGAAATTTCTGATAAGTGAGCTGTTCTCTAGAAAGTTTCCAGAAGACAACAGTATAAAGCTTATCACAACTTGTACGGCACACTGACAGGAAGCTGTTGGTATAGCAGGAAAAGCAAATTAAATAATAAATAATTATGTGGGTCAGTAGCAAGTCTGAATATACATACGATGCTATTGGTGCATGGAGTTCAGCTTTGCCTCAGATTTGCTCAGTCATTTTGGGCAAGTCACACAAATCTCTCTGTAAATATGTTCAGATAGGAATATTTGCTCTTAAAGCACTTTAATCTCTGGAGATGAAACATTATATGAAATGCAAATGTTACTACTTACAGCTTACTGCCTTCAAATGACAGCTGAATTGTGCATTCCACATTTATCATCTGACAGAATAAACTCAAAAGCAGTCTTCATGTATGTTTTGACAACGTGTGAATGTTAAGCACAACTCATGGTATGTTATCTGGCTGTCGAGTATGACCAAAAACTCTCTTAAACACCCCTGCAGTAAAAACAAAATTTAAACCCCCCCACACAACAAAAACAAATTGATGCCCCCCAAGCTCACTTGCAGAAGGGTTCCATGAACACTGTTCTGCCGCATGCCACGGGCGGCAGAGTCCGGGAGCCCCCGCAGCAGGGCCAGCAGCGTGTGCGGAACCTCGTTGGCCATAACGAAGGGAACCAGGGCCCGGCCCGACATCTCCCGGCAGCGGTACACGGGGGAGTCCCCACACCTGCAAAAAGCACAGCCACCTGTCATGTGTCATCCAGCAAGCCCCTGGGCTGCCTACAACAAGACAAAGGATAGTGCAATGAAACTAAAATATATTTCTCACAAATCCAATATACAGCCTTTTCAGTAGTGAAAGGTAAGTCATACCAGAGCTATGCCAGAGGATTTGCTGTCATTCACAAGTTCTGGTGTTTACATAAAGGAAAAGAAAAAGGAAAAAATGCAATTATGCTTTAAACAGGTAAGTATATAGTCCTGTAGCAGCTTTCTGAATGTTTATGTTACTTAATAATCACATTCAAATGTATTATGAGTTTGACTTAAACTGTTAGCTCCATGTTGTTTATCAGATATTTCCATGAGAACACAACATAGCGTCTACTGAATTTTAGGCCAAATGTCCCACTGGTTTTTAGAATGCATTTAAAGGCATGAAATAAGAAAAACACATTGGAAAATAATTTCCCTTTTTTTATAATTAGTATTTAAAAGAAAAATACTTTTTATTTAAAATTAACTGCTAAGATGCAAGACTGTATACGAAGCAAATGCTCAAAAGAATCTTTTATCTTTTAGTGCTATTATGGTTTTGATGACTGGCTGTAGGTTTATGAAAATACACAGAGAATGAGTAACAATAACAGATTAACCAGTCATACACTACTTCAGTAGCATGTATACTGAATTGACATGAGTAGGAGTCCTTCATCAGCTAAGTAGGCTAAGTCTTTCAAAGCCAGCAATTCTTGCATGTGCCAATTTTGGTAATGCAGGTACAATTGAGCCACACAGAGAAAACTACCTATATGGTTTAGACATGAAAGGCCAAATGTCTTAGGTGATGGAAAATGAAGTATGGCTGAAGTTATGCTCTGCTACTTCCCAGATGATTGTGATGACTCGAGAGATGGCCTTCCCTACTCCAATACTCTCATCCCTTTCCTTAAATGCTTCCTATGTCTTTTCAGCTTATACAATCCCATGTATATTAGCTTATCCCCTGCCAAAATTATTTTGACCTCTGCTGAAAAGAAAACCAAAAACCCCTGCAGTGTCATATCTACATATTTAAAAATTAAATGAAATGAAATTATATCCTAAATTTTCAAATATCTGTATCAGATTTAAATCAATAGTCAAAGTAGTAGTTTACTTTAGTTCAAATACAAGAATATATACAGAGAACAGATTCCATCTTGAACCAGCAACCAAATTAAGAGGATTTTGAAGACTAAGAAACTAAACAGTCTTAACTGACATAGAAACATTATGCCATGGCATGCCTGAAAGATCTACAAATCTCCTTCAGAGGATCTAGAGAGAGAAACTACCCCCAGAATAACAGGTTTTTGAGGCAGTTTTCAGCCTTGCAAATAAGGTTGTATGTTCTATTGTGAATTTTACAAAGACCATCTTTACATTTCCTTTTCACAGACTGGCCATCCTTCACAACAGGATGCTAAAGGAGAACAGTCCCATTCAGCAGCTCTGCCACAGGGACAAGCTTCAATCCTATACTGACAAGGTGCAAGAAGAAATTTGGTTTGGCTATTCCTAAAAGAGCTTCCTTTTCTTTAAATAACAAAAATATTTTAATTCTACTTCACAGTAAACTGAAACCGAAGAAGTGATTGTCTGCAACCATTCATTCAGCTCTGCTGAACCACGTTTTCTTAATTTTGTTTATGACCTTTTACAGATCCCAAGGAATTTGACATGTTTTCACAGGAGGAGTGGAAAATGGGTAAAATTCCAGGACTTCCTCTAACTTGTGCAAGGCTACTTTCTAACACTACATGCTTCAAGAGGGGTTTTTTCTCAAACACAATGCAATGAATTACTACACATTTTTAAATAACCTGTCTTTAACTTTTTTGTCTTGTAAAAACATCAAAGACTTATAACACATACACCTACATATATGCAGATACAGTATTTTATACGCCTATATGCCAAATTTTGTTCCACTCTATTATTTTATCAAATTTATAATGAAAATAGAACTGACTGCTCTATATTTAGAAAGAAGAAAATAGTTTCATGTTACAGGCAAAATTTTCTCAGCTGCCTGAAGTCCTCCTGCAGAGTAACCACACAGGTAACCAGTCACAGAGAACTCCCCCAGGATTCCATGGACCCAGCTCTGCAACCTTCTGTGCCTGAAAGAAATGCAATCCCACAGCTCCTACCTGCCCAAAGGGCAAGCCAGCCACCAGCCTGCCACTGTCCTACACAGCTGCTGTACATTCATGCACACTTCTCACATTCCAGGGTGCCACACAGGGTGCAGGGACTCACACCTTAGTGGGAACCCTGAGAACAGCAGGCCTATGAAGTCCATACTAAGAAACAAAAGCATCACAAAAGTTTAGCAACAATAAAGCATCTGCTTTATAAGAACATGCATGAGAATACATGGAAGGTATTTCACATCAACAAATCTGAGAGGGGTTAAGATTCCTACTGCTTCTTCTCATTTATTTAAAATATTCATTTGTTTATAAATCTATCACTCAAAGAAAATCAATTGTTTCCAATCCCCACCCCCAGCAAGAAACAGCACTGATAATATTTCCAAAATACTCCTTTTTTCACATGCATGTGTCAGATGTCATGCCAAGTCACCACTAGTGACCTATCCCTGAACTTCTGCATACCCTGAAGGCACTTAGGTGTGCACCTCTCATGTTTTGAAGGCACTTGGCTTCCTTCCTGAATCATGCAAGAAGTTTGCCAGAAGAATGTCAAAACCTACACTAGTTTTTCCATCCTCTAGCAGCACCCTAGAACAGAGAGTTTTGATTTTTACTGGATCCCACTCACATTCAACCTCTCACCTGTAAATAAAAGTAAACAGGATCAATTATCAAAAAGGGAAGAGTGAATGCAAATAAAACAACTGAGCAACAGAAAAATAACATTCTAAACAAATCTAGCAATTTTTGCTCATTGTTATACCAAGCTCAAAACCATACACTTTAACACTGAGTCTCCTACCTGTATTGTTAAAAAATTATTTTATCTTGAATTTAGAAACCATTACGGGAAGCAATCTCACAAACTGCATCAAGAAATATTGTTGCACAATTCTGGCAATCACAGTAACTTAAGTTTTTATCAGCAGCAAAACCCAGCAGCTTAAGAAAGAAGCATTTTAAGGCTATGAAACCATCCAGGTTACTCCTTCTGCAGCAGTTTAGCACACTGCTATCCCTGAGATGAGTCTCATTTATGAGACAGTAGTTGCCTTGTGGGGGTACTGGCAGAAAAGGACCTCCAATCATTGTACTTCACCATCCAGACTCAGCTTCAACTGGCAACAGCACAACACAAATCTGCAGCAGGCTCATCCTCTCTGCAGGAAGTATCAGCAATAAAGCCTTGCATCCATTTGGACAGCATGGATGTGTGTGCAAAGCTGCATTTAAAACTGCTGCATCTCCTTTGATTTGAAAGGTGCTTGGGGGTGGTGGAGGCCAAGTGTTACAAGTATGTGACACTACCTTTACATGCATCTGATAAAAGTAGACTTTAAAATCTAGGAATTATCTAAAACGTTGTCAAATGTAAAAACATACATTATGCCAGTCTAATTTTATTACACTTCAAGGCAGCAATGAGAACAAAACTTGCAAAATCCTCATGTGATATACTTCTATTCAATCCTGAGGGCTATTAACAACTGTAGTATTTCACCTTGAACCCAGTACTGTTTATCTAGGTGCATGAGGAACTGGATGTAAACATGTTTACTTGAAACAGTCTGTGATCAAGAACAAAAAGTCAATAAATCTGAGAAGGTTTCGCTCCATGTAACCGTAGATTCAATTCAATGCATTTCCACTGCTCCGTTCCAGCTTCAACACTCAGATCCTGAACCACCCTCCCAACTGATGTGATTTATGACCAGCTCTCATAAGGCACAAAGATTCCACACTCCTCTGCACACATCAAAGTATCTAATTTATTACTCTGGCTACAAACAACAGAAAACTAGCTGTAAATAATAATATCTTAAGCTTCTTTCAGGAAAAAAAAAAAAAAAGAAAAAACAAACCTGCAGGTGTTTCCTATGTCCTTATTTTCCACCCTTTCTTATTTGTCCCCCTCAACAGACTTCATATTACCCAAATTAACAACACAAATAAGGATTACCTTTTAGATAAAGGTCACAGAAACAAATGAGTAGAATTAATTTGAAAAATTATACCTGTTGCTGAAAATATGTTCATCATATTAAATAATTCCTACAGTTGTGAGAAGGACTAACAAGGAGACAACTGTCTAATTCCAGGTTTTACTGGCTGTTGTCACACAATCTGTGCATTAATAACAAAGTCATTGCTAATTAATGAAACAGTGAATGTTCTGCAGCTTCTAAGTCAAACCAAGTATCCTACCACCATCACAAAGAATATGGGAGAAGCATGCAGCATGAGGCAGGAAAGGCTTTGGAATTCAAACCAACCACCTCTGCCTGCAGGTTAAAGCATTTTAACAGCCACCATGGCTTTTAAAAGATAAAAGTGATTGAAAAATATAAATAACAAAAATCATATACATGGTACTCTTTAAATCCTCAAGCTAGTTGTGCTGCAAGGTCCTAACAAATGCACTCTAAGAAAAAAAAAATTGAGGTAAATCTTCTGTCTGGTTCTGTATAAACAGGGTAGATAGTATGAGGAGAATCTGCCTTTCCCCCATGATGCAGCTATACAGTCCAAGCTATGTCATCAGTTCCAAAGCAAGAATTGAAAAACACAAGAAATTAGAGCAGGGGAAAACATGGATGGTGGTCAAAACCCAGAGAGAAAAGTATTTAGCAACATATTCAGCTCCTATTACAAGTTGGTTATTAAGATTCAAGAGCATTGTATGTATTCCTCATGATTATATACTAGCTCAGTTTTCCCCCTTCAATTTATCTCCAAAAGGAATACCTTTAGCAACTTCAAATGCAGTGTAACAGGTCCCCAAGCTAAGTGAGGTCCAAAAATAGAATTAAAAACAACACTCATGCTTCCACACAATTAAGCAACTTGGACTTCTTACTGTAGATCAATCAGCAGGACAGTACCTATTTGTTACTGGGAGAGTAAGGTTTCCTGCAATACCAATAAGTTCCTACACATGTACCTACAGCTTCTTTTCTTAATTTATTGATTTCCTTGTATGCATTTTTATTTTAAGGAAACACAATAATTTTCCACTTTGTTTTTTCATGTTTCTTAGCACTTAAAGTATCCGATGCATTTAATTTAAAAAACTTATTTCTCTGTGGAAACCTGTACTGTAATTGGCCTGAAGATAATCTTAAAGAACGAAAAATAAGATTTAAAAAAACCCAACAAAAAACCAGAAAAACCTGCAACTTTATATAGCTTCTCATTATTTACCTGAAGAGTAGGAAAATATTACTAAACTACCAACAGTTTGCTGGAGGTTTTAGATCTACAATCAACACATAAATGTAGCTCAGAAAGTGTTTGAACAAAAACCATGGACAGAAACAAGCCAAATTTAATTTCATGTTATTTATGCAGTACTAATCCTCTAAATTCTTATCTATTTCCTTTCAAGTGAAGTTAATGGTTGCCCAAACTTCTAGTCTCTTTATACATTGTGTTAAGTATTTTATTCTTCCAACTTGGGCAATTAAGATAAAATCCTGTGTTTTTGTAAGGGCAGTATTTTCCACACAAGCATTTAATGAAGCAGAGTAGCCATAAATACTGCAGAAGGTATGCAGGCAAAGTACACAGGCTTTTATTTGTGAAAGCTGTCCACAAGCTCTGCCAGAAGCTGTTTCTCCATATGTCTCCAAGGGCTTTCTAAGGAAAAATTATAGACATTTCTCTCTTCTTGTCACCAAGGTCCAGGTTAATGTAAACAACTGGCCAACTGATACCAAGCTGAATCAACATCAGAAACTTGAATTGTTGTGGTTCAGCAAGCCAAAACACCTAGGATCTCTCACATCTGAGTCTATGAAAACTATTACTAATGCTGTGTATAAACTTCAGAGAAACAGAAATATGTTCTTGTCAAATGGAGATTTCCTATAGAACATGTTGACACAATTTAAACGGCATCTGTTCTTGAAACACCATCAAGAAATCCCAAAGAGTTTGTCGAGGTAGGAAGCTTCTAGGTTTATTTAACTACCATTGAAGTTACATGAGGGTAGAGCCTCCATTTTGGTTCACAGCATTCTAGAGAAAAAACAACTGTTCTTAACACAAGATCATGAAAAATACTATTTCATTCACAATCATATTTCTACTTTGTTAATTTGTGAGTAGTTACCATGATTTTTCAAAACTGCAGAAAAATGGAAATAAAAACATACCACTTACTATCTAAACAGCTGGGGAAAAAACAAAACAAAGACTACTTTCTGTCCTAGCAACTGTCATTATTTTGAACTCTGTGAAAGGGAAGTTGAATGGAAAAATCAAGTCTCAGCACCCTGTGATGATTTTCAAAGCTTCAGATAACTGTAAGCAAAACTGCAACATGCGCAATTTAAAAAATGTACCATCAGACCCAGGAAAACATCCAAAGGATCTGGGTTCTCAAAGACACTTTCCTTTCAGCCATCCCACCAAAGGTATCCAGCCCATTACTAAAAAGCCTTCCCAGTATTGACTCAAACTGCTCTTTTAAAATATTGGCTTTTTAAAATATCATTATACTTGGTTTCCCATATCATTGTCTGGAGAGTTAATCGGTTATTTCTCTCCCTTTTCATATTTCTTCCTGTAAATACTTTTCCAGAATAAGCTAAATGTTATTTTTTGGATACTTATCTTGACCAGCAGAGTACCTGCTGGTTAATTTTAAGTATAGAAATGAATAATAAAATTACTTTACCAATCATATGTTGACAGTTCATATTTTTTACTGGATCTTGTTTCAAGTAAGTATACATCAAATTCAACATACATCAAATTTTAACCCAGGATCCCAGCCACTGGTCCTCTTCAGGAGTCTGCAACACTGGAAAAAGTTACTCTCAGTACTCATGAATGCTTCTCTGTTAGGTGTCCCCCTTTATTTCCCATGAATCTGACAGTTCCCTGCAGTTTGTGCATATTTCCTAAACTGCTTCAGACAATCTGCCAATGACTGATGAGCACAGTGAAAACTGGAGTAAGAAATTAATAACAAATACCCTAGGGCTGTTCTTTCCCATCAGCACCACTTGGATATGACACATCTGTCTACAGTTTCAAAGGAAAGACAGGAATACAGTAAAGAACGTACAAGATGAATAAAGAGTTTTAGTGGATCAGAAGGTCTTGAGCAGCCCACTGCCAATCAAGTCCTTTACATTCTTCTCTAGCATTACAATTTGAACTTAACCAAATTGGGAAAAATTACAGCCTGTTTATAATTCATTATTTAAAATTGCTAAAAGGACAAAAAAGATTGAAACTCATCTTATTAATAAATATTTACAGTGACTCATAAATATTTTTACAGATCAGTATTAATCACTATGCAATCAGGATTGCACAGACAACAAACTAAGTAGAAATGGGAGACTTCCAAGACAGTCCCAATTCATTAGTGATAAGCTCAGTGGGGAAATGAATTCCTGTCCTTCCCTCCTCCTCCCCCAGCTATGCAAAATTTCCACTTTAGATGTCAAGCAAGAGATTTAATATAATAAAAATATAAAAGAAAATGTATGCTTTAGGGGTATACATTGCTTCTTTTTTTTCAAATATCTATACCAGCCTTGCCCATAATAAAAAGGATATCTGCCTTCATCTTGCAATGATTGGCCAGCCCCATGAGCTTCCTCAAGAAGGACAGGGCATTCCAATGAGTCAGAGCCTGCTGCCAGTCTCACGGGGATTCCATGTAACGCAGTATTTGGAGACAGTTACAATGCTGAGCAGTTATACTAAACAAACATTAGGAACTAAAAAAACCCCAAAACAAATTAAAAAACCAGAGACCAAAGACTGAGAAGATGTGCAACTGAAATGGGAAGCCAGGGAGATACTTTTATAAACAACTGTAATCAAAAGGAGCTATTTTAATACAACAAGGCTGCAACAAACAGCTTATTATATATTTTAATCTAATACAAAAAGACATTCCCACAAAAGCTCTTTTCTTATCAGACCCCTGGTAAGATTCCCAGTCTTAGATAAATGACAGTTGAAGGTAGGGAAGTTTTGATATTAATTCTTCTAGTGCTGCCATGCCACACTAAAATACAGGGAAAAGAGGAGAAAGGCAGAGGAAGCACATTTAGTTAGCACAGTCATCTACCTTGTTTGGCCACTTACCAAAAGATACCAGTGCTCAGCCTACAGAAAATCAGATGGCTGCTTTCAAGTCAGATATGGGATGATACACTAAACCCACACACATCACGTAAGTGTACATGTGTGAAACAAAACAAACACCAGTGAATCTGTATTTAAACTTACATAAACAGCAATTTCAGCTTCTGAAATATATATATATATGAATTATTTCCAAGCTCTTCTCAAACAAATTGAGGATATCTTGTTACTAGAACTTCACCAATTGCCTGTTTCTTGCGCTTCTTTTCCTATGAAGCCCATACAGACTTTGTCACAGGAACCGTAGCCTGACAGACTGGGTATAATTTAACATAATCAAACACAATACAGAGCAACCAAACTTATAAGCACAAGTCAACAAGGAGGAACTTTCTCAAATGAGCAACCTATATGCAAGTAGGTTGCAAGTACCATTTCTGATTGGTAAAAACTTCTTCTGCAATATTAATACTACTACATCTGAGTCCTTTGCCTTAAGAAGTGAGCTCTCTCACATTTATGAAATAGTAAGACACAACAAACTCACAGAGAGCCTCAGAATTCATGGTCAGCTGCTCTGCTTGCTAGGAAGCTAAAATAAACCCAGAACAATCTACTTCCAAAACTCAGAGATTATAAGAATTTTCTCTCTCCTTCCCTAAACAGTCTGTTAGGAATAGCTACAGGGTTTTTAAATTTTTTTAAATTAAAAAATGACAGTGCTCCCTCCTGCAGAAAATTCTTCCACACCACACAGAGTTTTGTTTTCCTTGCATCTTAGTGTCCATCATTAACTAACAGTCACAGTGATTATCCATGTACAGCAACAACAAGCTCTCAAATGCAAAACCAAAACCCTGTCAGTCCAGAATGGTGGATGGAGAAGGGTAGAAAGGGAAAGAGGACAGCTGTAAAGTGCTTCCCTCTGCCACGCACCCAGGTCCCTGACTGGAAACAGCATCAGGGCCCTTGGGAATTTAGCTCCTCCATTTTGCATGAAGACACATTATAGATTACAAAATTCTGCCCAAGAAAACAGTGTCTATTTCCTAACTCCGTTAATTTCATGGGAAGAGATTCACATTTCTTGCAACATAACACACCTAGAAGCAGCACTGCTTTGAAATTTGCTTATTTGCTGAAGTTTTAAAGAGGAAATTTCATGAAGAATTAAGTTTTGTCAAGGGGAAGCCAAGGCACATACATGCAACAAGGTTTTAAAACCTTATACTGTTTGACATTTTAAAGCTAATTTAAAAAAAAACAAAAAACTTTCTAAAAGATAAGAAGTCACACTCTTAAATAGAGTTAGACTTCAAGCAGTGAAAAAGTATTCAAGTTAATAAAGCAATACCCATTTTACTCCTTCAGAGCATTCAGCCCAGAACATTTAACAATAAACAAACACTCTGTCAGTGCCATGGTACAAGAGGACATAAGGTAACTCAATTCTAGATCATTCTGAAGAGATTACAGGTCTTTGAAAAAGGGAGAGGGAGGCAAAAGGGAGGTTATGTTTTTGTTTCATACTTAAAACATTACCTCCCGATTACCTCCCTTGTTAATCAAAAACATGCTGTACATTCTTTCATCTTAGAAAGTAACCATTAAAACAGACCTATCTAGCTCTTTAAAAAAAAATAAAAAGTGAGGTAATAAGTTGTGAATCAAAGAGTTCCCTTCCAAATAAAACATCTGCAGGGGGAAAAATAGCTTAATAGAACTTCAGATAGGTAATCAAATGCCCTAGTTCAACAGGGAGTAACAACTATGTGCACAGAGATTGAGATTTGTCCTTGCAGCATTTAATCCTGCTCATATTGTGCAATTCATCTCGGCACGGTCAGAGCAACCACAGCTCTACTCCCACTAGATGGAAAATTCCACTCGAGCTTAAGAGAAACTCTTCAAAAGCCCAACTTGAATTCTTTCTGCTCAACCCAGCTTTGCTCACAGAAGTGCTCACTTGCTTGCAAACACAATATTCTGTTCATCTCAGTGCAACAAGTCAATGTCACTTCCCTGCAGGCTCAGCCCTGGAAGGGGTAATTAAGGCCATGTATGGGTCACATTCACCTTTCCTCTGTCCTCACCACATCACTGCATCCCTCCCTGACACTGGTACACCATCCTAAACAGAAATCTCATGGTAAGGCATGGTATGGCATGGCAATCACGTGTTATCATTGCATTGGACTACCATGTAATTATATGTATACGCAGATGCTATAGAACACAACATTGCACTGAGCAATTCAAAGGAAGAGTTTATATACACAATTCAATGACTTGGTACATGGGGTCTTTGGCACCAGACCCTCTGATCCTCTCTAATAGGTTACTTCATTACCACCTTCTGAAGAACAACCAAATTAATAGGAAACAATTTTATTTTTGTTCATTTGCTACCGCATAATGAAAAATAGGGAAATAAAAGGGAAAATAGCAATGTATTTGTTTTACCAAGATAAAGCATCCCTGCATATTCCAACAAATGCAGTCAGAATGAACAGAAAACACCCATAGCATTCAAAGAACAAGGGTGTAAGAATTGCAGACAGAAATACAGCCAGCAACAACACACTGAGCTGTATCATAAATACATTTACCTCTGCAGAATCCTTGGTATTGTCCCCAGGAAACCATAAAAATTTCAATACTTTGCTAAGTAATGAGACAGAAAATGCACATCTGTACACCCACCTACAACTTTTTGTCACAGTAATTTTATGCTACTTTTACAGCTACATCCCCAGCATTTACTACCAAAATCAATGGAAAGGAAATGCAGAAAATTGCATTTTCTGCAATCATTCCTCTTTAGGAATACATTTAAAGGAAAGTACGTCCAACAGTACGGGTCTCTTAAATATTTCAGGTTCTTTGTTTAAAGATTTTATTAGGGTTCTCCCCCCACATCTTCTGAATGAATTTAAATAACCTTAAGATAATAAGCTAGGTCACTGTCATTCTGCTGGTGTATGTACCTTGCAAAAAGTAGTGGTCATAACAGAAATAAAGACAAAACTAAAAAGCTGTAACCAAAAGCTTATAAAAACTTAATCTGTTGGCAATAACCAAAATTATGCTGAAAACCTGCATTTAAAAAAAACCAAAACAAGCATTCTCCAGTGCATTAAAAAAAGGCATCAAAACAGAGCCAATTACTGATGTAACAAATAGTTTCAAACATTTCTCCAAAAAGCTTTTAGGATTCAGATATGGCAGAAAGCCAAACATTTTATTGTTAAATACAGTGTATTTAAAAACTCCTACTACAGGTTTTTTTCCTTTCAGAAGCAATTGCAACTAGTATTTATTCTTGAAAATTCATTAAAAAATCATAAAAGGCAAGAGATACATCACATCTGCTGTGAAAACAAGACAGACAGAGATGCTATTTTCTAACAAACAGTAGTTTAAAAGAAATTGAAAGATCTTCGAATAACAACCTTGTCTTGTTTCACTACCAGACGAGCAAGATTAAGCATGGAAGTTTCTACTGCACTGAAGCTTTCACAGAGATAGCAGGACTTCCTCTCAAATATGGGTGATGCTCATTTCTCCCTACCCACCACAGCTTTGACTCCCTCATGAGGCTCCTAATCCCAAACATGAGGCATACAGAGTAGCAAAACATCTGCTGAATATCTTCCTGTAACCACCATATAAATGAAAGTTACACTGTATAAATATTTGAAAAGTCATCTTAGAAACACATTAGATAAAGGACAGATCCATATCTTTATCTACCTACATATATTCATGGATGGATATGGAAAGAGATACACACACCTGCAAATCTATATATTAAACATTACATTTATGTGTTGCAAACAATTATTCTGCACGACTGAAAAAACCCATCAGAAACTTGCATAGAAAATCTTGTATTGCTAAAATCTGCCAAGCTCATCAGTTTTACTCTACCCTCTCAGTGGCAGCAGTGATGCCACACAGCATTTGCAGATGAAGATTTTTCAAACAAGTCATACAATGATTTACATATGTCAATATTCTTTCTAATTCTCCAAGACAATAATAATATAGAAAAGTACAACTAACAATTCCTTTAAGGACTAAATCTGAAGACAAGCTTAAAAAGGCATTTTATTTAAAAAATTCTGAAGATTCAAGAAAGAACTCCCATCACATTAGAAACCACTACAAAATCACCTTACCTTATAACAAAGGGGATAAACGGTGCTGTGCTGAGCGCTGAGTGAGAGCCATCCATTGGAGATGGATACAGTCTTCCCAGGATTAAGAGCAAAAGAAACAGGCTTGGATGGATTTTCAACTCTTCAGTTTCACTAAATAAAAAGGTGTAAGAAGCATCTGGTGAAAAAAAAAAGCATTCTCCTTCATGCTAGACTTAAGCCTCTTTCCCTCAAAATAGCATTCTGCATCTCTGGTTCAAGGAGTTATCCTAGGCTGATCATTGCATAGGAGTGCAAACCCTGCTGGGATCAAATATGGCATCCAGTTCTTCTGCAGGGGACCCCTCTAATGAAGACACTCATTGCTGTATTGCCTTCACTTTCCCACATTATTCCAAGCCTCCTTTATTCCCAAATGTGGTGAGCTGCCTTCATTTTTTAAATAATATTAAAAACCCGCAGATAAGGTTTTTCTATGAACAGGAATAAGATCTGAGGTACAAAAAGGTGGTTTAAAAAAGGTACTTTTATGAGTTTGAAAGGAAACGTGTGTTGAAGAAATAACATGTTTTACCAAAGAATAGTTCATGTCATTGACACCAAGGGTCTACTATTCATATAGTAAAAACAATCAGAAAACCGAGTTAACATCAATACTTTTTGATTTATTTAACAACTAATAATAAGATACAAATCTTAATCCACATTGAAAATGCATTCAAGACTAATATTTCAGACAGCAGTTTTCAATCTTTTTCAACTGAAAAACTTCCCAAAATTTGCCAGTGATGACAGTGTCACCTTTTGTAACATCAGGTAGAGTGGACTGCTGTGCAGAATATACATAACCTCTTTTCCTAGAGCAGAGGCTGCAAAACATGGAATGACTGGTGAAGCTCCTGCTTCCTAGGCCCATTACACAGTCAGCTGAACCTCACCCATAAATCAGCTGCTCAACTTCCACAGTTTATATCATAGCATTTTAAAAAAAAACAAAGCCAGCACTGGTTTACTTTAAAAGTTCGTGAACCTGGAGGTAACAGCGTCATCCCAAATGGTATCATCTGCATTGATCAAATTGTAGCTCTCAGCCACCATTTGTGGAGTCTTTAAAATAAGATCAAGGACCTTCCCCAGAGTCAGTGTGCCACAGGCTGGAAAGTGTTCATGTGGTGTTACTTGAGGCCTACGACCCCGTATCACTTAAACATGCTGGGAAGCCTCATTTTTAAATGTGAAACACTCAAACACCCGGGTTCTGTTTCCCTGAAAAACATAAGTTCCTTAACATCTGATCCTAAGAACACAGCAACTCTTAATTAGCCAACAGTAGTTCAATCTTCAGAGACTTAATGCAATGTGCCATACTTAAAAGAAAAAAGCCTTAGCAAAAACATTAGAACTGTATCATTTCAAGAAGCACTGATGTATACAATGGCACTAGGGTGTGTATGTGACACAACTCTATTTAACCTTTTCACTTCACTTTGTATCTCAAAGTTTTCTCAGACATCATCTTACCTGTTCAGAGTGCTGGTTACAAGCTCTAACTGCTTGAGAAGGAAAGGATAAAGACTCGGAAAGCGAGAGAAAAACTCTCTTCCTGTCATTCTGCAGAAACAAATGAAGAGGCATCATAATTAACATTCTGCAGTAACTAGTTACACTCAAAGCATCAGTTTACTTGTTGTATTTTTGATGCTCCAGTGAAGCTGGAGAGGCAGAAGAACCATGCACACACAATGAACTCTCAAATAAGGCATACTGTTTTCATCAAAAATAGTGATAAGAGTGTAGTTTACACAAGTTAAGGAACTGTCTCTAAGTGTGCTTACTGACACTTTGTCAGCTAAAATCAGGCCTTTCTGGGAAAAAGGGATCTTAGCCACTTAATCACACTAAAAAGAAAAAGATACAACAGTTTAAATACTGACAGTATTTTAACAATATTCTGGTTGAACAAGAGAAGACACTTGCTTTAGCATGGCTTATGTTCTAAATAGCTATCAGAACACTTAGTAGACATGTACTAACAGATACAGATAACTAGCTTGCTTATACTACAAAGCACCTCATAATAGTAATTCATGGAAGATTTGTAAAATGCAGTGGCAGAAGAGTCTGAACTTCCATTAGCTCTCTTTCCACAGTGCTGCTTCCAGCACATGGCAGTAGTGACACTGCCACATTTCTGCTTCATTAGATGGAGCAGCAACGTTCAAAACAGAGCAATGTCCAAACACCTCAGGAACTCATCCCCAGCCAGAACCAGTAGGGCGGCGCAGTTAAAGCTGCAACAGCAAATCAATCCAAGCTAAAAAGACGAAAGTAAAAATCTTCTGTATTTGTTTTACAATCTTTTCATCAGATAAAGGATGGCTTCATGGTTTATATGAAACCATTCAGCATCACTGAAGCAAGAACCACTTGAATGTTACCGTGGGGAAGCTTTAATTAGACATAGATGGTATGAAGATTAAAAAGACTTCCTTTAAAAATAAATAAATGAAAAGCCATCATTTAGAAAAACAAAGCCAACTGCAGAGTTTGCTTGCCACAAGATCAACCAAGATAAATGTTCCATGTTAGCATGACTCCAATGCAAAACTTTCAATAAGCAGACAGATCCAGGTTTGGAAAAATAACACAATGAGATGGCAAGACTGAATGTGCATAAAAATAAGAAGACAAAAAAAAAAAAATCACGCACGAGTAAACAAGCACATGGCAAACATCAGCACAGCTCCTTCCAGAACTCAGCTAACATAACATGCCTCAGCCACAGGCCACAGAATAAACACAGCAAAACCAGACTGTTAGGTGGAAACAAATATTCAAAGAGGGACAGGAAACTTTCCCAAGGAACTTAAGAAAAATTCTGTGAATATATATACAATATAGTGAACTGCTAGAACTAAAAGCAAGGAATCTGCAGTAGTTGTTATAGCTACAAAGAAGATTTCAGATTTAAAAATTACATGGAAGCATTAAAACTGAATTAATATAAATTGAAGCACTAATGAGGACAGCTCAAAGACATCAATATTGGTAATAACTGGCTATTTAAGCAGAAGACACCCATGCATTTTTTTCTAACAGTGTCCTCAAAAATACTTCAATTTTTTTGCACATAAAGTATATAGCAAACTGAAGATGCAAAGCCAGAGACTGCACAAAATCTAGGATCTAGCATATCAGACAGCCCACCCTACTGAATTTTCCTATGTAAAACATTAGGAACTCAGTATTTAAAAAGAAAGTTCTGTCCAAAAATGCTGTGACATCTCCATTTCTTGTGCTACAGAGTGCAAAAAGCAGAAGCAGAATTGGGGTCAAGTTTCCTATGGAATAGATGGCCACTGCTTAGAAATTTAAGAGAAGACTACATCCAAGTAGCACAAGTACTTTTAACCAGGTTTCATTTTAATACATTTTTAATGTATTAAAAATTCAGCAGTCACATTTGAATCAATATTAAATAATGGAACAGAGTATCTTTACAAAGCCTCAAAATTCTTTGCAATTAGCATGGTTTCATAAATCTTTTTGACAGCAAAAGAAAATTATAACTACTGAAGAGGGTAACTTACATAACCTACATAACCTCCTACTTGCTTTACTGCTCCAGAGCTTATTGACAGGAGAAGGCACTCTAACTAACACCACCGATAGGCAGTATCTGCAGAGAAGATGTCCACAGGCATTTTCAGAAAAAAGAAGACACAACTGTCTGAGAAGACTTGAAGGGCCTCCAGTTCAGAGGGGAAACAAGAAACACTACACATTATCAGAAGTGTGCTCAAAATACAAGACATTAATTTAAGTGTGAATCCACTGCTTGGGGATGTCAAGGCAAGGAAATGCACAACCGGAAATAAGAAGAAAGCAAAACAGCTAGACAGTATGGAACAGAGGAATTTAGTTGTTTCATTTTTTAATGCTGACCATGCTTTTTGCTCCTGGAAACATGTACACACAACTATTTGTGTACTGTAATTGAGAGTGGAAAACAAAAAGTATAATGGTTCTGCTCTTCAAAACTGTTCATGACACTAAGCCACATATTTTATATTCATTTTATCAAAAAACCATACTCCTTTAAAAAACAAATTCTAGCACTTTGAGATATGTCCTATGAATGTATTTGTATCACTAGCATGCAGGCATGTACATATGCACACAACATGAGTTAGGCTTTACAGGTAATAAGCTATCCATATCTTTAAAAGACAAATCCCTGACATAGCGATAAAAGAACATATCAAGTAAATGTGGACTAAAACAACCCAAAAGCCACTGCCAACAGTCTTCATTAAACAAACTTTTTCTTTCTATTCTACAAAAGATCTGTCGGGGACAATAGGTTTAAATTAAAAATACAGATAACTACCTTCCCATTAGTCACTGACATAGTTCAAACACAGATTTTTGGCAACAGTGCTACCATAATTAAACTCTTAAACCAAACATTCTTCAGATCACAAGATTTTACATCTACTCCCCCTAAAATGTGTTTATTAGAGAAGTAACAGAGAAGAGCCTTAAGATATTACTATTTTACCCCATGTCCAGCTGAAACGATTTTTATATTGCTTCAGAGATCATCTTCAACAGTACGTTCAACCACAGACTCAATAATAGTATTTTCTTTTTTCCTTTTAGTAACTCTAAGAAGAACAATTTCACAATCCAGAATTTCAAACAGGATTACTGAGACCCAAACAATGAACTGGTGGAAGGTTATTTACTGAGAGAGGGAATAATGAAACAAAAAAGTTATCAATGGGCCAATGATGCTTACTATAAAATCCCTCCTCCCAAATGTAAAATGTCATTCAAGTACATAATTAAAATTATGCTTGATGTAGAAAGGCTGAGAGAGAAACTAATGGTAGCACTAATATTCCACTAAATTCACTTACACAAATAATTTGAAGAACTGTATACATGCAGAATACTGCAGTACTTAAGAAAATGCAATATTTATGTCTCAAAGAATTTCCAGTTTAGCAACGATAATGTTTTTTCATGCAAGCAATTCTGCACAAAAGCCAGATGACAGAGTACAGCCCATTCACAAAAGGTTTCACTTTGATGGCTAGACACAGCAGTCATGGTTTAGCACTCAGAAGACTGACTGAAAAAAGAATGTTTATGTAGAGAGACATACAACAGTTTCTTTGCCATTTTCATTCAGGTCTCCCCAGCTGAAAAGATGTTCCATTAACAAGAAACAGTAATACAGAAGTATCTTCTGTACCATGTCATACAGAATCAAGCTACACCCACCACTCCTAACACTTGTCTGTGTGCCCTTGAGCCAAACTCCTGCTCTTAAGTAGATTCTAGAGCAGGCAAAAGTAGGAGGGGGGAGAAAAATCTTCCACTGAATATAAATGTCCCATCAACTGTCAAGAAGTTACTTTGAAGGCATGTGATGATAGGAAGGACAGAATTTAACAGCTAGCAGTAAGCACTTGGAAAACAACTGAATCACAGCTAAGTTACAAAAAACCAACTACTGCTAGGGGTAAAAATAAAAAAATAAAACTCAAAGCAGACTGTAAGTCTATGTAAGACTTCAAGGGAAAGTCTGGTTTAAGCATGATACACAGTTTAGAGTGCTGATAATGCTTCTTCAGAAAAGACACAAAAACCAGTTTTACTTTTTCTGAAATAACCTAACCCAGAAACCCTTATTATACTCTTGAGTGTCAGCAGTCCTCCCATTAATTTAGCACCAGTTCTTTGGCTTTATCACTTTTCAGAACAGAACCTGGAGAGCTTAAATTAAGCCAAGAATCATGCGCTTTAAAGTTTTCATGTGTTTTGCTTGTGGAGATGTCAATAACATCAAACTTCTAGAACCAATTCATAAATGCTGCTCAAAAAGACATCTCCAGAGATTAAACATTGTGTTTGTCTCACTAGCAATTTGATGCTACAGAACTCTAGGGTTGACATCTATGTTCATTTAATTAATGTCTTTTTACAAAATATTCCACTTTTATATGTAACAAGTGGGTGGATTATTTAACTGCATTTTAAAAATACATTTAAGAATAAAACCATGGATGTTGCAGAGTTCTTTTTAAAACTGTACTGTACACTTAAGAGAATGCTCCAGGAGATTAAAATTCTGCTGTGACACTGGGGCATACATATCATTTTACTGTGACGTGTCAGAGATTAGCTGCTTCTGTTCTTTCATTTATTTTTCAGAAGAATGAAGCTTTATAACCTTGTGGGCTGTTTTTAGTACCTGACATGTAAAAGAACATCTGCAGCAAATATGTTCATATTTGAGTATAACATAGGTGAGATTTAGAGACAATCTTCTGAGGGCAGCAAAGGTTTCTGGTGCTCTTTTTGAAACACGAATATTGCTAACATCTCGTGTCAGCTGACAAATACATGGTCAGATATTTGACAGGGAAAAATAACACATTTAAAAATAAAAAATAGAACTGGAATGTGAAAAAATATAGACAAGGCACACTTAGATCAGGACCAAGAATATAGTTTCCATGAAATTACAGAAATATTTTTAATTGTCTCCTGTAAAACCTACTCATGTTATACCAATCCTTACACTGGAATCATGAACCCCATGTCAGATCATCCTTTATGTTAAAGAGCAGTAACGCAGAAAGAGAAGCCAACGTACTCCTGGCACTGCAAGGATAACTGCTGCTGAAAGAACTTGAAAACCACGACACACTTTGGCAAAACCGTCATTCAAAATGACAGATTTATGTAGACAATATACATTTTACATATTTGCTTCTTCTGACATCACTGAAGTATGAAAAAAATCCCACAATGCAACTTAAGTAGGCTAACCTGACTAGACTAGGTTTTAGTTGCCCATTTTAACATTTGTGTTCTTTCCCTGACCCTTATCACTTATTAAACAGCTGGATGCTGTCTCAAAGAATAGGAAACCTATTTCCCTACTAACAAAGATAGATTTCAGAAGCATAAACTCAAAATAAAAGGGAAACTTTTTATTTTTTAACTACATGGAAAACACCAAGAAAAAACATATGGCAGATTGATTTATGCTGAGTTTATGCTAATTTCAGACATGCTTTAAGAATTATATTAATTTTTTGCTCCTTTAATAGGATTAAATTATATGACAATCATCTCACAGGACAAGTATCAGCAATAAAGGTACAGAAAACAGAAAGGTTCTAGCAACAGGGGAAGCAAAACTCAGAAGAATTTACTATATTTGATTCAAAGGGTAACTTTATCTTGTATTTTAGAACACAGCAAGACAGCATAATATTATACAGCTACAAAGGCAAATATATAACATTTTAAATTATTCAAAAGTGGTAGGAGATTAGCAAAACTATAGATTTTGCACCTGGGATGAAAACCAACTGGATCAGAAACTAACAGCCCCAAGGGAAAAAAATATATGGGTTGCAGTGAATGCCAAGGGCACATCCTCACTGCTCACAGGGCAAAGCACACATGGGAATGTGCCCATTAGAATGAAAGCAGCAGCAGATCAGTGAGGCTGCACATGGAATCCCCCAGCACATTCTGGGTTGTCAAGTCCAGAAGAGATCAGAACACACAAGAGAGGGTCCAGCAAAGAGCAGCTTAGATGGGCATGGCCTACAGAATATGCCCTGTAAGAAGAAGCTGAAGGAGCCAGGTTTGTTCTGTTGGACAAAGAGGAGGTCCAGGGTACATCCAATAGCAGCCTACAACCACCTGAAGGAATTAAAGACTACAGAGATGATAATTTTCTTGCAGTAGCTGCAGAGAGTACAGAAAGCATCAATGGTCACAAATCATAGCCTGGAAGTTTTAAATTGTGCAGGGGAATGAAGCACTGTTCTCAGAATAGTTATGAAATGTCCTTGAAACTTTGGAGGTTTCAACTCATCCAAAGACACCACTGACCTGATGTAGTGTTGCTAGCAGTAATACTCTCAAAGGGAATCAAGAAAACAGGACAAAGAGATCCCTTTACAGTTTGTATGGTTCCACTTAGCTACTTCCCACTCTGCCACCATGGTTTTAACATTGCTTTCTTAAAAGATCAATGTTTTTCTTGTCTTCCTGCATTTGCTGGCCATCACAAGACACTGCAAATACAGTAAAAAATAGATCCTGCTCAGAACAAAATTCTTGTTTTTATTTAGTAACTTAGTCTCTAATTCAGCACAAATTATTATTTTTGCCACATTGTATGACAGTATTTAAAATACTAGCTTGACGTAGAAATAAAAATAATCGCTTACAATTTTATTTTAGAAGTAGCATATATTTATGAAAGCTCTTGATTAATAGATAATTTTGTTTAAAGAATATACCTAAGAGTTAAATTCCTAAAATCACATACTGTCTCAGGACGCGTGACAAACTACTTTCAATAAAACATTTCACACACAAAAGAGAATTTTAGTGCTGCCTCAGAAGGCAAAATGGCCATGTAATTTTGTGGGAGGCCACAATGAAGCCTGGAAAAAACAACTGTAAAAAAACCTGGTGTCATGCATTGGCTAATAAGCCCAAGAGCAAGGATACAGAAGATTATTGCATACTTGTTTTTCTAGACCTAACATGATACAGGACACCTCTTCCGTGACAAAAAGGCACAGCTTTTCTGTAGTCTCATCAAATCTGTTACAAAAAGGAATTCAGACTTCGTTTCTACCCCACATGAAATAGAAAACACTATGAAGGGGAAAGAAGCGTCATCATAAAGATGTGAGGTTTGGACCTTTAATTAAGATGTGGTGACTCTGTACCTTCAATAAATCTAACATTTGTTTTGTTAGTAATTAGAAAACACTTAAATCCCAGAACAGTAAGCAAAATAGTTTAAGTTCACTGACTTGAAAAAACATTCTTTTATGCTACACAGACTTAAAATAAATACTTAAAAGGAACTAAGAATACACCACTATATCTTGGTTTTCATTTTCCTTCAGATAGAAGTGCTAGAATAAACATTCGTACTAGTTTACGCTGCTGTGTTTTTATGAGGCTAATAACTGAACTGCCAATCAAAACCTGTATAAATACAGCAGTTAAATACCTTCTGCGTTAGAGGCACTTCTATTTACAAGGGAGCTAGCCAAGATTTCTAAAGGACTGCATGGTCTGGTTTGCTTTGATCTCTCGAGCACAAGTTTCTTTATACCTCCTGTTTTGCTATTTATTACACTCTGTGTGATCAGGTATGGAAAGAGCACCTGCACAGAACAAAAAAAAGTCAGGAAAAGTATGACTTAAGGGGAATAATTATGCAACACACAGTTCAATAAAGTAACTTGTGAAGAGCACTTCTACAAGAGCACTTTTGCTGTGATGCTAGATAAAGAAGTATGCATAAAATGGGCTCAGAATAAAAACAGGGGACCAGTTAAACCCAACTTCACAGATACAACCTGGCACCTACAGCAACACATCAATCACTACTCAACTTTGATACACATAGACAAATGTACCTTTATATATATGCATGTACATAAAACTGCATCTAAAACTGAGTTGAATTATTCTACATATAATTACTTTTAACAAACTTTTTTTAGGACATTGAACTGTGCATATGAGTATATGTACATACAAATGTATGTACACAAAAAAAAGGTAACTAGAATTAAGAGATATGCATATATGTATCTAGAAAGTTTCAAAGAATTCTGTTCAACCACTGTCTATAACACTATTATCTTTAGTCTGTTACCACAAATTTAGCATTGTTAATTTCAGCTCCAATAATCCACACACTCTCTCTGGCAGTAATCTGTGAGGAGTAGCTGCTTTTTACTTAGCATAGCGAAGTTAATGAATAAGGGATATGTATAACATGCATAGATCCAAACAGAATAATTACCACCATTAATACTAATGAAAATTTTTATCACTACAGCTGAAACTAAATTAGCTACTCATGTGGCTAGTTTACATTCATTTTTGTTTTATGGAATGCATTTTATTCACTTGGTAGAAACAAACATTAACATGATACCCCTAATTTATTTAAAACAAGTGAATGAACTGGAGTTACCTTGGTCCAGCACACATATATTTTAAGGATGTTTCACTTTGAGTAAACTTTCATTCAGGTAATTTTACTATGTTCATATTTCTATTTTCTGGTGCTGACTTAAGACAGGGTGTTATGAAGATACTCCATGTTCAGGAGAGCAGAGATACACATTTGCACAGCAATGATTTAACTGTTTTAGATCCCAGAAATGTGACTGGGATTAATGTGGGTTATCGCTTTTCTGACTCTGTATAGACAAGGTAAGATCTTGAAGTAAAAATGGTTCTGTAGATTTTATGTATTTTATCAAAAAGAGAAAGACAGACACTGTGTTCCTAAAACCAGCACAAATCATACAGACAGAGTATCTTCAGCCTTGACAAAAAAAAAAATCCCTATTTTCTGCTACAGGGGATTTTAGAGTTTTAGTTTAGATCTGCAAAACAAACAGAGTAATTAAGGCAATAACACAGAGGGAAACAGATTTGTTTAGGAGTTTGTTTTCGATTTGTTTCTGTTTCTGCACAAAACTTTCATAAATTTTACTTTCAACTTACAAGTTAATAGCACCTTATCATCATTATTCTTGTTATAAAGGCACTTAGGGAGCCTGTTCGAAATAATGTTTAAACAAGCATATTGTTATTGAACTATTAATCAGCAAAAGCCGTAACGGTTATCTGAGTCAGCCTGAACTTTTGCATGTTTTCTTGAGACAGTTCTAAGATTAAGTCTTCTAAATCTGTCAGAGTCAATAAAAAAGAGAGCCAGAGTATTAAAAACAAAAAGTTGAACAAAATGAATGTGGCCTATTTTTGGCACACAGAAGGGCACGGGGTTCTTTTTCTTAACAAAAAACCCCTTCACAAGGCAACCTACTGCAACAAATCCTTAATAAGTACTTTGAAAGCATTCACCAGAACAACTGAGGTGCCATGGAGAGAACAGGCTGCAAAAAGCGATACAGAAGGAGCCAGAGGAAAAGCACCAGAGGCACTGAGATGGCTCAGTCACCTCATGAAACCTCACTGTCACTGACACAGTATTTCAACTGAAGAGCTGCAACAGGCCAGCGCTGCCAGAGAGAATCCGCTGGGGAATCACTGCCGAGATCCAAGATAAGCAATCCCAAGGCTTGCACAGCACGCAGGCCAAGAGGCACAGAGCTCAGCGAGGCCAGTCCTGTGAACGGGGCCGTACGTGCGCATCCCTGCTGCAGCCGGCACGAGAGGCTCAGCATTCCTGGAGCCACAGCCGTGGTCACCACCCCTCACACAGAGCTGCACCTCAGCTGGCACATGGGAATTCTGCCACTGGTGCATCTCCAAGGTGGCAACAAGCATTTAAGGTCTGGAGTCACTGTGAGCATCCCCTCCAGGGCACTCACCTAAGAGCTATCACATTTTACCACGCTGATGTGCCACTACAGCCTGACCACCGTTAGTACCACCAAAGTTTCTTTTGGCTTACCCCAAAACAGGACTGGCCAC
This sequence comes from Passer domesticus, assembly GCF_036417665.1. NCBI lineage: Eukaryota > Metazoa > Chordata > Aves > Passeriformes > Passeridae > Passer > Passer domesticus. The sequence continues at coordinate 93,478,239 of NC_087476.1, forward strand.
TCCTCTGTGGGCAACACTTACCCATCCCAGAAGTCCTACAGAGCTTAGCATGATCCACTGAAAATGTCTAATAAGCTTGCTATTAAGATTGACAAACCATCCTTGATGTCAGACAGACAATTCAGGTGCTACATTAGAAGTACTGGAAGCGTTAGCCTGCCAGGAGTGGGATCTGCAACAGGAATCATGTACATACAATGCAGTCTAAGTACTTGAATCTAGAAGTCAAAAGGAGTTTAGAGAAAAGGAACATAGTATCAAACTCATTTAATTTAGGGATAATGTTATGAAAAGAGAGGTTTGCATGAGAACATTCACTTTTTAGTGCTTTCTTCTAACTTTTCACAGCATTAAATGTGATTCTTTATGGTCTTAAAACCTTAACATTAAAGAAAAAGCATATAATTTAGAAGAAAAAATAGACCAACTTAAGTGTTTTTAGAAGTTAAATTTGATTTCACTCAGTGACCTTCAAGTGTGCAAGAAACCACTTACTGAGAAGTGCTGAACACTCAACTTGCAATAAAAACAAGGAAAGCAGAGGGCAGTCATGCATGTTGACTGCCTCACAGCCAGCAGGGCATCTTCATAAACTGTTAACATCTACATAGTTCTCATCTTATTATAATTAAAAAATTAAGTTTCCCCCTTCCAGAGTTTGAAGTCATTAACATCTATTGACAGCTATAAATTAAAATAAAGACAATGTAGATGGCAAGAAAGGTTTTCTTTCTTTACAAATAGATCTAAACCAATGGTGAAAACATGGCAGCACTCATACTCAAATTCCAGGCAGCATGAGTCTTAACTCCACAGAAAATCTGTGTTGACTACAAAATATTTTCCTGCATGTGCATTATCCCTTCAGTACACTATAAATACATAGGAGCTTCCCTCTCCCCACAATGCAAATATATACATATATACACTAGTTTTGAAAAGTAAAAATCATCAGTTTGCACAGTACCATCTCAGCCTTGCTTAAAACCCGGGCTTTTAATTAAAGAGTTGAAGCTTTTCCTTCTTGAAACCTCCTCCACCACAGGTGAGAAGCAGAGGGAATTCTCCCATTTCACACTCTTTCTTTAATCCCAGCCTAAACTTGAGGATGGCCTCTTTTCCTAAGAACTCTGCAACATCTGCATTCAAAATCAAAAAATTTCATTTTCAGATAAACCAGGATGATCCTTTTATATTACCATAAAGACTGAAGCTTGTTCTAATGTCAAATGGCAAACTGCCTCAAAGGCAATTCCTGATCGTGCTTCTCTCCTTTGGGATGGGGAAGAAATCAAAAAAAAAAAAAGTCTGAAATACTAAGGATTTTATAAGATTCTCATCAAATATCCAATGACAAGAGTGTTGTTCACTAACAAGCAGTAACAGCTTTAATTGGCATTGTACTACAAGATATCTGATATATATATGCGTGTGTGTGTGTGTGTTTGTGTGTGTGAAAGTACCACTATTTTTGCTGTAACTCCTTTGGAAAGAAAATAATTCCTCTACGATGAGAAATTACATTTCAAAATTAATTTCAGTTAACTGCACATGTAAGTTACTCTAATTTTCATTTTGATTTTCAGGTCTGCATTAACTATCATAATATATACAGTTTCATATCAAAACATCCTAATTTATGTGACACTGAAACTACAATGAACTACAGCAAAAATCTACTTTAGACGATTTGCAATCTGTAGCAACACACTGATGAAAACGAAATTACCATGAAAGAAACAGAACTATGAAGCACACACTACACTCCAGCTTCTTTGAAAGTGCATGGAACAAACAAATCTACACTGCAAATCAACTGCACAAGAAAAAAAGAAGTAGCTATTAAATTAAAAAAAAAAATCATTGCTGTCCAAAGTCCTATTCAATCAACTGACATTAAACCAAGCACAATACTTGTGTCTTCAATGGGCCCCTCAGGGTGGTGCCTCCAAGAGAGCTGCAGAGGAACTTTTTATAAGGGTGTGTAGGGATAGGACAAGAGAGAATAGCTTTAAATTGACAGAGGGCAGGATTAGATCAAGTATTAGGAACAAATTCTTCACTGTGAAACACTGGAAGAGGTTGCCTAGAGAATTTACAGACACCCTGTCCCTCAAAAGTGTTCAAGGCCAGGTTGGATAGGGCTTTGAGCAATCTGGTCTAGTGGAAGGTGCCCCTTTCCATGGCAGGGGCGTTGGAACCAGCTGTTCTTTCAGCTCTCTTCCAACTGACATCATTCTTTGATGCCAGAGCAGCCAGAGGGAGTACGTGCCTGGAAGCTGGGACCCTCACCTGAGTCACTGCCTGGGTGGAGGGCAGATCCCAGGACACAGTTCAAGTGCTGAACAGCAGTGGGGCTGGGGCACAGCTCACAGCTGATCCCACCTGAGCCAGGCAAGCTAGGATGCAGGCACAGCAAGCATGAAGTGTCTGAGTGCACCAGCACAAACACCTGTGCTGTGAAGGGCTTGGAGAAGAAGGGTATTTTCTCTAAAGCACACCAAGATGCATCTGTGCAGAACACACTTTCTGTAAACAAATATCAATGGGCACAATGCAAAGACTTCTTTCCAAACATCCTCAGTACTTTGAATTCAAGTGGCTAGAATTGCACTCCAAGTCTTGTAGATTTTAAATTATCATAGAATTTAAGAACATTGTATTGCCAAATCAAGTATATAAAATTTAAAATAAACCCTCTACAAGGAAGTGGTAACTAGGCCATTTTACAAATATAAGTTCTCTAAAATTCAGAACATCATTCAGCCAAATATACACACATACACGTACATACAGACACTACTGCACACACTTGCAGCAGCATTAGAAGTTTTGATACAGTCTTTCTCAGAAAGAGAAAAGCCAGAGAAGAGTTCTAACTTTATTTTCACTAGAAGAAAAAGCTAAACATGCATAGTGGCATGGGCCACTATAAAGAGCCTTCAGACAACTCCTCTCTCTTCTACATGCAAGACTGCACACAGCTGTTATTTTTTCACATATTAATTTTCCAACTCATCATCTTTTTCTTCCATGCAAAAATTAAAAAGATGCATCAATACTTCATGTTCCAGCAAAGCTTCTTTCTGAAAGTCTACACAAACCACCCCAATTCTATCAGTATTATAGGAACTCTGTTTGAGAAACCAGTCAGAAAGTCCATGCTTCTTTAGAGAGATGCCCAGAATAGCCCAGTAATAACCTAACTCCCTGCTGACAAAAAAGTGACAGATTTAACCTCCTAATCTACAATCAGGGGAACTGGAAACCTAGGCAGGGTCCTAATGGGAAAGTTGGTCTCTGGACAGACTGTCTCTAAATGTAAACAGAGCATCCTCAAGGCAACAGAACAAGCAGCCTAAACCTTTCACAAAAGGTGACTTTCACAAAAAGGTTCTATAGCTTCAAGTCGCTAAAATGCCAGTGCTTTGGAAGTAGGGAAAAAATTACTTGAATACATGAATTTTGTTAGAAAACTTTAAACTCCCCGAGTTTAAAGGCCCCGAAGAGAAGCGCCCAAGCACAGCTGCACCCAGAGATGAGGCTGCAGGGAGCTGTGCAGTAATGGTGACACCTCGTGGTGCCAAACACAGAAACACACACCTCTCTCTTCCCAAACACAGCCCACCTTATACCCACCCACCTATGGGGCTCTCCTGCAGAGACAGGAGCTACAAATCAAATCAAATTTGTTTTCACACCTCCTGTATCTCACAGACCTGTCTTAAGAAGTGTGAAATAGTAGCGTCACAGTTCTGACAAGCACACATGGAAAACAGCAGAAGTGATTACATGCAATGTTTAATGCACAACTGCTAAATGAACAGATGAAGAAAGCCAGCTCAGCTTTAACATCTTTTGGTTAAAATGACTATAGAGAAATTACTGTAAGCAAAAGTTTCAGAGAAGCAAGTCGGCCAGTTACATAAAAATTAATATTGTCGTTAATAAATTTAATTTAGCTACATAAAAGACGCCTTTCCTTCGTTCTGCGATCTCCCATCTCCAACAGACACTCAAATGCATTACCTTCTGCAGCTTCACAAACAGAAATCTCAGCTTCCACAGATCATCACACAGCATGCACTTGAGAAGTCACTTTGCCTCCCCACTGCACAAGTTAGTGCCAAGTTTTACCCAAAGATACAAGTTTTAAAAAGCAGGGTGTCTACTTCTTTCAGAAAGAGCTCAGTATAAAAATCAAAGAAAAAAAAGTAACTTTAAATGCTGTTATAAAACCAAAGTAGGAAAGTGAGAAACAAAAAGCATTTTTTATTGCTCTGCTTGAGCTTCAGGAGGGCTACAGGAGTGAATTTAGATGTGACTTGGGTATGTGACAAAACAAGAATAATTTCATGCAGTACCACAGCTGACATTTCAAATTGTTTTGTGGAAAGAGTTATTTTGTAAGGGAAATCTCCCTCCAGTTTCCCACCTGTATTTCTTCCTCATGTTCATACATGCACAGTAACTAAGTTTTTCAAGTGACACCTGAAATCAACTATTTCACACAACTAAAATGACATCTATGTAGCACCTAGAAGTTGGCAGACCGGTATCATCCCAAGACATTTAGTTTTTTCAAAATATGCATGAAAAATTTATTAGCTACATGCATCAACAGTAAGGAACCACTATAAAAAGGGTGAAATTTCTGAAGGTAAATTGTAACAATTGCCTTCTTTCAGAAACTGCATGCCTTGCCTGTGACGTGAAAATCCATTAGGAACTTCTGAAATGGTTACCATAATATCCATACCGTGACCACTCTATGGCCCCACAGGCTTACCCAGGAATATTTTTTAATGAGTTTATTCTACATCCAGGGTTATTTTCACATCCCTCGTAGAGCAGAAACCTTGGTTACAGAGCACAGGGCATGGATATGCTTCGTTTGGTGAAAAAGCTAAAGGAAGAGCCCAAAGAAAACATAGGGGTCCTTGTGCAGCAACTGGAGGGTGCAAAGAAACCAGAATGCTCAGGACTGAGGAGTTTTAAGAGTCAGAGGAGAACTGTTTTTACACAAAGTGAAATAGTAAGGGATTTGAAGCAGGACTACAGAAGCCAAGGCCAGGATCCCTTGGAAGAGAAATAGCTCTGCAAGCTGCAATTTTTAGAGCTTGGAGAAAAGAGATAGGACCGTGTTCGAGAGCAGGAAGACTAAAAGGGAAAATCAAATTAGCAGGGGTGAAATTAACTCCAGACCTGCTCTAGAAGGAAGTGAACACACATGTAACCACTGTTTCTCTTCTCTTTTACCCCCTTTCTCTTTGCTGTCAAGAGCAATAGGTCTGTTTTGTGACCATGAGAGCCCCTGGCTTTTGGAAGAGCCAATGGTAGCAAAACCTCTCAGCAACACTCCACTCCTGTGAAATTGCACCTGACTATAAATCAACTCTGTGTTTAACAACAGGTATTTTTGGCCCCACACTTCTTGGCAGCATGGTTTATGCACAGCTAGGTGTTCTTGTAACATCATGATTCAAATATATCCCATAAAGCAACGAAGATTTTCAAAATGCTGTTAGCTAAGGTCATGTTTTGCAAACTTCTAACTGCTATGAAGTGAAGCTTACCTATTTTTTTTGGAATTTTCATCTTTCCCTCTTTTAACTCCAAAAATTCTTGTAATCAGAGCGCTAAAAAGAAGTGTAGATGAATTTCGTACCTAGTGGAAAAAATAAGAACTACGCTTTAAACACCCCTTTGAAATGTACAATCTTTTAAAAAACACCATTAATGTAAAGTCAAAAAGAATAATACCTGAATGAAAAGCATTCTACAGGTCAGCACATGGAAACTGTTAATTCAGAGCATCCTTCCAATGAAGACGGTACCACTGGAAAGCTGAGGTTCTTTGGAAAGAACCTATCTTTATTATATCTATCTTTATTATAAGGAATACATCCAGATTTTTAGTGGCTCAAAGCATTCACCCTTATGTAGAGCAGATCATTAAGTGCTCTACCTGAATATGCCACATGGGATCTTTAATTCAAGAGCAAAGTAACAGTCAGAACGAACGCAAATGCACTTCTTACTAGCTAAGTGCACTGACTCAAAATTTAACAGCCAGACAGACTTTAACCTATAAGGTAATCTATGTCTCTACCTTTTTTGCATGTCAGCAGTTCACAATAAGAAAAATTAAACAAAACCAAAATAACAAGAGCAATATTATGACTTTTTTGCAGGTCTACATTATTTTTTACTGGACCTTAAAATATTACATTCCAGAAATTGTGGTAGTGCCACTTACAAACATGACCAAAGCTTCACTGAACAGGACCACTCCTGTTAAAACTAGACAAGCAAAAATAAGAATTAACTTACTGCCCAGACAGGTGACATAAACCCTAGAATTGATGCTTTTATTCCATCTGCAACATAAGGCATGATGTTTTCACCTAAACGTGTGTCCCTGTACAGTGCCCGGAGGATATTTAAAGCATGAACCTGTGGTGGGAGAAGAAATATATGAAAAATATAAATTAATTAGTAAATATCTGAAATTTCATTTATGTAATTACAACAGTGAATGTGCAAAGCAAAAACAATCGATATACACATTTACAGCACTTTATTTCCATATTAAATACAATAAATACTGCTGCTTAAAAATGCATTAAAACAGTGCTGCAGTTAACACTGTTAATAGCAGTTACAGTTTAAAAATATAGTCCTCTCATAACTATAGTCCAGGCATTGTAAGTGAAGGCCAACATTCTTTTATCCTTAGCTTATCATGGCTGTAAAAATAACTTTTGAAGTTCAGAATCATATTTTCTAACATTCTTGACACACTGTAGATACTGTGAGAAAAAATAAACTACAGCTCGCAGGAGGGCAATATTAAGCTAAAACTGACAGCCAGGCTTATTCTATCATGTGGAGCATTTTCTGGTATTTCTCTGCCCTCTGTAAGGGAAAGTGGTAATACACGTAGCTTCACAGACTTTGACAAGGCTAAATAAAATTATACCAGCAGAAAATCTGGCAGAGTCATTAGGACATCCTTCTGTGTATTGGGAACAAATTATGGCTTGCACTTACAAACAGACAGAGAGTAAATGATAACATTTTAAAGACATGACCTTTATCTTTAAAGTAAGTTTTTTAGTATTCCAAATGTATGTAATTAAGTTTTAAGTATGACTAAAATCACTTTTCATGTAGCGTTTTACTATGATTCATGCACAAATAACTCATTTATTTACTTTAAATGTAAGCAAAGCCTGCTTGTTCATTTACAAACTTGCAGAAAGGAAGTTACTTATCTATCTGTTTAGAAATATACTCTAGGCAGTAAATTGCTCATATATGACTTCATTTGCTGTACTATAAAAAAACCTTTGGAATTATGTCCAATCAATTTTTAATGTGTTTTACAGTAACTTTGTAACCTCTACACATGCAAAACTTTTAAAATCTAGCTATAGATAGTAAGAACAGAAAATCCTCATTAAAAACACACACTTTCCTTAACTGTTCATAATAACATGAACACACTTTTGACATTTGCCTTTTGATGAGAGGCTGAATTTTACCTGTGGAATTACACTTAAAGATTCATTCAAAGGTGCAGCCAGAGATATCAATTCTTTCATTGCCATTTTCAGCAAATCTGTTTTGCCCTTCTTTGGTTCTGATGCCAACAAAGCCTACAGAAAGAAGAAAAAAGAATTTTAAAAAATCAGGTGTTTCTAGCCATTTTTCTGTACTACCAGTTCTCTCATTCCTGTATTTACCATAGCACAGCCTAGCTTCTGACCATACAAAATGACTAAGAAAAATTTGCAGTTTCAGTTAAGTTTCAGTTTCAACTCAGCTTTGCTCAAAGCTTGTCAGTGTAAAAATCATAGCATTTTGGACAGCAAAAGTATCTGCTGTACTCTAAATACTTAGATTTCCTAGTATGGATTTTTTTAAGGTTAATAACACCTATTTGAGATGACAAGGGCTGGCCAAATAATAAATTCTGGTTTGCAACACAGGATAAAACAAGCAGCACATTTTTTAAATAAGAAAAGAGATGCATCCCTCTCCAAACAGTATTTCAGTGTATAGGACATCCAGCTGAGATGAAAATACTCTAAATTAGTTCTCTAAAATTCAGGACTGAATTTAGAACAGTCTCTTTTTATCTATTAGTTCTTGTTGAATTTTTCCAAGCTAGGACAAATGGATAATCATAAATCATTTATTACCAATAAAAGATTATTATCTATTTGTGCTTTGGGGGCTAGAGTCTGTTCAGCATCAGTAAGAACCAAATGAATTACAGAGTTTAGGCAGAAATTCCAAGAGTAATTTCTGTCAGTTTATCAGTATCTTTAATGATAGGAGAAACAGAGGGCTGGTGGGGAAAAAAAGGTGTTCATGAAGTACAAAAGAGGAGAATGACCTGAAGACTAAAATTTCATAATGTTAAAGCTGAAAATCATGTTTTCCCACCCACTAACTAAAGCTGCACCTTTGCACTATTCAGTAATAACATTTCTATTTTAAAGAGGTCATGGAATGGTTATAACCTCAAAAATTACATATTCTCATTAAAATAGATGTGTTTTAGGTTAACAAGACACCTCACAGGATGTAAATAGCAAAGAGACCACACTGCAGTAATAAAATAACCTTCTTTTACTGCTGTTAGGATACACATTACAGCTTGTATTTTTTTTATCTAAATGCCACATGGCATTGATAGTTCAATTCATTTTACTGAGTCTACAGGCACATTCAAAGCTACCACCAAAGAACACTACCACCTCTCTTTACTATAAAATTGCAGTATGAAATAGCTTATTTCAGACTAATCCCAAAATGTTAATTTCAAACTTTCCTGTTAATTGACCAAACTTTGTACTCTTCCAGAGCTGTCAAAAAAGAAGCCTCTGACCTATTTATCCACAGAGCTGGCACAGTGCAAGCTTTACCCTCTGGAGTCAGTAGGCCAACTGCAGACTGCACATGCAGTGGGATATCACTGGGTCCACTAGTCCTTACAGTAACCTAACATTTTACTAAAAAACTGATTCAAACATGCTGCTTTTTTTTCCACACTGTCAAGATTAAATCTAGATAATGTCCATCAGATTCCAACTGTGCGGTGTGAATGGGGAAACCAGAAAACATGAAATCACTAAATTCCTTCTGCAGTCAACTTAGTCTTAGAAGTGAGAAAGATATTTAACTGCTGAAAATGAACAGGAAAAATGTCTGAAACCAGTGCCCTACTTCTGATCTCTGCTGTCTTGCACACACATCTAGCAAAGCCAGGAGCAGGCTGTGACTGACATAAGAGGTCAGACAGAAGCTGGCTGCCTCAACTTTCTCAGGGCAAACTCAGAGTAGAAAACAAGCAAGATGAATTATTCTGGCAGGGAGAGCTTGCTCCCAGCAGGCCCTCAGATCCTTGGAACGTGCTTGAGACTGTACTTCAGAGAGTGGAGAAAGTTACAAACCGTATTGTTACTCTTGGACTCCTGTCTTAGAAAACTGGTTGAAAATCAAGATCATGGAGGTTAATTTAGGGGAAAGCAAATATGGCTGCTTTAAGGAACAAAGGAATGAAAATAGGTGAAGTGTAATCTGCAAAATAACTCTGCAGTGACTGATCCCAGATGGACATAGATGAGGTGCTGCATACTAATGTGAGGCACTCAGCAAGAGGTGACACTTCAGCAGACAAAACACTGCCATCCCACCATCAGTCCTGAACTTGGCAGAAGTCAAAGAAGCTGGGATTAATGGAGCTGAAGGTAACACAGGGAGTGGGAAGAATGTGCGAGCATGGCCCCACATTCTCAGATAGAAGTCTTCAGTAATGTACTCCTTCACTGCACTTGAGACTGCCAGTCAACACCAGTCAGTGTGACACTATTACTTGTGCTTTATTGCTGGTGAGCGGCCTTCCCAATTCTCTGCAGTATTTAATAGGTCACCATTTCACAATTCTGTGAACGTCTGTTCATATTCTACCACACTCCCACTTTGCACTGAAGTAGCACATAGTTAACAAAGCCTTACTTAATCTGTGAATTGATCTATGAATTTGCCAGAATTACTACAGTTGTAACACAAAGCCTAAACACTGTCTTTAGAAATGCCATTGAAATCTACCACAAGCCAAAAATCTCAACAGTCAATAGAACTGAGATGCCAAACGTGGCTCAATTACAAACATCTTCTTGGTTGCAGGAAGGCAATAAAAGTCTGTATAAAAAAAACCCAAACAATTGTTTGATTAAAAGGGGTTGAAGTGGGGAAAAAAAAAAAATGTAATTTCCTTTTTTTAAATGACCTTTCTGGAGGATATATTTAAATCAGAGGCAGTGACATTAGTTGGTACCTGTATGTAGAATGGAATTCCTGCACTCCGTCGGGTTGCACACAGTGTGGAAGAAGGATCACAAGATTTGATTTCTTCTAACACACAGCTTAGCCAGTGCTCTGGCATCTTGTGCAGACTCTCACTGTTACATCTACATCAAACAGATACATAAGAAACATGAAACAAGTGAATAAAACAAGGACAAAGTCAAAGAAAGCATTGAGCAACCTTAAGTATTTCTTACTGTATGTTAACATCTCCAAGCAAATATACAGATTTTTATTATGAAATCAGTTCAATTTTAAACAAAATGTGTATTTTTCCAGTGCTGGTACAAGTAATGTTAACCCTACTTATTAAGTGCCACTAGCAAAATATATTTAATTGAACAGAAAACAAGATTCTGTGCTTCACTGCAACAACTTTCTTCTGCCAAAAATTATTACCATGTTCTGGAGAAAAAAGGCAAGGACATATGCACAGCAGCCACTGCGTAGGAAGTGACACCTCACAAATTCATATCTTTGCTGCCACACAGTAGCTGATATGTGCCTCTTTATACTAACTATTATTGGAGTTTATAAACATACAAACTGAAACTGAAGCCCCCCCAAAGTAAGTATACATTATGTAAATAACCCTACAAACCTCAGAGCAATGGAAGGAATGAAAAACAAGACACAGTGAGTGCTCTTTTCGATACTAAGTCAGTCCAACTTTTCATAAAGCACCTAAATTCCTCTCCTATCATCAAATACTCCTCCTGTGCAGTTATAAAACTCAGTATTGCCTGAAAGCAAACGACTTCCAAGGACAAGGAGAAACTCAAGTCTACTTCAATTACTGGTGCTGTTCAGTTCAATAAAATGTACCACATTCAGTGTGCAACACCAGCCCATTAATCTCATGTCAGCGTTCCAAAAGGATCATTCATTGTTACAAAAATTTCTATTAACAGGACATTGTTATTAAAACCTGTCACACTGGTTTGATAGGTGACTCAGAGCAGAAGAAATAATTCATCACTGTGGGCAATACAGCTGCAACTATCTAAATCATGCAGGACTTGCCTTATCTAAAAATACAAACTATAATTAAATTCATGATAAGGTAGTGAGACCTACAGTAAGACTACAATCAAGTTTTCTACCTGGGTGACTGAAATAAAGAATTTAAAAGCAGAGGTAAAAGGCAGCAGGTACTGGTGTGAAAACCAAAATCTAATGGAAGATCTGCATATATTCCCTTCTTCATCCTCCTCTTATTAAAGCAAGAATTTACACTGGCTAAAAACCTGATCATGAACAATAAATGAGGCTTTAATCTGCAGTGAAACACTCCATTTCCTTCTTTTACAAAGAATCACACAAAACTAGTAATGCAGAAACCTGAGGCTGCAGGAAGTGCCAGACAGGTCAGCAGAAGACACAGGACACTTCTTACTCTTCAGTAATTCCTGCAGAATTTCCATCACATTTCCTACACTGCTGCCAGGCATTCTCCCCATTTTTTAAGGGCAGCACCTCTTCAAAAGAGCAGTCAGAACGTAAACCACCAGTCCAGAGTTCAAGAGGAACGGGGCTTCACAAGTGATACTCACCTTGTACCATGGCAGAAAAGAAAGGCACTTCCTGCCCCAAGCCTATCACAGAAGCAATCAGATTAACCTGGAAAGTCAGTGAGTTCTCTTGCTTTAACTACTCTCTTTCTTTTGCTGATAATTGTTTGCCCTTGCTTACTTTCAGGATGAATTCCTTTGCTCACTTTTGGGTACACAACTCTAAGATTGAGACCACACAATTTCTTACAGATCTCCTCCATGAGTCTCAGCAATTAAGACACTACTTTGCAGTTCTCTTCATCCACATCAACACGTTCTGCAAAATCTGCTCCTTCTGATCATGGAGACACCTGGTCTTACCTCCCTAGCTAAGCAGAATTTAAATGTCTCCATTCAATCATGCAGAGAACAGTGCTCATCTCTCTTCACTATGTTATCATAGTATTAATATGAACACCCCATGAGAAATACCTACATCTGCTGGGGTGCAGAGGAGCACAAAGTAAAGCATTAAGGAAATATTTAGAATTTGCTATGCAGCACACTGAATATTTTATTCTTAAGTAAACTGAAGGATTTTTCTTTTCTCAGTATTAGTAGAAAGAGGAGAAGCATACTCAAGTCAAATAAACTTCAGACTTCCTTAAAGCCATATTGCTTTGATCTTGCCACAAGTAATTCTACCTTGTTCAGTCACCCACCAATGCACTTTTATTTATTAGAAGGTGAAAGAGTTACTGCTGTAGAGTTAGAAACATTAGAGACTATTGACTTTGCAATGGAGATGACTACTCCCTTCCATTTGGCAGCTCTGTCTTCTTGTGGTCTGGCAAGAAGAATATTGTCATAAGAAGCAGGTGGCCCTAAATTTTAAGAATAACCGAGCTTTACAATAAAATTAAGGCCTCAAGATCAAACGCCATTTTCCAGAATGAAATAGAAATTATTTCTACCAGATGAAACATGTATTGTTAATAATGAAAACACAACACAGTAGGTCAATACACAAATTACTTAAGATGCAGTACATTAAGTGTAATCCACAAATTTCTGTCTGTTCATCTGTCAGTTTAAACAATTTCATACATGCCCCAAACCCTGTGTTCATTATCAATGAGTACAAAAGCCTGACAATCCTAAGTTAAAGCTAAACTCCTCTCCCTAAATCATGTATCTGTATTTTCTCCTATCTGAAATAAATGGTGTGTTAACAATGGGTCAATCTTGAATTTGGCCTTCCTAGATGCAAGTGCCTTGTGGCATAAACATCACATGATCAGAAGCATTTTTCTATGTGTGTATATCCAGAATTCAGTGATTCCAATCAATAAGCAGTTCCTATCTAGGGAAGAAGTTTCTTTCACCATTTTCTCCTCTCTCAACAAGCCTGCAGTATTATTCTTTTTCACATAAGTAATATGATTCCCATTTTTTATAGACACAATATTGCCCCCGGTACTTTTGAGACTGGAATCTAACCTCAAAAACACATTACTATTTAATTTATAGGTCTGCTTTTAAGAACAACTCCTCTGAAACTACAAAGTCCTTCTACTTGCATCCTCGTTGTCATAGCATCTACTCCACAGGAAACAAAATTTTCCAGATTATATAGGTTCATTGAGAAGGGTTTGAGGTTTCTCTATTGGCAAAGCAGAGCAGAGAGAACCCTGAGTGGCTTCAAAATTTCAGACAGTATCATTACCCCATATCTCTCACACCAAGCAGGAAAAGTAATGGAAGGGGAAATATGAACAGTGTTAAAAATTAATACATCTTCAACCTGAGCAGTGCCTTAACATTGTATTTCATGCTTCCTTTATGTCATGTATTTCCTAACACTACAAGCATCTCAATATATAAGAGCAGTGTTTCTCCCACTTTCTTTCTCTCCCTTCAACACTTTTTCCCCCACATCCATGATTATACTTTTGCTAAAAAGTTATTTACAATTTTGGTAAGTTTCACTAGAAAGTCCATTAGTCATATTTCCATTTTACAAGTATTCCTGGCAGAGTAACAGTCACTTCAGAGCAAAAAAAAAAGATAGAAGCAGAGTTTACTGCAAAGGATTAGCCTTCCCCAAAAGAAATGTTACAGAAATCAGACACTGACTAAGTACAGATACGTAATTTTCACTGATAGTGGCAGATTAAACATTTTTAAAATAAAAGCATGATTTTCATCTTTCTTTTAGTAAATTACAGCTTTCCAAAAAACTGTTATGAACTTAACTTATTGCAGCCCCTAAAACAGTGCTCACCACTATTTAAGTTCCAATCAAACATTTGAAAGTGTTCAAAATAAATTATTCCTAAATAAACACATTGCACTGTATGACATTACTCTTCCCAAACCTTACACTTGCATTCTTCAACTTTAGTGAAGCAAAGCAATACCACTATAACTATGCAATACCATTTCAGATTTCCAAAAACCTACCTGATCTCTCAGCAAAGAGATCACTGAATAAAAGAAATGCAAAGCAGGCAAAATGTCATTTAGGACAGAGAAATTGCCTGAGTAATAAGGATTACAGGAAATTAAATCTTTCAATTTTAAAACAGATTTCTGACTTTCTTGAACCACCATGTTATCAGACCAAATGAAGATTTTTTAATTTTTCCAGGCCTTTGACAGGAAATACTCTTTTTAAAAACACATTGCTCAATTCACTGATATCAATATTGCTTGTTATGTAACTGTACAGTTTTCTGAAGGTGCAGCTGCAGACAACATTAAGCAGGCATGGAGAAGGGAGCACTACACTCCCAGAAGGAGTATCAACAGGGAAACAGAAGAATGGTAACTTGCATATTAGAGCAGACTCAGCAATTTACATCCGAATTTCAAGACAGATCAATTTCATCAGATTTGTAAGAAATCTCTGCAGAGGAAATATTTTTCTTTCACCACTAACTCAAACAGGTCTGAATACCATCATTCTGTCTAGAAAAAAAGTCTGCTCTTGGTTTTTATAAGGATTGGTGTTTAAGGGTTGTACAGCTAAAAGCAAACTCAGATAAAAGACACCGCAGCATAAAGTTTTTAAAAAGTGCTTGGCTAGAAATAAGTAAAGGACTATGTTCAATTGGAGTCATTCATAAATGCCTGGGAAAAGGATCAGCCACAATCTTAGAGACAGATTTTTCACTGTGTTTTACAGAAAGAACAAAGTCAAGTGTCAGGGATGCTTCTGCACATCTAGAGTTCAATCCTGCTCAACAAGGTGTCATGCTAAGCTGTACATTATGATAAGCTGCCCTCGACAAAAGCTTTCTCCTCTGGCATTTGTGGACACAGCAGTAAATTAATACAGATTCTGACACTCATGCTTCAAGACTGCCCACGAGCCTCTCAGCTATGGAGAGAGGCAGACCAGCTGAGATTCACTTGCAGAATGGAGCCCCCCAGCTGCAGCAGGGGACATGGAAAGACTCCATGACAATCAACAGACCTGCAAGGCAGCTGCATTCACTGAGACTTAATTCATCCCTTTTGGACGAGAGTCTCAAAATATTCCTCATATCCCAGGAGTACCAAATCAAAGAGTCATTTCCTGTTCTGGTATCAGTCTACTTTCTCCTTTGTTTTAAATACAAATATAAGCCTTGAGACCTGTAGTTCCTGGAAAATATTGTCTTTCGCTGAAACGAATGTACATCCACAGAGCTGCTCTCCAGATCTTATAAATCTTTTTTTCCCAAAGGAACACTTGCTCTGCTTGAAATATCTTAACTTTAAAAATGCTAGGCAGTATGGATAACCAAAAAAATTGTAACAGACATATGTTAATTCAGAAGAGGAAACTTTCTTAATTTTGGAGGGCTTTTATTTTGGATGATACATACATATCACTTAATGTTTGAATAATTTTCAGGCGAACAGGGTTCTCTTGGGCTTGGCTCTTCATTTTTCAACCTAACATAAGGCTGCTGTTAAGTGGATTGTGCTCCATTAAATACAATGGCAGAAAGCAGGAGAGGCAACAAACACACCAACTTTTGCAAAATCTCGGTATATTTGCTCTACTCTATTTGCCTCACTTTTAAAAGACATTTTAAAATTGAAAATCAAAGAAAAATAGCAAGTCTGCGATAAACTGACTGTATTTTTTATATGTTTTCCATTATTCCCTGCTTCTTACTTTGCTTTTGCTATAGGAGAATCCTGCATATTGAGATCAGACCAGTGGGGCTGTACCTCTTGGATTACCTCCTTTCTCCTCCCAAACAGACTCATAGTAGTAAAAGGTTTGTTTGTTGGTTGTTTTGGGGTTTTTTTTTAAAACTGTATCACTCTGATGGCCAGAAACTCTCTTCACACTGATGGGAGAAAACTTACGTCACCTTAGAAGTTCCTGAACCAAGTTTTCATGGTATTGAAGAACATCCCAATATCTGAAGAACTGAGTATGTTCTTCAATTATATATTGAAGAACATACCCAACATACAAGTGCATATAAACATATGGACAGGCAAGAAGATAAGCAATGTTTGAGTAAACAACCAAGTGTAAAGCAAGGTTGTGTGAGCACTCAACAAGCTCCTCAAGCCAATTTGAAATCCCTCAGATTGCTATAACCTGAAAGAAAGTAATGTTCCTTGGAGAGAGAGAATCACCAAGAGAATCATGGCATGCAGTGTAACATCCCAGTGGCACAGAGAATCAACACCACCACGTGTCAAATACCATTATTGTAGCAGTGCTGGTACATAGATGCAGCAGCCTCACCCATTATCCCGTAGCAGAGACCAAGCCTCACTTCTGTTGGGAAAATCTTCTGAGGGGACACCCAGTGAACCTGATCAGCCTGTACTAAAAGCACGAAAACTGTTTCCAGTATGAAATAAAGAAATAGATCTGCACCTCAAACTGGCTGACGTGGGGCAAAAGGGGAACATTGGTTATTTAACCTAGCATTGGTGTGAAAACACAGGTACTTCAAATTGAAAATCTGATTGGTCTTTCATACAAAAAAAAACCCAACAACAAAAAAAACCCACCAAACTGTACCTAGTCAGTAGAAATTTTAATTTGACTTATTAAAACATGGATGGGATACAAACACTGTATACCACAAAGAAACATAACCAGCACTTGAAATCAGCAGCTAAGCCTGTAATGGAAATTCCAGTGATCTTGCCCAGACCTCATGACAATTCTGTTCATTTAGTTCTTCTAGGAAACTATAAAGTTACAAGGGAAAGAAAAAAGCCAGAGTGCATATCACTCCCTGTGATGCACTGTCAGGTAGTCTTCCAAATGTCACAATAACCAACTCTGTGACAGGTAATAGAAGCTTCCAAGAAAATGTCCTGGCTAAAGCAAAAAGTCTGGCATACATTTTCATAAAGGACCAGAAAAGGGGAGTGAAATAGAAGAACTCCACACTCCTACTTTCCCCAAGAGTTTTTAAGAGCTGTTCAGGAAACTAACATGCCAGAAATGAAGAAAAATGCAGCAAGCATTATATGTCTGTATCATTTTTCAACGCCTAAGCACCATCTCTAACCATAAGTATTGTAGTCCAAGTCACAGGCATCATGTAACTGTCATAATGATGCCTACACCAAACTTAAATAAAATCCACATGAAAGCAAGGATCTGTCTGCACAGCCAGTTTCAGGGTCAATGCCAAAATTTGTTAAAACTTGTATTAAAAACACAGTAAGTTGCCCATCCCCTACCTGGAAAGCATTTCTGTAAGTTGCACAAAGCCAGCATATGCCAACTCAAATGCACCCCTGTGTCTTGATTGCAGCAGATGATGTTTGAAGTAATCACCAATATTTTTAACCTAAAAAAGAAATAAAAAGTTAATAAGCCATTTGAAATTACATACAAATAATTTATTTACATATGCAAAATATTTTGCAGTTCAAAGCAACAATCCTCCCCCTGGCTGGAAGGGTCACTGGTATGAGCAAAAAGCAACTAGAAGTCCTATAATAAACACCCACTTACTTTAATAATAACAAATATTATACTCATTTTTTTAGGTGAAGGGGATAGTTCTATATTCTTTCAAAAAGTCCAAAAATATAAAGGACATGAAATTTGTTATTTGTCTGTGATGGACATACTCAGATTTTAAGAGAAGAAAGGGACAACTCTGATTTTCAGGGGAAACAAATGCAGATTCCTCCTTGCTTGCCTACACTCTTGCCAAAAACCCCAAGGAAAATGCCAACTAAAGCACAACAGCAGAAAAAAAGTTCTTAAAAATATTTAAGATATGAAATTCAAATTCCAAAAATTGTACCAAAGGGAAACAAATCTACATTAGATTAGGTAATACATCTATAAATACAAATTTCTAACATTCCAGAATTCTGCATAATTGCTGTTGACCATTAGAAACAATTTTTAAATTAGTGTTAGAACCTGAGCTGTTTTTAAAAGCTTTAAAATTGTAAATGTGATAACAAAACTTTCACTTACAGTTTATTTTCTAGAACTCTATTACAACACAAAGTTTTTAAATCTGTTTGTAAGTTTACAGATCACACAATCTCATTCCACGAAGGATAGGCTGTCTTGTTTGTTGGGTTTTGTCTTTTAATTTTCATCAACTTTTAAGGTCTAAACCAAACTTTCCACTTAATTTGTTTACAATGCATAGCACATACTTAATGCCCTTATACAAAAATTTACTTCAGGACTCTTTCCTGAAAGCTCTCCAATGAAAGCTTCTTTAAATCTTTTACACAAAAGTATAAATAAAATCACGTCAAGTTGCTTATAAAATTCTGCTTTTTCTGTTACTTATACAATTGCTCTAATACTTTAATAGACTGACAAATAATTACATTGTCAGGGACGTTAATGTCATATCTACCTTTATGGTTTTACAAATTACTTACCAGGAGGTTGCATCAACCAAGCAATGAGATTGCAATAATTTAAGAAAAAAAATTAATCTGGGACCATCTACATATTTCCTGCAGCTAAAACTTACCTAATGTGAAACACACTATAACTGGAGATATTTGAGCTAAAAAAGTTATTTCTGAGTAGATTTTAAGGTAGCTTATGTAGCCATGGGATTTCATTTCAGCTTTCTAGTCCAAAAAAGAGGAGTAAGTGCCCTTTATTCACAAGGAACTGACCCATAGACAAGGCAAGTCTCCAGGTGTGTAAACAAAATCAAATCAAGACATCCATACACATGTAAATCAATCTACCAGCCTGTGCCAGCACCACGTTTATGCCTCTAGAATTGGTAGGATTTTTTTTGTCAAAACTTCCAACTTTACTATTTATACTTCTGAGTTTCTTGCAACAGCCATGCTGACTAGAAGCTTGCATCACACTGAACTCACAGGCTCAAAGCAGCATTACCATAACTCAGTTCTTGGTCAGAAATTTAGAATACAACAGGTGAACCTCACTAATTCAACAATGTACAGGGCCACACTTGATGCTGAGGGCAAGAATCCGGGTATTCAAGATATCATTCTCTCCAAGATGTTCCAAAAGATTAATACAGGCCATGGGAGAATCAGTCTTTACTTCTGCTGCCTGCTTCTTTTCACTGTGGCACACAGCTCTGGCAAGCTTATCTCCTAAAATTGTCTTAAAACGTCCCAGGTGAGATAAACAGGAGTTTGAGGAAGAACTAAATGTTCCTCCAGACTTGGAGCACTCATGATTTGTATGTCATATGACCAAAAAAAACACCCCACAGAATCATTATTAGACGTCGTTCTGGTGGTTACATGATACTATTTACATTGATTTCCTTAACAGGCGCAGTTCTGAGCCTGCCATCTCTGGACTTTTAGGATCAGATGGAAAAAGTCTGCATTTGAATAGAGAGATTCCTCCAGCTGTACTCTGCACTTCCCATGTCCATTATTTCTAAGAGCAAAGCCACCATACAAAATAGCTGATATTTTGAAGACTGCCACATAAACCCAACTTCCCATTCAAACAACAAGAGTCCAAATCTGATGTTGTCCCAATTTCCTACAAACAACAATAATGTATCATGCAGGAGCTGCCTCCCTGCCAACCTCTCCCCCACAGGTATGCAGCACAACAGGCAGCATTACTGCTGCAAAGAGCAGCCCCCCAGCATCACACTGCCTGCCCAGAAGCAGTTCTGTTGTACCATTTCCTAATGCACACCAGCACTGTAAGACACTGCACTTCCAGCTGCATGCTCCATTAAAAAGGCAGGTACAATCAATTAGAAGACTGTGAGCAAACTCAACACTCCCTGTGATCTTTTGGCTGAGTAAGTTATAAGAGCATTGATCCCCTAAGGCACAATTCAATAGTTACTGACCTAGCTGGAGTGGAGCATGGTACAAGAGGAAGGTTTGGGGTTTACACGCTGGCCAAGAGGTGCTACCAGATTTGTCTCAACAATTATGTAGCCTGGCTCAAGGCAAGCTGACCAAGGTTTCTCTCTAAGTTTTCCTTCTCTCTATTCTTAAATCTCTTCCAATAGTTCCAAAATGAAGAAAAAGAATACGCAACTTGAAAGAAAAGTTCTACATGCATAAGACAACAAATTCCAGTTTGCTTATTTGTCAACATTGAAAAGTGATTAATAAGTCTGAAGCCCTAGCAGTTATGGCATTGAAATTTTTTGTCATTTCTCGTTAAACCCTCCTTTTTTTGTACAAAACACAGCAATGACCCAAAGTTACAAAAAGTACAGAAAAAACGCCCGTGGTTTTCTTTGGGTATTTCCTTGCGAGCCTGAGGAAAATCAGGATTTCAAACTGACTTCTCATCCATTAGCATTCTTCTTCTTCTTCTGTTTTACAGGAAGATATCTGAAGCATTAACAAGCTGAAGAGGTATCTATAGAAAAAGAAGGTATCTTTATAGAATCACAGAAAATCCTGAGCTGGAAGGGACCCACAAGGATCATGAACGTCCAGCTCCTTCCTTGATAATGTATTATTTCTGAAAGAGCACCCATCAGTGTCTGCTTTCCAAAAACAGAGATGCTGCAGTTAGAACTGACTCATTCTAAAACACCAATTCCTCTGTGACTTGGTGCAGATTAAGGAACATAATGGTGGAAATGCATCTCTGCTCTCTCATCTGCCCTCCAGACCCCAGCAACAACACAAGCACAGCTGTTAACCAGATGAAAACATGAGGATTGGAGACAATGCAAGAATAAAGACACCAACACTATTTCCATGGCACCCCAACATCAGATAAGAATAAAATCTGGGGTACGTAATACTATTTTAAAATGTAAAGTTTAATTTTAATGTAATGTAAATGTTTTATTTTAAAATATAAAGTTCTAACACCTAAGGAAAAATTAAGTAACTCTTTTCGGTTGGAAGGAAAAAGAGGTTAAAAAGTAGTTGGTCTTTCATATTTCAGTCTTGTATGCAAACTGGTTTTGTTCAAACATATGTAAATGAAAAGGTCATCAATTAAACCAGAAATTTAATAAACACAAAATATTTCCCAAATAAATGCCTGTGGTAATCTAATTTCTTGTAAACACTGAACTCAATGTTCTGCAAGAGACCCAGATGGCATATTAACATTTCTGATTTTTAATATGAGAAATTTTTTAATTTCTCATATTAAAAAAATTAGAGGAAAAAGATACAGTCACTTTACATACAAATTATTCATAACAATGAATAAGAGGAAGACAAGGACTAGTCAGCATGTTTGACTTTCAGAATTCTTGACTCTGATGCTAATTAAGAAGAGTTTTAAGCAGAATCCCAATATGTAGAGTTCAAAATGAGACAAAAGAGACTGAATAGGAAGTCAGTTTAGAAGATTTTTAGCAATTCAATTAGTGACTAATATATCCTGAGAGAGAGACAACAGAGAGGGTGGCAGGCAGGCATTGCTATCCCTAAACACATCACGCATCTCATAAATAACCCAATACAATTAAATGAACGAGTTTTTTAGTAATGTAAAATAACTTCTTCATTTATCTGTTTTTAGAGATGGCACTGGATCTGAATATCACTGGATCAAAACAGGACTGATAACCAAGTACAACCAAGAAAATCCTTACACCATGGCAATTAAAAAAAATTTAAAATGCACTTTTCCTAAATAGAACACAGACTTCAGCAAAAAAATTTCTAAAAATTGCCTTTGCCTCACCATCACCCAAGAAGAAATTGCAGATTTTATTATGAAAATTATTTCCCTACCTGTTCTACAGTAATCAAACCCTCTGAAGGTTCAGATGTCGTCTGTGAAGGCAAAAGTTTACACAGCGTCCCTAAGAGCAGAGATACTTCCTTCATGCTTCTCCAGCAACATACAAGAACCATTTGAGCTGTGACATCACACACTTGCCTGTCTTTACCTAAAAAACAGAAAGACAACAAATGCAATAGTGTAACTCAAGGTTCTCAGATGCAGGTCTGTAATTTAAACTTCACTTAGCTCATCTTACAAAACACAATTAACTATGAAAAAAACTTCTAAACTTGCCTGCCCAAAAGACAATTCAATCTTGTTGACCCTAACTGCCTGCTCAACCGTTGCTATACTTTCTTGCACTTGGAAAAAGCAGTAGTATAGACATTTTATCAGAGAAGTGCTGTCTTAAAGAGTAGAGGTCTTTTGGTTACAATTCCTATTGCACACCGAGCCCCAGAAACACGTGCACCATCGCAGGCAGGCATTCATCCTCCCGGATTCATCCCCATCCACCGCTCCAGGAGCCTCCCAGAAGGAAGAAGCGTTTGTGACGCGCCGCCGCCACCTGGTGGCCACTGCGGCATTGCACGTGTTTACCCCTCGTTCTGGTGAAGGAACACATGCGGCCCCAAACATTTCAAACATACGAAAAAGCAGCCGGGGAAAGGAAGTTCAAAAACTTGCATAAACTATTACGTTTTAAAATGCACGGATATTCCATAAGTTTATTCTGGCCTACACTAAAGATGTCAAAGTTTACAATTTCTTTATCGTTGTAAGGTTCAGTTTCATAGCTGTTATTCATTAAAACAGATAAATACTACACCTAACCTTTTACCACTAGAGTATTTCAAGCAGAAGTTTCTGCCTTTGTAATTTTATGCAACAAGTTGTATTGCATGAATATAGTCTCCACTAGCCTCATGTACACTGGAGAGGAAAATTAGAGTAACACTTCTCAACAAAAATACATTTGAATCATTGCTTGATAGAAAAAGTGTTCAAGATTACCTAGCCAGTGCAGTTAAAGCAACAGAGTCTAGGCCAATATCAAAATAACTGATTTTCACTTGTGTCTTAAGACAATCTTCCAGAAGTATAGTGAATTATTATTTAAAGCCATGTCCATGGATAACTAGTTTCTGAAAGGTAAGAACTAAAACATTACACAAGCAAGTAATTTCCAACTGATCATCCACATAAAATGACTCCTCTATAAAAAATATCTTGATTTAATTATTTGTACAGCCTTGGATTTACCTTTCATTTCCATGCAAATATTTTTCGTTTCAGCCAGCTTTTCAGATCCTTCTTTGCAATGTTCTTTCAGAATTTTTGCCTGCATAAAATAATCATTTGTGTCCTGTGGTTGTATCTCGTGCAGAATCATCTGCAGGCGATCTGCACTTTCTGCACATTAAACAAGAGGGATATTTAAGATAGTATAAAGAAATGGAAGTAGAAGACAAAACTGAGGTAATTCATTTCAGGTGTATAAGTACAGAAGAAAGCTATAAGCATTAAGAAAGAAAAAACACAAGGTTCTATGGTGATTAGAATGATCAAGGAAAAAAACCTGAATTTACAGCCCCCGATTTTGAAGGAGATGCAACATTACACTCTGTAAATGTTTGCGGGCTTTTTAGCGAAGAACTCAAGAAAACTTTATCAAAAATTAAGAGTGACCAAAAATTATGACATAAAATGAGAAGCTGAAAGGAAGGGGTGCTCAGTCTAGTTCTGAACGACTGCAAGATAAAGAGACCTGCAGGAGCATCAGATCTGAAAATAAATCTTTTGGGATTCTTTTTGGTTCTTTACCTGGATCACTGTCCATTGGAATAAGACCCTCTGGTGATGAGCTCTGTACTACTGGTGATACCACAGCAGAGAGGCTGTATGACATCAGAATGAGCCTGGTCACTATTTCCTTCCATTCAGACACCAGTGTCAAGTTACTTAAGGAAAAAAAGTCAAAATCACAACCAAAACACAACATAGATTAGAAATAATTTTCTATTTAAAAGAAAGAACCAAAATTACAAACACTTCTGCAACAATATTTATGAAAACTATAAACAGGTTAGAGACTGAAAAGTCTTAAGGCTGAATTTACCACATACAAAGGAATCATCAAACACTGCAGCAGCCACAGGAGTTCTAAAATCCACTGGTACTGGCTTTCCATATAATTAGTACTGCATGGTTTTCTGTTCTCCTTAACAGCTCTTCCACTGTACTTGAACATGGAGCTACAACTTTCCATTTAGTATGCTTTGCTTAAAATATGGAGTTACAACTTATTTACTATATTTTACTTACTTGAAGGGTAATTGCTGCAAAGCCCCATTTATACAGTGCACTCTCCCATACATGGGGAATGATGCTGCTGCTTGAAGCAGAGACTTCTTGGCTTGGAATATTTCTTCTTCAACATTCACCAACAAAAGCTTGATAACTGAAATATTTTAAAGCACAGATTTACACTGAACATTCATATCCTGATTTTCTAAGAAACAAATCTGCTTTAAGAAACAAAAAATACCTGTTTACACAACAATTCAACAGAATATGCACAGTGATTTCCTTTATTATACTTTTCCCTATTTTGTCACTGAAATATATGTTAACATTGATTTTCAGTTATCTGAACTCCAGCAATAGTCAATTTAAGCTGTCTATGAACCAAATGGCAGCTGTGAAAAGCACAACCTACACCCTATACTCAGGGACAAGCCCACAGCTCATGATCAAGTCACAAGAAGTTACCTACTCCGTAGTGCAAGTCAGACTTCACCCTTACAGCCACATTAATACAATGTCACTGGTCAAAATAATGACAAAAGCCATCTTATAGAATATTCAACAGCCTCAACATAAACAGGACTAGATTAAGATCTTACTAAAGAACGTGGCTTCTTAACAGCAAAATACAATATCCTTAAAATCCTGTTAGAAATAAGTATCTCTTACTAAACCTCCTACCAAAAGCCTTATTGAAAAGCACCAAATTTTCAACAAATATTAAAAAACCTTTCCCCCAAAATCTTACCTGCCAAAGTATTCTTCTCCACTGTACTAACTGATGTGTTTTCATCCAGCTGGGGGTTATGCTCAAGCCATTTTCCTAAACAAATGTGCTGCAGTCCTTTGTGATATACTAAAAAGTTCAATAAATATGAAGCAGTGACACAATCATATGGCTTGGTGCTTGTGCTAAGATCAATTGCTGCTTGGAATAGAAGATCGAGATTTTCAGAATCCTGAAAAAAAAAAAAAACCAAAGCAGTAATATTGTTCATCTAGTTGATCTTCCAGATTGATTTAATTAAGCTTCTTACCACCCTGGAATCTGAGAACCTGCTTTTAAATTAAGGTTGCTGGTGCATATAAAAAACACTTGTTTTGTCCACCGATGACCTTACACTCAAAACACGCATGTGCATGTA